>NC_072783.1:17355505-17683005 GCF_022539595.1 Amphiprion ocellaris | reverse complement strand
AAATACACACAAGTCTTACACATAAGATTAGATTATTTCCTCACAGTTTAGAAACATTCTGCTTACTGTGAATGTTTTCCACATGTAAAATTGATAGATTGGACCTTAACAGCATAATTAACTTACAGCAGTTTTTTTAGTTCCCTTATTTTGGCTTTAATATGAAACATGCTGGGAAAATGTACTGTGTGCCAAACCATACTGATATCTGCTTATCTTTCTTGGAGGATGAAAAGTGTTCTATGCTGCAGACACCTCAATAAATGTAACAAAGGAGACTGTTTGAAATATGTATAGTACAAGTCAAATATGAAATAACAGCTGGAATTCTGGAGAAAGCAAATAAAATGCAAACAAAGCAAAATATGTGTTGATTTTTTACATTCTTTAAAGCAGTCACCTTAATCTTTTGATAATAGTCCTTTACATTCGAAATCTCCCAACCAGCATCATAAGGTCATTACCTTAGAAAGTTTTCCAGGAGTCTTGAAGAAGATCCGACATATGCTGAGCACTTGTTGGCTGCTTTTCCTTCACTCTGCAATTCAACTCATCTGAAGCCATCATAGCTGGGTTTAGGTCAGGTGATCATGGAGGCCTGGTCTCTTGATACTTCCCTCCATCCCACTTGGTCAAACAGCCCTTGCACAGCATTGGGGTGTGTTTTGGCTCATTCATTGCCCTGTTGAAGAACAAATGATGGCTCCATTAAACCAGATTAGATGGTTTTTCTTTTCTTGAGGTGTATGATGGAAACACCGATGTGGAATTTAATCTGAGGTACTGTTGATTTCCAATCCTGGTAATTGAATGAGTTTATCCTCTGTGGTAGCAATGTGCAATTAATAGAATATTGTTCATAATCAAGATTTTGGCTTCCCACAGTTAAATAAACATGATCAACTGCAATATTGAAAAGTTAGCGTTCCACTCATGGAAAATGCTGCTCACATAAATGCAGCCCATGTAGATAAAATCATTTGGTTTCATCTTGGGTAAATCTCACAGCAGAACAGCTTGTTTCATTCTTTTAAAAGTAGTTTTCAGTCTTACACCTGTCTGAGTTGCTGTGCTTCAGTAGAAACCGGAGGCTTCTCTGTGCACTGCTGCCTAGCTAGCACCTACTGTAGTCTGTATGTGAGGTGTTTAAGAACACTGGAAAACTGTGTAGGCTGATGTTCAGCAAGTGAGGTGTTTTGGGTACAATTTTAAGCCTCACTTTGATGCACAGGTTTGTGCGAGTAGTTTAAATGTGGCACAAAGGGGACTGTTTATTCAAATGTAGGTTGCAAATTTAAAATGTTGCGGCCATAGTCAATGAATAATTGCACAAGGGTTTTCTAATCATCAATTAGCCTTTCAACATGATTAGCTAACACCATGTAGCATTAGAACACAGGAGTGATGGTTGCTGGAAATGGGCCTCTGTACCCCTATGTAGATATTCCATTAAAAATCAGCTGTTTCCAGCTAGAATAGTCATTTACTACAATAACAATGTCCAGACTGTATGTCTGATTAATCTAACGTTATCTTCATTGAAAAAAACTGCTTTCCTTTAAAAAAAAAAAGGACATTTCTAAGTGACCCCAAACTTTTGAACAGTAGTGCAACTGATCGAATATTTTGAATCCACATGCAACAGTTGTTCAGCTAAGATGAGGCTCTCAGACTTTTCACAACCGTGATCACCATTTGTCCTTCAAAATATTGTGTAAAAACTGTATTTACTTATTGTCTGAGCACTGTCTTTTGGTCTTCTGTGTGTGTAAGCTCTCCATACGACAATATACTATTAAACATTGCACTCTGAAGAGGCCTTTGAATGATTTCTCCAACAACACACCACTTTGGAAAAAGTAGCAACCCAGCGTAGCAGGAGAGAAATTTAATAGTTGTTATTAGAAGCTTAAAGTAGGCTAAATACTTTAAAAAGCAAAAAAGCTGACAAGAAAAAGGAAAGAAATGCCAAAATAAGAGGTGATTGACATTTTCGTTCTATCTCTCAGGATCTTATTCTTTTTTTTCCCCCCACTCTGGTTCCCTCCCTCTCTCCGGTCTGTGCCATCATAAACAGCACTAATGCTAACAGAGTAGCCCTGAAGCTTGCCTGCAGGCTCTGTCTCCACGGCAACAGGGCCAAACACACACCCCTGACAAAACCGCTAATACATAGCAGAAGAGGCTTTTCGGCTGCCGGGCTGTCGCGCATGGATGCGTGCACACATGCTCTTAGTTGTGCACATGCAAGACCAACACTCCCAGTTTGGAGGCAGCCTGTAGAACAGATAGAGAGATGCAGAAAGACGGCAAGTGACAGGTTTTAACGATGGAGCGCTCGGTTTGTGTGAGTGAGGAGTGAGGGGGCAAACATCTGCATTTCAACACATTTACGTGCGCACATGTAGACGGCAATGTTCTCAAACTTGCCTGTGAATTTTCTTGCTTGTGTAAAAACGTGTCCATATATACATCTGTTTGTGTCTATTTATGTGTGTGTCCATGTGGTTCCATTTAACCCTTTCCTTTGACTGTGACACCATTTAACCTGTGGGCCGCTGCAGTGAGACTCCAGTTAACACCACATTTCCTGTTCACTCAGCTGCATCTGGATGCAAATGGAAACACACACACACACACACACACACACACACACACACACACACACACACACACACACACACACACACACATGCGCACACATTCATCAGCAGTATTACCTCCTTACTCAGCTGCATCTGGAGATGTAAATGCAAACACAATCAGCACGCCACAAACACGTTTGCATGTGCACCCACACGGACTAATCTGAAGAAATATCTGCCATTTAGTTTACCCCTGAAGTTTGTTATACTGCATTACTTGTGTATATCAATCATCAGGCAAAGATGATGGATGACTTTGCTTTATTTTGAAAATGGTTTTTAAATGAGACCACAATATGCTTAAGCTAGGCTTGGCAAGAATTTTAGCGGAAAAATAAGCTACTCTATGGAAATGCAACAAAACGTGTGTCATCCCCCCCCACCAGTTACTATGAGAAAAAAATGATTTGACTCATATTGATTCAATCGTACAGTAGTTGGGACCCAGCAGCACTTTTAGAACTCCTTTATTCTGACAAGGTCGTTTTGGCATTTTTCCAAAAACTGGGCTGCAGAGACGACATGTTACATCTGTCAGTCATTTCAAAAACAACAGAAAATGCCATTCTCTGCTGCAGAAAATGCCTCTTGTTCTTCTCTCTGTGAGTATTTAAGTGCATGTGTTTGTTTTCTTCATCAGCTCACACCACTGACAGTCATGAGGAGGCCTGGTATTTGAGCTGTCAGCATGAGGCCTGATCCGTCACCACCGTTTCACTGAAAGCTTGTCACGCTTCTTTCTAAGTCCTTCCTCCCTCCATCGGTCTTCCAGCCTGTCCTTTCCATTTTATCATTCTTCTGTCCCTCCAGGTGTCTGACAGATGCCAAGTATTTCACTTGGTGGCTCTTTGCACTCATCTGTCACCATGTTCGTTGTTGCATCACCGCAGTCACAGGGCTGATGTCATGGCTGTTGTTGTCACTTGTCAAAGTCATGTTAAAGTAGTCGATGTCAGCTGGCGTTGGACCAAGATTTATGAGTTCAGGGAAACAATGTTTTAATCGACGGGCTGTTAATGTGAATTGGCAAACTTTTCGGGAAACATTAGGAAAGTCTGAAGATGCCTTTAAAGTGGGATCATAATCTCCAGTAGAGACGGTTGTCTGTTGTTGTTCGTCATCTGTCAGTCATCTCAGTTTTACAGCAAAAAGTAAAGCAAGTGATGTTTCCGGAGCCACTTTCAGGCGGCAAACTTTACAGTCCCGCTTCTTTCCGCCCCAATGGAAGCTCATCAAAGTGCAAGTAATCATATTGTTTAGGCTTTTTCCAATCAGCAACCCAGTGAAAGTCAAGAGTGTTGTCCACCACCTTCCCCGAAGTTCCAACTGCTGCTCTCCAACATAAAGAGTTTGTTCGTGACCTCTTTAGCATCACTTGCGTGCAATCGTTGATCACAGTTTAAACAGGCTTGGAGACGGTCAGAGCCACAGCTCGTAAAGTTATGCTTTTTAACTTAGCGGTTATTACCACTGTGATGGCCTAGTGGTTGAATGTGAAAACTAACTGGGGCAATGCAAATGTAGAGCGAGGAGCAAAGAGAAGAGATGAAGGGATGAGTGGATTAAGGGCTGTAGAAAGGGGAGATCACACAAGAGAGAAAAGCTAACAAAACAGAGTTTACAGTCATGGTAGCAGCTCTGAGAAGCTGTGTTTAGGCAGCAACATGCTGTCATTTGGCTGGTATAACATTTGCAGCATTCACTGTCTTAGTTTAGTATCTGACATGCTGGTATAATGGTTCTTAGCATAGTGATGCCCAGGGGAGTGTTAATAGTTTAAGGTAGCAAGGAAACTTAAAATACTTGAATTATCAGGGGAACACAAATGTCTCACGACTCACAAATGTATGTAAAATCTAAAAGTAATCCATCAAATAGTTATTGCAATACTTCACCCAAAACCACAAATGTCAACTTTGTGGAGGCACTAGAGGAAAAGTCAAAACACATAATCTGAGAAGCATGAACGTTTGGTGCCAAGTTTGGTGCCAATCCACACTGTAGGTGTTGAGATATTTGAGAATCAAGAAATTTGACCTGTTGATGCCACAAAATGAAAATTCTGAAGTCACTGGGATTCATCCTCTGGAGAACATGAATGTCAGCAGAGAAGTGATCTGATGACCGATGTTCAAAAAGATGGCGGTACAAGATGAAAATTCTTGGAATTATCACACTTAATATGATTCATCCTCAGAGGAACACAAACCTACGCACCAAATCTAAAGACAATCTATCTGATAGTAACTGCAGTCATTAACCCAATGCCCAACACAAATATCCACCTTTTGAAAGAACTACGGGAAACAGCCAATGTATTGCCAAAGTCAAAAGAAAACATGTAGTTACCAGAAAGTTTATACCAAGTTAGGTGTCAACTTCATCCTCAGGGGCACGCCAATGGGAGCACTAAATCTAAAGACAAACCACATAGTTGTGTGGTTCTCACAATAGCAGAACCACAAAGGTCAACCTTATGGAGAAACTAAAGGAAATGTCAAAAGATCACCAAAGCCAAACGGAAATAATGTGGAAGCCATTGACATCTGTACCAAGTTTGGTGTCAGTCCATACCAAAGATGTTGAGATATTTTATTTGATAAGTGAGAAATTTGCTCTGCTTTTGGCATCAATGCTAATTCAAGGGATAACCTAAGAAATTAAGTTTTATTGTCTGGGGACCATGAATGCCAGCATCAAATTTCATGACAGTGTTTTCAAAGTTTAAAGATTGTTTTGCTTTGTTCAAACTCGAGAACTAGTACAATCCCTAGAACTATAGCATACAATTTTAGTTTGCATGGTTAAAAAGAACACAGACTAAATGAATCCAAATAAACAGGTTCTAATTATTTATTGCATTATATAATACGTGTCTTTCTACATTATTCTCTTTCCCTGATATTGTCATTCTATGGTGGATGTCTAATAATTGAGCAAACTACTGAGTCTACTATGGTGCTGGCCTGGTTCTTTAGTAAGACGTCTGGTATTTTTATCACTTTGTGATATGAAGGACATTCCGAGGACATGCTGTAATATGTTGCTAGTTCAGAGAGCAGCAGGGTTCAAAGCGTGGGACCTCATCAGCATGCGAAATGCAGGCGGCAAGGGTGCATAAAAATTCAAGAGAAAGACATAAAAGGAGGTAAAGAAAAGGAGATCTGAGTTAGCTGCTGCCAAATTGGGGTGAAGAGTTATCCACAGTTCAAAAAGCAGTTTTTTGGGGATAAAAGTATGGGAGAGTTACTGAAAGAGTGATGGTTTGAATCTGAGAGTGGCCAGGAAAACTCATGGCAACACATTTCAATGTTGTTTGTTGCTTCTAGTACTGTTGCACTCATATGAATATTTTCACTGGGTAAGCTATTAGTTCTGTTCTTGCGATGTAAATATAAAAGCCTCTACTGTCAAGTAGTTGGAATAATACACTCACATCACCTCATAGGCTACTGATTCTGTCCTGCATATGTTAAATGATGAAATGTATAAAATCTGTAGGCCAACACACTTAGGCATTTGGCCAGGTTGAGCAAGTCCACTGAGATGAAGATAATCTAAAGTCAGTGTGCATGAAGATTTGTGGAAATTATGTTAGGACTAAGTGACACACTGAGGCAGTTAAAGTCACCAAGCTTGAAAAAAAAATTAATGGATTTGCTGGGAAATAATCGCCACCCCTTTTGCATTTCCAACTGGTTTTATGTCCTTCATTAACCTCAAGTATGAAAAAAAACACCCAAACGGAAACTGCATTTGAAGAATCAAATCTTTCGACACCCTGAATAACTCACACCGGCTACTCTTCGAGTTCAATTCTCGTTGACGTCAGCCATAATTTTGTTATTGCTGCAATGAAATATTTTGGCGGATCACTTCTTTAAGAAAACAACTGGGAGTTGCTGAGAAGTTCTCAGAGGAAAAAGAATAAGAGCTTTACTGAAGTTCCTCCAAGGAAAGTCCATCAAGTTGCAGAGAAAATGCCACCAATGCCTGGTTCTCCCTTATATATGGTCCTACCATTGATTTTTACAATATTTCTCTTTCTTTGTTAATTTTACATATTACTCTTTATTCAAATTTACTGCAAGTTGTGCACTGCATAGGCACATGAATGTGGATATTTCAGAGACTACACAAATCAAAGGATCTCAGCACTTGTCTTTATGATTTCATGATAGACTGACAGCTTGTCACACTATCAGCAGAGGTCACAGCTTAAGCCACAAAAATCCTCTCTGTAACTCCCAAGAGGTGAGGCCACAGCTTCCTGCTAAAGCGTGCAGGGGAAATTTTAATTCCTAAAATTCCTACAGTGGAATACAGGATGTTTGGATTTGTAATATCATGTTGAGTGATCTTGACATGTGCTTCCTATAGAGGGGGAAAAATATCAAACACTCTATAAATCCAAAGTCAAACAACAGGTCTTGCTGTTTGCATTCGACTACAGTCACGGGAATGCAGATTACAGTAACCAGCAAAAGAGACTTTAGAATAATAATAGTAATTTGAATTTACTTCTTTGTTGACAGCTTGATGTAAGGAAAAATGTCACATGATCAATTCGTGCTGCCCATAAACTGCATAAAATTTCAAGACCCTTACGATGAACATATGCGTCATTATTTTTCTATTAGTTGTGGTGCTATTGGAGCTGGACCCAAATACTTTACTATTCAGATATTTGGCTATTGTGTAGGGATTCTTTGTCAAATCTTGGCGTTTAGACCTTTTTTTCTCTAAGCTATCAATAAAGGTGAAATGCACAATACATTGTGTCAGCACATTCTTGTACTTCATTTATATTTTTAGTTGCAGTGTTAAATTTTGGGCATACATCTCAGCTTCCGTTCATTGTAAAAATTAAATGGAAGACATAATGCTGAAGATGTCAGCTGTATAGGTTACACTTAAAATTGAGCGATCACAGACAGTGTCCCAAATATGCCATATGGCCCAGAAGGGTGGCACAGCAGGAATAAAAATCACCTGAATGCCAGTCAACTTAGCTTAGCTAATTTCTGTTGTCCAGTTGCTATGACAAAGCTTTGTTACTCTGCCAAGAAAGGTGGCAGAGTTATGTGATGATTGGCAGTGGTTTGTCTATGTGTCTGTCTGTTTGCAACATTACTCAAAAACGGACTAACGGATTTGGATGAAATTTTCAGGGAAGGTCAGAAGTGACACAAGGATCAAATGATTAGATTTTGGCTGTGATGCAGCTTATAGTCTGGTTCCATGGATTTGTTAAAGATTTCTTGATTGTACAAGTGAACACTACATCAGGTGTCTGCTGATGATCACATGACTGTGTTCCTCCTCCAAACCGCTGCGGACCACGAATTTTTAAAAGATGTCATCCATTGGAAATCATACAGTGGCTGAGCAGCCTTGGCAGAGTACTGCGCTCTCTGAGTGTTTGTCTTGTTTTTAATCTTCCATTTAAGCAATAATACTACACATGATAAAATAATGCACTCATTTTGCCTGGAAAGTAGTTGCAACTAAGCCATGAAGTCAAAATCCATGTCTAGATACTGATTAAACTCCTAAAATCTCATCTCTGAGTGTTAAAACGACATATTTTGAGATGTTTTTCTCTGAAAATAACTCATGCCTAAACATGCCTCAAATGAGACTACATTGATGCCTTCTACATAATGTGCAGATATATGTAGCTAGTGCCGCTCTCTCCACTCGCTACAGCTCAGCACACCAGCTCACCTGCAACTCTGCTCAAACATGTTAAAACTACTCTATGCTGCTACAAATATCAAGTTCTGATATTGGAGTAATTCAGCCATACATGTTCAAACCCAACACTGCCATCGGAATACTGCAATTTTCACATGGAAATACTCAGCCATGGCATTAACTGCTTATTACGCCTATGATGTGTGGCCTAGCATATAAAACTCACCATATGGACATGTTAGAAAGGTACAAAACATGATATTTGCTGGAAACGGTCTTTAAAATGAAACATGAGGAGTAACATGGAAATGCCTGGGTCTAAGGCAATTATTGGCGCGAAAAATGTACAGTAGCCCAGTATAATAATGTTCAGAGGTGCTTCCTGAGGTCAACGTCCTCCACAGTCAAACCCACACAGCAAAATCTGCAGTCTGAAATATCGATAAAGGAGAAAAAAAAAAAAGAAACATAATCAATGACAGTACAGTTCAAAGCTATGGATATGAGACCCAGAAATATAACTGATGGTGCCCCAAACCTTCCAGTACTTCACATGCCCTGTCTCAGAAATACCAATCTGCAAGACCAAATCTTAAGTGTTGTTTAACTGTATGACCCAAGACAGCCATAGATTTTAGTGTGTAGTGGTATAAATGTAGTTTCAGAGGCTTTTCTGTCCTGCCAAGAAGCTCTGAGTTGTCAGAAACACAAAAAAACAACATGATACTTTGGCAAAAAATTGCTGAAGATATTGAATATCTGCAAGAAATACTCCACATTGGCAACTGTAATTCAATAACAAGGCTGTCAGTCTCTCCCTTCAGAAATTCATTTCCTTAGAAATTCAACAGATGCAGCAGAAATGTGTGAAGGACGACTACAATGGCTACTGCTGGACATGATATAACATTTATGGCCTGTCTGTGACTCGAGCTGTCCTTCCAGTGGGCGTAGACGGTAATTAGTAATGTATTAACCTCTATGTGAATGAGTGTCTGGATTGTTTCGGGACAACGCTTGGGTTTCAAGTGAAATTTCAATGACAGAATAATGACTGAGGGGGAAACCAGCGTGACTCATATTCACCGCTCTATCACCCTCACCGCTCTACATCACACAGCAATTATTCTCTTTGCTTCTGTAAGATCTCACGGGCCCCTACAGCACCCTGAACACACCACCAAGGATGTTTTTATGGAAGCATGAGGTGAATCACTAATCAGCTACATATTGTTTTGTAATCATATAACTTGTGTTAAAATATGATGACAATGAAATAAATCACTTACCTCAAACAGAGTTTCATCAGCGGTTTTATAAGAGTATATTAAATAGCAGTTGGTAGTAGTCATAATCAGCAATCACCTGAATCAGCACCTCTCCCTAATGTTTTATTTTGAAATATCCCAATTATACACTGATATGGCAATGCTGTGATAAGCTCTATAGAGTTAAATTGCATGTGGCTTTGCATCTGAATTATGTGCAAACATATAGACAGTTATGTAAAAGCTATGGTTGCGCCAGAAGAACAATCATAATTACTGACAATGCTAACAACTTTTACTTTATGTTTCATTTCCTCCATTTTTATTTTAGTTCATTTATATTACTATTCACTGACACTGTGTGGCCTTGAATAGTCCCTTTTCACAGCAGGCATTTTGACTTGTCTTAGCAGGAAAACATAGTTTAACTGATAGCTTTATTATGACTCAGTAAGCCAGTGAGCTACAGTTGCATAACCATTGAGCCTTACTGAGAAAACCTTTTCTTTCACTAAATTTATTATCAGTGTAGGGCAAATTACTTAATTAAAAGCATGGATTTAAATGTAATTACTGATTCATACTGAAATAAAAGTATGAATATTCTGAATTAATTTAGGCTTGGGCACTACAATGACAGCAATCTGTTTCAGCAATAGATACTTTATTGATATCTATAAGAAAATTGCTTGAAAGTTTGATAGTTTCACTTCAACGCATCATGAAAGCACATAAAGAAAATGCAAAATGCATTAAAGGATGCTTACCAGTGGCCAGCTAAGAAAACAAAACAAGACTGAAAAGGTAGGAAGACAAAGTATATAAATAGGAAAACTCTGAAATAACCAAAACATGTATTTTCTATCTTTTGTTGGAAGCTAGCAGTCAGCTCCTGTGTCAACCTAACATACAACAGAAAGTGATTTTCCCTCATTTCTAACTCCTTGTAAGAAAACAAACAAGCCAGATGCTGAAAATGATCAAGTAACGGAGCAATGCTAACAGTAAATCAAAAGTAATAATTGACTTAAATGGTACATCCTGACACTTCCCAGCAGAAATAATCTGTAATCCATTATACAACAATGCACTAATTCCCATTTTTGGTTATTTCCCACACTTGTATTTGGCATATATTCAATACAAATTTGACAAATGGCATGACTGCTCTTTCCCTGACATCATTTTTTTTCTGAGACTTTTTTTTTTTAACCTACCACTGTCCCTTTAGTTAACTTTAAACCAGTAATGTGTGGGAAGTCCCCGCCACCTCTGAGTGACTGGCTGGTTCATGAGCTCTGTCTTTCTGTTTGCATTCTTTTAGGCCACATGTGCTAGTTGACTGCCACGTTTTAAGATATTGCATGGTCGCAAATGGAAGAAACATCTCACTTGGATAACTGACAACTGAGATAAAAGGTCAAGTCAGTGTAGCATGACACATCATCTAAAATATTTAGATTCAAGTTAATAGTTGACTGGCTTTTGGAAAACCAAGTCTGGCCTGCTGTTACTGAGTGGGTGAGAAACTGCAGCGGCATTTCAAAGATTATTTAAATCATTCTGCTTTGATGCAAAAGCTTTGAATGTTGACTTTTGAGTATTGATTATTTTTGACCTCTGACACCAAATGAACATTGCAAGCATTCTTTTTCATTCTTTGACAGACAAGACAAATGAGCCATGGTGATACATACTTCCAGGTGTTCCTTCACAAAAACATTATTGATGGTCCTCCGTGTTGTTGCTGTTTTCACTACCATCTGCAGAATTTTTCCTCATCCTGGCCGTCTGCTCTCGCTCTCACGGTTCTCCTTGTTCCTTTCCACATCTTTCCCTTGTGTTTTTTTCCCCCCATGCACCTATTACCTTTCTGAAATGTATGGAAACTTATGGCAGGTTATTTTGTCTTTCATGGTAAACTGAAGCTAGTCTACGTTACCTCATTGCATCTGTCCGTCTTGTTGTCTCATTGTCAGAACTGTAGGATATAGAGTGGGAGTGCTCACGTACACTGGCGCAGTCATTGCAGGGAGTGGCAGCAGGCCTATATGGTACCACTGAATCATGTCTCCTGCTCCGATGACCTGCCGGTGCAGTCGTGGTGCTGATTGCTTTATGTACTGGATAGATGGTGTTCAGCCGCTGTGACCGCCTGCTGCTGCCTTTCACACGTGAAGCCAGTTACCCTGCTGGCACTTTTTTTTTTTTTTTTAATGTGTGTGTGATGTTTTCTACTGCACATCAGGACAAAATGTTCTCATCCTGTGTATGAGTTAAATACGTTGGATTTATAGTGAAACGTTTCTCCGGAGGCAGATATTAAGTCACTTCGGTGAGCACTGCTTGAGTCAATTCTCGATGGGGTCGGGCCACAAGAGCCACAGTGTTTTGCTGTGGGACTTAACAGGCAAATTGGGTAAAGTAATGGCAAGAGAAGAACTCAGAATATACAACCATTTAGGGATGTATGCAGCCATTTTGAAGACTGGGTTCTTGGTTATAAAACGGCACCTCCTCCACCCATGGCAAAAACAACCACACAAGCATGTGTAAAAATTATATGAGGACGATTACTTCTTATATTAATCATGTTTTTAAAAAATCTGCACATTGAACGAAAGTGACATACGATCATTTACAGTACCGTTCAAAAGTTTGGGGTCACTTAGAAATGTTCTTATTTTTGAAAGAAAATTAGTTTTTTTCAATTAAAATAACATTAACTTAACCAGACATACAGTCTAGACATTGTTAATGTGGTAAATCAACACTGATTGGCAAAGCCATAGACTGGTACCCTGCAGGTTCCCTCAGCTTTATAGACCATTGTAGTGTTTCTCAGCTCATTGATTTAATTCTGTTGCCTGCAAATGTATTGTTTTGGTTCTTTATGTCCTTTTGCATCATTTTCATTTGAAGATGTTTTGAGTGAAAAGGCTCTTTGCTTCTTTCTTAACCTTTAGCCCAAAAATATGTTTGCTCATTGATGTAAGTGCATCCACATATTTGTGTATTTGTATGCACTAGGTTGTGTGTTTTATGGCATATGTGCCTTTAAGTTAATATGTGCAGAGCTACGTGTATGTGAGTGTGTGACTAATTCCTTCAAAAGTGCCAAGTTGACCTAGCTATGCAGTGGAGAGCAACAAGAACATGATGATCTGTTATTTCTTACCAGAACTATAGAGAACATAATATAGACACAGGAGGAAAGCAGTAAAAGAAGACAACATGATCCAGAGGGTGGCTTGAACAAATTAATAACTCTAAACCATGGCATGGACTACCTTACACAAGCCAAAACCTAAAGCACATGGCAAGAAACAAACATCCTCCCTTTTTTTTTTGAATATGGTGAATTTAAAGGTATGTGATCGACCCAAGCGTGCAGACGTTTGTGCTTTTGGTGGTCATGTGTTGATGCGCATGCTTTTGCAAGTGCGTCTTCGGTACATGTTTGTTTTTGTATGCGATGTATGAGGATCACATGTGTTTGTGTGTTTTTGTATGTGCAGGCAGAAGTCACGCTAGGCCCAGTCACCTGTCACTTCTGTGTATTCGCTGGATGTGGGAATGTGCCAGTGGAAAAAGCCCTCACTATTTTAATGCTGCTTATTTCCCAGCACCTCACACTGGTCTTTTCCTCTCTCTGCTTTGGCACGAGACTGAGGAAAACCCTCCGTGTGTGTGTGTGTGTGTGTGTGTGTGTGCGTGTGTGTGTGTGTGTATACGCCCTCGCACCTCGTCACCTCTGATGCTGCAGTGGGAAGCCTTCTTTGCCAGGAGAACCCCAGACTGGCAGGCATGCCGAACGCCTACGCACACACACACACATGCACGCACATGCCTGTACGCACTCACACATGCTTTTACGCACACGTGAGCTGCACATATTCAGTCGTACACAAGCACACACACATTCAAATACATATAACACACACACACACACATGTCTCCCTTTCCACACACACTCGTGTTAAAGCTTTTCCATTATTTTACTGCTTCTTCTATAACAGTGGCAGTGAAGCCCACATGACCAAGTCCATGCTCCAATGTAAACAGCAGGATTTGAAAGTGACACCCAACTCCTGGGCCTGGAAGTCGTGTAACAATCAGAGGACCAGGTGGTGAATCACACACTGGCTGACAAAGTCCCAAAAAATTAATATTACAGTGGCAGTTGCTTTTACCACTCAACTTGTTAAATATTCCCAATTCCTCACACTGGAACTTATTCATCAGTATTTCCCACTGTGGAAAACATCGGAAAATGCTGAGATGCCAGACCTAAATCATGCACCCAAAATATCAGCACAGAAAACCTGCATGCCTGTTTTATTTTTATGTTATTTTTCCTATAACCTTTATTTATCTGGGGAACATTGACTGTGCAAGTTGGCTGCAGCCATGGAGTCAGCCCTGCCCTACTTCACTGATTCACTCACACAAATTCACCACTGAAGGTCACAAACGTGCTTCTTTTATCTGGCCGTCACTGCATTAATGTCAATGTATCCCTTTAAATGAGTCACAGGTTTTAAGGTAGATTGCTCAATCCGGTGGCAGATGGAGTTCAGACTATGAATTCATGCTAAAATCAAACTTGTCTGATTTATAGCAAGCACAGCCTCACACCAAAATCTATGATATCTTTGTTGTTTTTCTTTTCTATGCTTTTTAATCCAAGCCTGGAGAGGTGGAAGAGATTTAAACCAAAGGGCTTTCGTCATTGGGAACCATCATTTTAGGGCATCTTCACTCACGGTTTTAAGTTGTTTTCGGTCACAATTTTTTGTATTATGTTACAAAACAACTTTAGGTGCCAGAATTACTTGGTTGGGTTCAGGAAAAGGTCATGATTTATGTTAAAGTACACCCTTGCAAATGCTAAAAATGCTCAGGGTGTTTTCTTCGTTGGTAGGACGATCGATTCCATCCCAAGAAAGTCCATAAAAATGTAATCCTTTATTAAATAAAAAGAAAATGCTCGAAATCCCATCCATCCATCCATCCATCCATCCATCCATCCATCCATCCATTATCTATACACCACTTAATCCTCATTAGGGTCACATAGGGGCTGGAGTCTATCCCAGCTGACTTAAGATGAAGGCAAGGGACACCCTAGACAGGTCACCAGTCTATCACAGGGCTATACATAGAGACAAACAATCACACTCACATTCACATCTACGGACAATTTAGAATCACCAATTAACCTCAACATGTTTTTGGACTGTGGGAGGAAATCGGAGCTACAAATTCACATAAATCAAAAATATTCCTAAAAAGCTCTTAAGCTTAACTGAGGTGGAAAAGTGAAAGTGTAATGGAAAAGCACAAAGTAAATACATCATGACGTACAAGTGGCATGTCAGCATGAGCAGACTTCAACATTTGTCAAATTAATGTGCCATAGTCCCATCATGTTTTCAATGTGTTTTTCCACAGTTTAAGGACTAGAACTCTTTTAATTACATCATTTCTTGCACCTTCTTCTTATTCAATGGCATAATAATACCCAGCTGGAAAGTTAGTATTAGATGTGGATCGTGGACCATCTTAATCCATCATATGACCTACTTAACAGTATCATTAAATAAATAGCAGCGCAGTCCAAACTGTCCGACATCACCTGAACTGAGCAAAGTTGTGATTGGGACACAATTAGAACAAAGCTCAGTGGATTATCTGCACATGTTGATGATGTAATTTATCTGATAAACAGAAGACAGGCTGGAGGATGAAGTGGCAGACAGACCAACATCCTTATTTCTTACACTCTGTGGACTTTGAATGTTGATAGGGATTGCTAACCCCAAATTAGATAAATGAATTCTGTGAGCTCTGTCTCAGATGCCATGTTGGCATTCTGTTCTATCCCTTAATTGACTTGTTACAGCAGTTGGCTATGCAGAAGCCATAGATTAAGCCAGTTTGATCTGCTGTATTGAAACTGTTTTTCCTGTTAATAGTGTTCTGTTCAAGTCATTTCACTCATTAAGTTGATAAATTTGACTATGTATTTAGCTAGACGTATTGTGTAGTGCTGCCATCCTTACTAAGGCTGTTATTGTCACAATGTGTGGGTTAGTAGGGGCTGCATATTTCAACGATATCAGGATTATTATATTTGTTCAGAAATGAATAAAGAGAAAATGACTCTCATGTTCACCTTCTCATGTTTCAATGTTCAAAATTCCCACTATTTTGTATCTGTGCAGAATCATGTAAGTATTCTTTGACACTGAACATCACTTGGTGACTCTGTAATAGCACTTCTGCAGTGATTAGCTTGTCCTAAAAGATGGAAACTAAGTGGCAGTAGTCAGAGTTTTAAGAATATAATCAGATTGAAAACAGGATGCAGAGGTTTGAAAGTTGGGCCTTTCAATAATAGGAACTGTCTCCATGCAGCCGTATGAACATCTAATCATGTGATCATGAGTTCAAAGAGATCTGTGAGGAGAAGTGTGATTCACATTATGGATTATTATTCTGCCCCAAGATATCCAGATATGATCTTTGTGGCTACATCATCTGTACCTATTACCAACAGCAAAATAACAGTAGTGGACATAAATGCATATTTACTTATCCATCCATCCATCCATCCATCCATTATCTATCCATCCATCCATTATCTATACACCGATTAATCCTCATTAGTGTTGCAGGGGTGCTGGAATCTATCCCAGCTGGCTTAGGGCAAAGGTAGGGGACACCTTGGACAGGTCACAGGGCTACATTTACAGACAAACAATCACACTCACGTTCACACCTACGGACTATTTAGAGCTACCAATTAACCTCAGCATGTTTTCAGACTGTGTGAAGAAGCCATAGTGCTCAGTGACAACCCACACGTGCACAGGGAGAACATGGAAACTCCATGCAGAAAGATCCTGGGACAGCTGGGGCGTGAACTGGGGATATTCTAGCTGCAAGGCAAAAATGCTAACCACCAAGCCACTATGCTGCCCCGGACTGAAAAACTTGTACTCATTTGTATAGAAACTAGATAATTTGATATTAATGCTCTCCAAACTTCACAAGACAAACAACAAAAACAGTGCTTTGGTTTATGTATTTGTGTATTTGTATGTTCAAAAACTGAACATTTTACTTTGCTCCCAACTACTGCTGGAAATGTTCACTATTCTGCTCATCTCCAAAGTAAACTACTGCTACCTAAAGGCACAGTTGCATCACTGCTGAGTAAGGTCACAGTTTAAGCTTTCCACCTCAGTGTAGTGCAGTGTAGCAACATTTCTTCTCTCCCATAAAATAGTTACTTTAAATCTGACTTAAATTGTTATCCACTGCCTCCTGCAAAGGTTTTGAATCATGAACATAAATGTGTGTTGCCAGAACTGGATTATCTTTATTGTCTGTTTTTTCTGTAGTGTGGTATTGCATTGACTTTCTTTTCACAAAGTAATCCTTTAAAACATCAATTTTAAGGTTTTCATGTACAGATTTTCCTTCTACTTTTCAACTTCTTTTTCTTTCTTTCTTTCTTTCTTTCTTTTTTTTTTTAAACCACACATGGCCACTTAATGGTTCCCCAGCATTTGTAACATGGTATGCGGTATGCTCGTGTTTTGCCACTGTATCAGTCAAATCCACAATAATACCTAAGGAACATATATCACATACGAGGGGGGAAAATATTGGTGGTCAGAGGGCGTGATTTGGATGCGAATCAGCCATGGCTGTGTTTTTCCAGTTGTGTACATACGCGTAGGGATGGTTTACATTGAGACGTGCATGCGTGTGTGGATGCCAGCCCTGCAATAAGGTATCGCTGGCAAGGGGGAGGTGGGATTAAGTTTCTCCAGCGAAATGTCAGCTGAATATTGTTACCGCCAGGGGATCAGAGAGCAGTTGGGCACCAGTGAACCGTTTCCGGATGGAAATCACTTCTGCTGGATTTCTCCCCAGCAGCCCGGCCTCTCTGTTTCCACGCCACTCCTATAGATTCCTTGATGGAGTTTCCCACTGTGTGTTTGTGTGTGTTTGTGTGTGAGGAGCTGCACAGAAAGAACACATGTACCCCAATGCTGAGATAATGCAGCAGAGGATTTTGCATGCATGTGTGCTTTCGTGCACGTATTAGCAGGTGGTGACAGAGATTTGTTAGCAGTGATGAGCTGGATTCTTATGCATGAGCTGGGAAACACGCACCCACCCACACACGTGCACACAGGCGAGATGGCTTGTTAATGGTAACAGCGATTTGCTATGCAAATTCCTGCATCATGAACAAAGTGTCGCTGTGTGTGAGAGAGAGTAAGCTCACCAGGTGGTGCCCAGTCTTGTGTCTGTCAGGGTGGTCCTCTGAGAAGGCCTGAAATTAATCCTCATTACATTAATCAGTCTCACATACGCACACATGCACAATGAGCCAACTTAATCACAAAGCATGTGTGTTGCAGTACACTTCACATTCCCTGGTGTTACTGGCACATACTGTATATACTGCAGAGCGACCTACATTTCTGCTTGGCTGTTAAAACATATGATCAGTATGTTATATATATGCAAAACGCTTCAAAAAACACAAGACCCATTAAATCTTCTTCTTCTCAGGATATTTTAAGAATTTAAATACGGGGGTCCTCAACTTACGTCAGAATTCCGTTCCTAAGGCGCGACGTAAATCGATTTTTACCATAAGTCGGAACTCACACTCTCCTACACATCCCCTGTGTATAACACAGTCCAATGTGGTGTACAACCACTGAATGACAATAAAGCTGTCTTCCTCTTATAGCGCTGCATGACAACATATTCTTCCTCTCCGCTCGCTGACTAGCCATCAGTCGAGGACGTCATAAACCGAGAACCCCCTGTATATATACCATTCAAAAGATTGGGGTCACTTAGAAATGTCCTTATTGTTGAAAGAAAAGGAGTGTTTTTAAACAAAGATAACATAAAATTAATCAGAAATACAGAGGCAAACAAAGGCTAGATGAGCTTTTGTGCATCTGTCTTGGAGAAATGGAGTTATTCTTGGTCTGCCTCCATGGACACCAGCCAGAAGTTTGAAGTGTCTGTCTAAAGATGTTGGTACCAAAATTTCTCATTTTTATCAGGATATTCTTGGTGGTGGCCTTGGATTCTTCTCGGCACTCACACGAATCTTCTTTCCAGCACAGGGGTCACTTTTGGCTTCCTACCTTTTCCCGTGAGATTTTTCCCAGCGGGGATCTCTTTGCGCTTTCTGGTGATGATTTACGCTGTGGCCACTAACGCTTAAAAGCACTTGGATATGAATTCCCGGCCTTTCCCTGTCCTGAGGGCAATCATGATGCACAGATCTCTAAGCAATGTACCCTAAAACCAAGCTCACTAATCTCTTTGGTTTTAGCCATGACTTGCAATTAGCTAGAAACTGACAAGAGAACTACTGCATCAGCTTTTCTTAGTTTTGAGTGTATAAGAATGCTGTAGATATGATGGGAAAAGAACAGAGACATTTGAAATGGCATAGAAGCTGCATTTTCTTAAATATTTGCAACATTTGAAAGGCTATGAAAATTTTTTTAAAATATAGGTTAAAATACATAATTACACATTATGTAAATACAGTTAAAATGCACCTTTTGCAACTTGTTCATGTCATTTCCAGCCTGACAAAACCTACTGGTGAATTGAACATTCTTTATGAATCAAAATTTGGCTTAACTGTCTATCCATTGACAGTAGCAGTACAGAAGGCCAATGGTTCAGTAAAATAGCTGAAATTTTCAGAATGAGAGGAATTTAAACGGAATTTCTTTCAGAGGATTTATAATTTGCGGTGCTGTAACAGCATTCCTCATCATCTGTGATGACTCTATCATATTTCCACACAGAGAAGTAAATGGGCTTTCCCAAATCCTAATTAAGAAACATAATCCTAGTCTGACTGACCGCTGACAGCTCTGTCAGTCTTACTGGACGGCAGCAGAGCAGACTGTACCAGCTTCTGGTTCGACAGTAAAAGAAAAATGGAATGTTAGCTGACTTGGCTAACATGCAGTGCCGGAGCTAAGAGTGCCGTAGCAGCCAACAGAAACCAGTCGATCTGCTCTACGTTTCCATCACCCTACTCTGGTTGACGTTTATAGTTGGGTGATTTAGAGACAAAACTCAGTTGGTAAAGGTTTACAGTCTGCCATGTTGTTATTCTGGATTGCTCTGTGTACAATTTTGCAGCTAAAAAGAATTCAAAACCAAAATGTCTTGCGTGCATCTGCTGAACCACAATTACTGACAGTTTCAGAACCCCCTTATTTTTGAAGTACAAGGATGCTAATCAACAGCAAACAAACTGAAGCCTGATTTGGTATTGCAAGTAAAATAAAACACACAATCATCATCACCAGTCTAATGGGGCACATGCTTCAGAGCTTGATGGATACATGTGACACCATTGTATACAACATATCGACAAACATCTGTGATTAATTCAGTATCCCAACACCCTGCCCTGTATAATGTTTACAGATACCAAGAGGAATATTTCTATTCAGGATTATGAGTACTGATCATTTACTGGAGGCAGTCAGTTGTTGATACTGGGCCGTTTTTTTTTTTTTATTAACCAAACTCCCTTCATTTCAGCTGTAGTTCAACCCAACCAACAACAGTATTAAACCTAATCAGTGGCAGTGCCCTGAAGTACCTCACAAATTATTTTATGATGGTGGGAGACCACTGGATAACTTTAATTTGATCAAGTTTAGATCCGGTCTAGTTGGTTTTACAGACCTTAGAGTGTACCATAAAAAATACTTCACACTCAAAAATACCAAAAAACTAAACATCAGTTGGACATACTACACCATAAATTGACACTAATGATATCAAAACCTCAATAAATAATATAACGCATCAGCAAGAATATGAAGGGCAAGCCAGATCTGCCATGACTCAATTCTTGAAGACTGGAGCCTCACAGTTTTCAGAGTATTTAATACCAACCTAAATAAGCAGAAAATTGCACACACCCAATATATAATGATGTGATAAAAAGTTATATTACAGTAAAAGACATTTTGGAGACTTTCTGAATTAATGTCAGAAAGATTTATTTCTACATTTAACAAAACAAGAATGCCCAGATTCTGAGGGTGTCTACAAGGCACATTAAAGACACATTTACAGAAAAAATGCGTCATGTGATGGAATGGACTGTAAGGGGAGCTTGCTACCAAATCTTCTGTAAATGAGGCATAGCCCATAGGAAGAATACTGAACATGAGTATATTAGTAATTGCCAGAAATACCAGTTTTTCATATAGGCGTATAGTTTTGCTTTTTTTTGAGGTGAGGAGTTGCTAAGCTAAATGGCTCAGTGAGTGTGTGTTTGTGTGTCAGTGGGTATGTTTTGCGCTCATCACCTTACTGTCTTGCATTCTGTGACGTCGTGACGTGTACAACATGTTTCCTTCAGTCCAGTCAGACTGCTGTGTTGCTCCATGTGCTGTACCTGTTTCACCCTCCGTGCATTTCTTCTGTGTGTTTACGGCTGTGAATGCATTTGCCAGTGTCGACACACTAATTGTGTCTGTGTGCATATAGACTTTAGCACACGCATGTGTGTGTGTACATATTTCCAGCCACTCTTTCTCCAGGAATGCAGCATGGCTCTTCAGAAGGGGATATTAGTGCTGACCGCAAGGCCTCTTTCCCCTCTCCGCTTCCATCTGGTGTCGCATTAAATATTAAACTTTTTAATTTGATTCAATTCCCGACGACAAACACCCTTGATTGGATCCAGATGCCTTCAACCAGTGGGCCCACCCCAGGCCTGTTCTGTGCCTGGGGTTTGGATAGTCTGGAGCTGGAAGTGAGACCCAGATTAAGGCTGGAGCTGCGAGTGGAGGGGCGGATGGTTCTCCAGTTTGGAGTGAGGGGTGGAAGTGGTATTTTGGGTAGGAGAGGAGAAGGAGCTGCCCTTTGGGACTGGGCATGGAAATTGAGCTGGCACATGGATTAAAACTGGAACTATGACTGAAACTGGGATGTCACCTCCTTTCAAAGGAAGAAACCTGTTTGTTGTTGATTGAGTTCAACAAGCCCGTGTTCCAAGCCTGGGATTAGCCAATGCCCTGGCAGTGTTTGTTTTCGCTATGAAAAGGTGCAAAAGCTTTCTCTCATGTAGTGTTGACTGAACTCTGAATGTGGTGGTGACCTGTAGTCTATCAAAATGGTACTCTCATTGACAGCAGAGACAAATTAACATAATCGTAGAACTTGTTGCATTTGCACACAGTTTCTGGGCTTTTTTTCCAACAAGTCCTTAAAACAAATGACAAAATACATACTTTGTAATCAACCTCAAAAGCATACATGATTGTTTTTTGCTCTGATGCCATAACGGTCAGGGTTTCGCTACATTTGTCCACACAATGTTATGGCTAGGGTCTTGATTTCTGTGTCAAAGATTGATGTAGAGTTACCTATGCTCCAGATGGAAAACTCTAAATCCCTGTGGCTGCTACAGGGCATGTAAACATACAGCAATCTCTTCTCTCCAGCTTCCCTCACAGTTCACAGACAGACAATCAGGCTAGGTTAACTGAAATCTCATGAATGTCAATACCAATCAACCACAACATTAAAATCACCTCCCTAATATTGTGCCATCAACAAAGCTCTAAACCACAGGGACACAGGACATCTGGGGTCTAGCACTGGAACGTTGGCAGCAGATCCTTCGGGTCCTCTGGGTTGCTTGGTAGGGCCTCTGCAGATTGGGCTTGTTTTTCCACCACATCCCACAGATGCTTGATAGGATTGAGATCTGGGGAATTTAGAGGTTGCATCTGCACCAATTAACTCTGTTATGCTCCCCAAACCATTCCTGAAGAGTTTTTGCATTGTGCCAGGGTGTATTATTCTGTAGGAGCCGACAGCTTCGACCACTGTGTTTACTCAGTGCGCCAAACCAACAACAAACAGTAGTTACTGGATGCAACTCCAGTTCTATCAAAACATTGTCTGTAGAACAACTGAGGTTTAGTATGTTAGCATATGCGGTGAGTTTTACATTCTGAAAAAAGGACAACAGCCACTCAATGAGGACACTGAGATGACAGAGAAAAAGCACCAATAAGCACTTATATTAACTAATATCATACCTATTATCTAGTTAGACATTTTTTTCTCCTCCAAAATTGACCGTGAAGGATATGTTACAGGGCTGGTTCTTGCTGTCAGAACATGTGGAAAGGTTTGGGAACCCACAAAACTCAAGTTTCTTCACTGTTAAACATCCTATTGTCTGGGTAAGTGGTACATGTCAGAGCAACATAAACATGAATGCTGGGATGATCAGTATTATTCACTTCACCTGTGATTGGTTTTAATATTGTGGGTAATTGGTGTAAATGCAGTATATCATCTCTGTAATAGACTGCATTTACACCAATTACCCACAACCTGTACTTACTAAACCAAGTGAAGACAAGCAGGTATAGACACCTGTGAGCACCTGTCAGCATCTGGTCTGAATCACTGAACGGTCAAACACAAATTCAGTTGCCTGTTCAGTATCACAAGGTTTTACTTAGCAAAAATGATTAAAAAAAAAAAAAACAACAAACAAACAATGGTGCCAGGACTGCAGGACTGGTATCGGAACCAGAGAGGAATTCATGGGTCATTGGAAAAATCGCAAATATTTAAAATCTAAAATGTGAATTTATAGATGTCAGCCACACCCTGACTTGAGATTTTGGCTCAGACGTTGGATGCTATTCTCCCTTTATGTTATTTTATTCAGATTGATAACATTTCTGTTTTCTCATCGTGTCCTTCCCGTCCTCTCCCCTCTCACGATGGTATGCTGAAAGAAGCTCAAAGCCAAGTGTAAGCTGAACTCTGGTGAGTGAGGTTTGGATGACAGTCTCTGCACTCCATCTGCTCGGGCTTCTGAGCCGTTCCAGCGTGGGCACTTGTACAACACAAAATAGCCATCAAGGTCACCAGGCTTCACATTTTATTTTGCTTAAAACAACAAGAACTCATTTTTCTTTCAACAAGCATAAGAAAACGGCAAGTGGGGTGAGATAATAGCATATGTTGCCAATGGAAGTCAGTTTACTTGAAAAATGTCCTTGAATGACTGCCATTATCTTGATTCTGGTGGATGCCTTAATCTCTCTTACTTTGACACATTTTGCTTGACAATTTCTGAAATAAGTGAAAGTGCTTTGGAAACATGCGCTATTATCTCATTTCACTGGCAATGACTTGCCTCTTATTGAATCATGAACTTTCTTTAAGATTAAGTGATTTGTTAATACGGATTGTCACACTAAATTACGTATTTAATGGTGTAAGATGTGGAGCATCTGTCCACTTGTCGGAATTTTGCATCTTTTAGAATTGTCACTGGGACACCCCACTTGTTCTCTTCTCCATGTGTTTCCCCAGTTGTATGAAATTACTGTATCTCTGAATTAGTGTCTCTACTGGAGATAAAAGCACTCGGAGGGCACTAGAGCCATCCAAAGGAGCTAAAAACTAAATGTGACATTCTTTGCCTGCGTGAGGACCTAACAGTGGGCTTCGGTCCAGGGGTCTGTGTCCTCACCCACCATCCCATCTGCCACCTTGATCCAGATGTCTCGGCAAGGATGAATCATAAGTACTTCAGATTGTTACCGTTTGATTCTGTGTTTGTGCTTTTCCCTATGTTATATCCTTTAACAATTTAGACTGGAAAGAAAAAGTGAAAAGTAAACTGGATTCGGCTGAAAAAGGAGATGAGCTTTGAGATTACATTTTTTATTCACAGTAGAATTCATAATTTTTGCTAATCAACCATACACTAACCCCTTAAACTACCATTGTCCAATTGCAATTCATGAACTATAACTGCATGATAAACTTGTCAGACAGTTGCCATCTTTGTAGCAACAGCAATACTCATCATAGTGTGGTGCTGGAATGTGAGTCTCAGCTGTGAGCAATTTCAAATAGCAATTCCTAGTCTTAGTCCTAGCATTTCCTAAGTGTTGGTCGTGTATTGTGTACTCAAAGTGAGGGTAATGGTTCGGGCTGTAGTCAACCAAAGAAGACATCTTTGTCAACAGAAATCGTACCCACTCTTCAACTAATTGATTTGCAGTCTACCTGCTAGACTTACAAGCCTAAAGGAATTCTAATAACATAAACATAAAAACCTAGTATTTGCAGTATTAGTATTAGATCATTTTAATGTCATTGTTTTATACTGAAATGATAACACATTCCCAGGTTCATATAAGTTTTGAAAATAAAACTGCATCAACCGTTTGTCGTATCACAAGAACTATTGAGGAATATAATGTGAAGAAGTTAGACAACAGATTTTAGAAGATGTGCCATGTTGACTGTTGCGCTGGGATATTCAAACCATTGTTGCAAAGTTTAGTCACATCTTTTTGGCCATTCATGTTAACAAAATGCAGCTACACCGACGATTTCTTTGACATTTTGTCAATTGGTTTGGGGCAGAATCTGAGTCAACATTCCTTAAGGTTGGATCAGTTTAAAGTTCTAAAAATTCAGGGGTGTTCACATGTAGTCTGTTCTGTCAAAAGTAATGGATTAATCCTGGAAGGCTACTGATGTGGCACTTTACTCAAGAAAACTGCTTAACTAATGAGAATTTGGCTGAATTACATTTCTACCAGTTAACCTGAAGATTACAGCCCTAGTAACATGACCACTTCTGTCCTGCAATTCAATCTTACCTGAAACAACATTAGGTTATAAGTGAAAATATGTTGTAAGAAAATATAAATATGCAAAGTAGCTAAATAGGGTTACAGCAGAGTGAAATATGTTTGAGTCTGATCCTACATTTTCCTACAATACGTATCCTTATCTAGCTCTACATTGTAATCCAAACACAATTCTATTTTTTTTTAGATGTCTTCCTCATTGATCATTAACTAGTGAGGATACTGGAATACTGCCAGGAACATGCAGCTTTAACGTGAGTTCATTTGGAATGATATAATGTTTGCAGTCATCAACTACTCAGTTCTGCTCCATTTTCCAGATTTAAAACAGACCAAAACCTATTGAAAACTTCAGCTGGAGACTCAACCAGCTATTGGACCTAATCTCAGTGCAGTGTCACTTCAGCCAGTTGCTGTTACTGATGGGAAATGTAAATCTCTGTTTTGTCTAAAATCAAGAACCCACTGTTTTCAAAATTCTGAAGAATTCAAAATGCAAATGTTCCTCCATTAACAGTATAAATTGCATTCATACAATGAAAGAACAGAAACCAGACACGTGTAAATGGGCCTTGGTTGGTCATTTGTTGTGCTTGTCCAGTGTTGCTGGTCAGTTGTCTTGTTCCTGAGTTTTTCTGTAAGCATCAAAATGTGAGGCTCAGACTAATGAATGACTAACAAACATTCGGGGAGAACTGAACTGAAAATGTGTGTATGGATTCATTAAGAGCAAAAATGACAGAAAAGAGGAGAAGAGATGGGGAAAATAGATAAAATGAATGAGCGAGAGTTGGAGTAATTAGTAATATTTTAACATTATTCAGTGCTTTCTCTCTCACTGGTTCATACTGGATGTTCCCCTTTGACCAGATTTGGCCTCTTTCAGTCCTCAGTAATCAGAGAGAAATGGGGTGTGAGACAATTTTTTCTGCCAGTATCTCAATTTAGCCTCTCTGGGGATGTTATGTAACACAATCTAACATTATCTTCCACTTTACAGTTTCCAGTGTGCACTTTTTTCACAGTCCAGCAGCAATGCGATACATTTACAGTTAAATCTAAAACATAAAATGTGTCTTACAGACCAAATCCTTAGTCATGGAGTTTCATATACATTGCTCTTTCACAACTACTGCAGTCAGTTCTTTTCTAAATATTATACAGTTGAACAGATTAGTATATTCTTACATAAAATTATGCTGTATCTCATCTGATCTGACCATTTCTTGCAACTCCTGGCAGCTTTTTCCTAACATGCTTTTGCTAACATAGCAACTTTTTCCCAACACTTGGACTGTTAGCCAAGGTGCCGCATGGGGTAAAAAATGACCCTTTCAGATTTGATGAGATTAGATTAGATGAAACTTTAATGATCTCCTTTGAGAAATGTGGTTATTGCAGCAGCAAGAAGTAATCGGATACATCAAAGAAAAATAGGATATAAATACGAATGGGGTAAATGGGGGTTATATAAACACGCGCAACCGACAATAATTTACAATGACTACATCTGTGCAATTTAATTTACGGCAAATGTTCAACACCAAATGTGTAGTATTGAATTATGGGCCATATGTGCTTTGTGCATGTTAGCAAGTGTCACATTTCTCTCCATGGAAAGGAAAGTATACACAGTACTGTATGTATTTCTGCATTCTCTTCTGTAGCTAATAAACGATAGTGAAAATATGCTACTTAGTGTGTTTGTATGAACCCTGCACTACTGTGTTCTGTGTGTGTGTGGTTGGCATTGCTGATAAACAGGCAGTGGGTTGGGAGGTGGAAGGAGTCCACCGCCTCAGATTATTGACATAATCCTGGCAGAACACAGCATCAGGCGCTCCAAGAAATCTGGCTGGCGGGGCTGAGCGTTGCAATATGATCCCCTCCGTCCAGCATACAGACACAGGCTGCAAGGGACACAGCTCTATCTTGCTCTTATACCTCTCCTGCCTTTTTTTCTTCCTTCCATGTAAGAATCAGCTTCAGGGGATTCTTTTTTTGTTTAGTCCAGTTTGCCTCCCTGTCTGAGTGTTTGTCTCTCACTGTTTCGCTCTCTCATCCTGCTTCTGTCTCAGGGCTGCATGTTAATAGATGATAAGGCCACATACAGGCCTTAAGTTCCGAGGCTTGACGTTTGGACTGCAGTCTCAACATGTTGTTTACTGAGTTGTTTCTGTGTCTGTATCTTTGTGTCTTTGAGCACTATTAACATGGGCTGAAGTCGATATGGCCTCCACCGTTGGATGAACATGGGAACAGTTTACTCGTCCCAAGTTCCTTTCACCCTTGGCTCACGTTTAATTTGTTGAGCGTGTTGCTCTCAGATGGAAGTCCATTCCTTTCAGATGACAGATCGATTGTGCCGCAGATGCATTGCATTCATGCGTTGAGTTTATTCTACTATTGATTGTGTTTCCGTAAACGAAAATGAAAGTTTGACCTCCTCTGTGATGTTGTCATCATGAAACATTTCATCAATGGGGCAAAGGTGCCCCGAATATTCATGTTAAATCAGCAAAATCAGTAACCAAAAGTGATTAGTGTTATACAGAAGGGTGGACACAGTTGTCTGCAGAGTCAGTGCTTTGCACTGCGCTGGTCTTCAATAAAAAAGCATGGGAATAAAATAATGATCAGTGTAGGCAACCTTTTAGGAAAACAGCAGGAATCACAACAATATTGAAATGGTCATATGATCTAAAGTTCAGCTTCTTTTTGACCAAGTTGCATTCCAAAACTAGCACTTATCTCTAGAAAGCAATCAACTCCTGCTGACTTTGATGATCCTCTGATTTCATCTCTTGCATCACCATGAGGCTAACCTTTAAATATGACTTGTATCCTTTCTGTGTAAAATATCATGGAATACCAAGATCATTTTGATGACGCCGTTCCGAGTCCTGATGGACTTGACATTGCGTACATGCAGAGTCTGATCTTACATGTTTACTAAATTACATATACTTGTCTAGCTCTACACTGTAATCCAGACAGAATTTTTTTTTTTTTTTGATGTCTTCTTCATTGATTATTAACTAGTGAGGATGCTGGAATACTGCCAAGGGCATGCAGCTTTAGCATGAGTTCATTTGGAATGATGTAATGTTTGTAGTTATCAATTGCTTAGTTCCACTCCATTTTACAGGATTTACATTTAAAAGACCAAAACTTATTGAAAACTTCAGCTGGAGATATAACCAGCTCTTGGACCTAACCTCAGCCGGTTGCTGTTACTGATGCGAAATGTGTATCCCCATGTTGTCTAAAATCAAAAAATCACAGTTTTATGTAAAACTGCAGCTTCCTTTTGGCCAAGTTGCATTCCAAAACTAGCACATATCTCTAGAAAACAATGAACTCCTGCTGACTTTGATGATCCTCTGATTTCACTTATTGTACCACCATGAGGTAAACATTTCAATATGATTTGTATCATCTCTGCGTAAAATATCATGAAACGCCAAGATCATTTTGATGATGCTGTTCCAATGATGATGGAGTTGATGTTGGGCAGATGCAGGGGCCAGCGTGGCGTCCCTGCTAGATTACAATCCTGTTGTACCCAGGCGTTAACATTGAAAATATTATCTGTGTACTCATATAAACCCTAAAAAGAATAAATTGTAAGATAGATGGCTAAATTCAAATTCAACTTTTATTCTCCAGGTTTTCATTCAAACTATGTCTATATCAGCATTTCACAGTGATAGACTTTTCATCCTCTTCCTACATGACATGAAAAAAGTGCAGAACCTATGACATTCCCATTAGCTGAAAGGGGAAGTATCTCACCTGCAAAACATCAGCATATTGTCAATGTCAGCATTTTTTCTGAAAGCAGCATGGCTGCAGTCTTTCCCCCCACAAGAACATATGATCTCAGTTATGTAATTTCATTTCATGTAATTTCCCTTGTTATGAAAGCTATTGTTTCCTCAAGAAGATATAAAACATATTCTGTGAATCCTGGTGGTTGCTGCTTGCTTATTCAATGTAATATCCATTTAGTCTCCCACTGTTTCCCAAATTACTTAATGGCGCGTTACTGCCAAGATTGTTGAAATTGAGAAACAAAAATCCAGTCAGCATGCCTGAGAGTTATCCAATCCGTGCTGACCATGGACAAATTCTGCAGGTGATTCTTTGTTAAAGGTTAGAAACGTAATAATTGGAAATTTGCATGTTCCATTAAAACATTTTATTGCCTGTAATTTACCATTACTTGTAAATTCCAACAGCTAAAAAGGCAGTAAATCGGGTTTTCTCTGCATGATTGCCATTTAAGATTGTTGCAGAACCGCATACATTTTGGAAATCTGCAATGAAGTTGGACTTTTAAAAAAAAATCTACATTCCTCTCTCAACCACTCCTGCTGCCATAGATTCATGTGCAGCTGCCTCATTATAGATAGATATATTGAGATACTGCGTTTGAAGTGATAGATTATTTTAATTCTGTCTATGATTCTGTTCTTGCTTACACCCCTTTTCACACCTTTAAACACATGAGAACATTTACAGTACCAATAAGCAGCTCCAGTGGTAGCTGTTAGCTGGCAGCAAACCCCTGCTTCACTTTTCAGATTTTCTCAGATCAGGTTTAACCATCTGTTTGAGTCAAAGTCTGAACATCCAGCCTGTAGCCTACTGCTAATAAACATTTTAAAGAAACCATCAAAAATGGATCGTTTTGTCATAAGAGACAACAGTCTGAGCCATCAACTGTTTTCTGTTGCTGCATATACTGTATAAGCTATGTTATAGTATAGGGCCTGAGTAAGGGTTAAGAACATAAGCACTGCCATGTGTTTTGCTAGGCAGAGTGGGTCTGTTTTGCCAGGCCAATCATCTACTGTTGGCTGTTTAAACTATGGAACTGGGACTTTCTTCTGCCAGCCTCTGCTGCCAGTGGACCAGTGGACTTGGCTGAATGAGACTCTCTCCCTCCATGGCACTTAGTGCAGAGCTAGTCAGCCAATAGACTGTGATCTTTTGCAGAAATGGGCTGGAAACAGGACTGCCGAGGGCTGCAGGCTGGGTTATAATCTTCAGCAGTATGCCCAATACTCTTGGCTTAAGCTGAGCTGCTCTCAAATACCCTCTAATTCTTCTAATGCAAGGCCTTGGCTCTGTGATCTGCACAGACAAACTTTCTGCCAGTTTGTTACTTTTTTATTGTCATTATTAAGTTTTTATTTATTCCTTATCAACGGCACTAAAGCCGTTCCAAGTAAGCTACTGTATGTTGTGATACATGGAAACACGTGATGTATCTATACCTCAGTGAGGTCTTTCATGAGTCTTGGCGTGAGTCAAAAACACACAGCGAGGCCCTAACGCTGCCGTGGTTGGGGGATCCGTTCCCACGGGTACGATCTTTGCTAAAAACATACACACTCCAAGTGTTGTAAGGCACTTTAGGAAAGAGTCCACCAAATGATGTGTTATCCCACATTAGAAGTCCAAAAGGATTAACAGTTCAATGCGTATTTAACTGGAATGTGTTGTATATTCAGAACCAATCCTTTGAAATAATACTGAGCAGTCCAACAGGACTGTTTGAGCGTGAGAGTCATTGAACAAGGTATAAACTTGAGTTTTTTCTTCCAGGAAGTGTCACCATACAGAGCAGCTTTCTCATACATGTATGTTAGGAACCTACATCCTTAATCATGGGGCAGCTGACTGGACACAGCGAAGGTATCACATAACATAACCATCGGCAGGACATGAAACAGAATCAAAACAACTGCAAATGCAACATTTACAATATGACAACATAATTTTGATTGTGCGTGTGTGCTAGCTGAAAACAAATCAAACAGTCGTTCAGTTTTTTGACAGTGATCACGGCGGACAACAAAGAAAGGAAACAAAGTGTTTTTTTGAGCATACTAGGAAGTGGTGTGGTTTTGGAGCAGCAGCTTACTGGCTCCTTGTTTCCTGGTTTACAGTAGAATCTAAGTGTATAATGAGAGCCCTGTAAACCTTTGGTTCTGTGGTCGGAGAAAGCTGCATTTCAGTTAACATAATTAGGACCAATACCACTGTACTACCACATGTCGGGGTTTTTCACACCGCTGGACCAAGCTGAGGCAACCTCTGCTGAGTGTAGTTAACTCAAGGAACAAGGTCAAGTTTAAGAACTCAGAATATGATATAAATGTCCTTAAATGCATCGGTGTTGTCTCCGAAGAGATACATTTGAGATATGTAGAGTGTTGCAGTTTTTCTATGGTCATTATTTAGTGTCATTTCACATTACATTCTGATTAGTTGGTGGCACATTGACAAAAAAAATGGATGAGACTTTTTACAATGTCATAATTTTTCAACAGGTTACCATGGTTGGCCAAAGTCCAGATCAGCTGTTGATGAGTATACCATTTCTTTATTGGCAATTTCCATTTTCAATCAGTTTTTTCCATGTTTCTCTCAGGATTGTCAAAATTAGTGATGTGGCACTAAATAGCACGATGTGAAAAGGCCCTAAGCATTTGTTCACAAACACACAAGAACATAAACATAAAATATTCAATGCTTGCTGTTGTGCGAGAGGCTTAGTGTTGTCAGGACTGCTTAGAGGGAAAGCTGGTGAACTCATGGACTGTACATTAAAGATGGATGTAACCATTAGTTTGTGGAGTCCATTTTGAATCGTCAAGTCTGGAACTTGCTTGTTCCATCTTTCACTTTGACAATGAGACAACGGGTGGACCTGACTTGAGAACACTATACACACAAGCTGGCAGTGACCTATCAATCAGAAGGTAGCCAAAACCTAAAGCTTCATTGAGGACTTTACTCTACAAGGGACCATAATTTAAACACCATGCTCTATTGAAGGGGAAAATAGGGAAATATTTAGCAAACCAGTGTAGTTGTACTGATGTTGAACGAGCGATTTAAATCATAAAATCATTAGGATGATATGAGGTAATAGATCAAGTAAGAAGTCAGATTAATGACTTCTATTACAATCAGACTTATTTTTGCAAGCAGCGGAGTTGCCCCCTGATGAAAGAATGTGTTGACCCTTTTTTTTCCCCCAAACCTGAAGGCTACACCCATCTTTTTTTACATCTATGGGTAAGCTACTTTAGCTGGCAACCAGAATCCAAAATTCCAATTCTTGCTAGCCTCACTAAATCTTCTGGGTGTCTCTGATATTTTTCTGTACCAGGCCATTCATTCACTTCCCTCCTACACTATATACTATTTTACACCTACCTGGTTTCCACCTTGTTAGCATATTAGCCATTACCTTGCCAACTACAGTAGCACAACAGCTAGCTGAGTGAGTTGCGGTGCCTTCAAATGGGATCATATTTACAGTGTTCATGTGAAGAGTTCACATAATCACTGTCCTCTTAAGGTAGTCATACCATTGTGGAAATTTTCTAGATTCACAAGTCTTAAACTATTTGCTGACGTTTTCAGAGATGGTGGAGGCCATTAAAGTTAATTTTTCGGTGTATAGCTATAATGACATTTTAGTTGTAATGAGGGTTTTTTTTTGTATTAATGACTGCATTCCAATTAGGGGAGGTCCGGCTTTTGTGCATTTTACTTCCCCTTCTTGGCTCACTTGGACACTTAACAGTGCTGAGCCCTCATTTATTCCACCTGTGCTTTTCCTACTGCGACAAGTCAAAATGTCTGCAGTGTAAAAAAGGCCCACTGGAGTTCCCAAGCACTGCTGATAATTTGATAACCTGCCTTCCCCAGAGCCAAAGGACTTGATTGTGTATTTAAGCACCGATTGCCTCACATAATTGAGTTTACAAAGAAAGGGGCACAGAGGGAAAATTGTGTTTTGAGGGGGACGTTGCAGGCCAAAGCTAGATTAGAGGCCTTTAATTGTTAAGGTGGCAACAAGCTCTTGGTCCTGCAGAGGTAGCCAGATGGCTAGTTTAGGAGAAACATCTGACGAGATTAGATAGGTCAAGCCAACTGACTGTTAAATGATAGCAGAAGAAGTCTTATGATGGAATGATGTCCAAGGAGTGTTTCTGTGTTTGCATGTGGCAAAATGAACTTAGAATATAAATGCTGTATATGCTGACCTATGTGTGTTGATTTGAGTTTTTCCTAGCAGCTACTGTACAGGTCACAAATAGCCCTTTACTATTGACTAATCAAGCCTGTTAACTATGACAGTGACTGATAAACCCCACAACATCCCCTTTCTTATTGTCTCTCCCACACACACACATGCACACATTCAGTTTTTTTTGTCGGTCTCTGGCTGACTGCTGGATCGCCAGGGGTTCTGTTTTACTAGGAATGTTATCTAACTTGCATGGCAGCAGATGGCCTGTGTAACTCTGCTTCACCGCTGGGACAAACAAAAATGAAGATTTTTCGAGGGAGTCAGATCCAAACATGCAGTGTGTTGCAACTCCAGTTAGAGTTTCTTCCTAGTTTGTTGTGATGAGGGCTTGGCTCGTATGCGGGTGGTGCTGGAGGTGCTGATGTCGACCTCCACACTCACACACATTCATATACATGAATGTTCTTCCTCTCCTGGGGCTGCTGGAGGTTTGGCTCTGCACAGGAGATGGTGGTTGTGGTCTTTCCCCAGACACTGCTGGGGGTGGAGGAGACGCCTGGCCGCTTAACCACCAACTATTAGGCAAAAAATGTACAATTTGTCCAGCTGGACTGCAGGTCTTTGTGGGCATGTACTGTACATACACTGCTTTATTTGGTTATATGATCTCTTTTTGAAAATTATTATTATTGTGCTAAACATTCCATATTTAACCAAGAAATGTCAAACAAGCTACATTATAACTGCAATTAACTGAAACAAATGAAACCCAGGTCAAACGTGCTCGTACTCATTTCAGTAGAATTCCTCCTAAAACCTTTTTTAAAGATGATACTATTATTAGTGAGACAACACTTAAGTATCTGTGCACTGACTCAAGTACTGTACTCCAGTACAAATTTTAGCCACTTAGACTGTACTTTACTGTTTCCATTATACATTATACATCTATAGCACAACTTTTCAGTGGGACATTTCTATAGATTTAGATTGGACTAATATAAAAACACTTGATACAATTGTAAAATGTAAAAACTATTTTTACTATACTACTACTATTTTACTACTATTATAGCTATATTTTATGGGGGGTTTTCTCGCTCAGAATGAGCCTTTGGAGGTGGCTATGTCGTGAAAAAATTCATTTATGAGGAATTGAAATTAAGCTAATAGTTTGTAGCTTTTTTGACGAGACATCCACTATAGAGACTAGGACTGCAGGGTCCGTGTCTACTGGTTGATTCTTTGGTCAATATACCAAATTCTCATTGGCTGAGCAATCGACAGTTTCATGACAAGAAAAATGCTACATCAGTAACCTTTCAGGATGACTAACCTGTCTAGAATATGACAGCAGTTCCCCCTCAGAAAGATTTACCCCTTTAAACCTTTTAGATGTGTTATTTTAAGTAGTTCATCTGTTGTTCCCCATTATCTATTTTACAGCCACAAACTGTATTTAAGTAGATTTTTTTTTGCAGAAGAAGTGCTTTTAGTTTTCAAACTTTTTGCCTATGTTTTGTAATGCTTTTACTTAAGTAATTAAGCACTGCACTACATTTGGATCAACGTGCTTTTTCTACAACTGCTATAAAGGACTAACATCTGCCATAGACCCGGTTCACATCACAGCCTGTGTCTGGGATCTTTCTGTGTGGAGTTTGCATGTTCTGCATGTTCTCCCTGTGCATGTGTGGATGTTTTCTCCACGTGCTGAGGTTAATTGACAATTCTAAATCGTCCGTGGGTCTGAATGTGAGTGTTTGTTTGTCTCTATGTGCAGCCCTGTGATAGACTGGTGACCTGTCAGGGTGTCTCCTGCCTTTCAGTCAGCTGGGATAGACTCCAGCCTTGCGCAACCCAAATGAGGATTAAGTGGTGTGTAGATAATGGATGGATCTGCCATAGAGCTCAACTTAGAAACGCCGGAGCCTCCTGAATGATATGACAATTTTATATGTGTATGTTTTTGTATTTGTTAGTATTTCAGCTTGATTTGTGACAAATCATGTCTTTATATTAATTTGGCATACCTGATGATGGACCAGTGTATTACAACACTCATGATCTTCACCAATGGGGAAAATGCTATTGAGAAAACTTCTGTGTTGCAGTTGAGAACGAAATGAACAAGAAAAGCACTCAGAGAGCACAGTACTCCTCCAAGGCTGTTCATTCCCCCATATGGCATTGTCAGAAATTCAGCTTTTTTATTTTTTTTTTAAGAAATTCAGCATTTGTTTATTAGTTATTGATGATCAGAAATCACAGCAACGTAGAATGCGGCCATTTAAAATGTACCCACAAACAAAATGAAGTTGTGCTGAGCACAGCCATGTGTTATACATGTGTACATTATGTATGGATACCAAATTGCCTGACCTAAATATGTAGCGGGAAGCCCAAATTGATGGGACTTGGAAAACCCCCCACAATTTTTCCTTGTATCATTCCCAGTGGATAAGTCCTGATAAGTCTGCAGTGGTCAATTTGTAGTAGGATCGCAATCATGTGATCGCTAGCAGGCAGCTGACATGGTGTTCACTTGTAGTCATAGTTACAGTGACGCAGTGCCGCTATCTCACAATGACACAGAAATCTTTAACAAATTCATTGATCCAGATTATAAGCTACATCACAATCAAAATCTAATCACCTGGTCCTTGTGTCATTTCTGACCTTCCCTGACAATTTCGTCAAAATCCCTTAACCCGTTATTGAGTAATGTTGCATACAGACAAACATACGGACAGACAGACAAACCAACGGCAATTGTCACCATAACTCCACCGTATTCCTTGATGGAGTAATAATGTCATTTAAGAGGAGACAATCTTTAGCTTCACCCAACCACCAGTGGGACACAAACAGAGCCTTAAGCAGTGTGATTGGATGGTCTTTATCCAGATGCATGTTGGGAGTTGTAGTGGAAGGGGCAGCATGTGATTCTGATCCAGTACAGTTTTTGTTGAATGAAGTAAATAGCTCCTTACAAGCCCGCTAACTGTCCGTTCTGCTGGGAAAAAAAGTCTGGTGTTGGTACACAGCCCTGGCTCTGTAAATGGGAAACAGACAAAGTGGTTTGGATCGATCCACAAAAAACTATTCCAGGACAGCGGGGAAAGGGACAGAGGGAGGAATTAGGGGAAAGGGGATGGTGAATCTGGCAAATGCTGTCTAAATATCCCAACTAATTAAATATCAACATTTTCCTCTAGAATTGCAGACACCACCTTTAATCATACAGAAGCCTCAAAACAAATCTGGCCCGATATCACTAATGTAGTATAAAATGAACTATAGGCATCCATAGATTCTGCACATTTTGCTGCCACAGTATCATTTCAGCCTTAGAATGATAGAGTCCATCCATTGCACACATCCCCAATACAACACTGTCATAAGAAATACCCAACAGATCAGCTCTAAACACAGACCAGCATGACAACAGTGCTGACAGGTATTATTCAAATGCCTTCATCTTTATTTCATTAGAAATTTTCAAAGATTAATCATGCAAGTGGAAATGTGAGCTGTGTGTTAAGGCATTTATTTATATCTATAACCTGAAATAACAAGGAGAAAGCATTTTGTTGATCACTAATGTAAGCACCTGGGGCAAGAAATTCCATCTTAAATCACCAAACAGAGCAAGAATGTAGGTCCGCTAATCTGACATCATTTTCATAAGCCGCGTTTTCACAGCCTTGCCTCTGAGAAATGTTTTTCCCCTTTGACATGCTGCGTAGTTTCTTCTGATCACTGCATTCAAATCTTCCTCTATTTTCATATATTTTCCAGTAGTTTTATTATGGAGAGTATTTTTTGAAGCACTATTCAAATCTGTTTTTTATTACCAACCATCATGTCTTTGTGATGACTTTATTACATCCAGCTGATCCCCAGCAGAACCATTGTACAGTAAATAGACACTGAAGTAAACTCGTGGTCTGACCCCGTTTTACCTCATGTTGTTTGTTCTCCTTGGTTGCCCTAAAAGGCTGTGGGGTTGAAAAACCTCGCTGGGGATTCCTGAGATCAACCAACCCCTTTCTACTCCTTGAGCAGCTGGTTTGCTTTGTTTGAAAAGCATCTGGTGGATATTTTCAGATGATTTATCAGAATAATGATAATAATTTCCAGTATTGGAACATAAATATAAGTGGTAGCGCTTTGTATTTTTACATCTTACACTGATAAAAAAAAAAAAAGTAATACCCCAATTAATGATATAGTTTGAGTAAAATGAAATGCAGTTTGGACTCAGCTCATGATTTTGATAAAATATAATATTTTTATCTTTTAAGCATTGAAATATTTATTTTTTGCTAACAATATTCAGTATGTGTACAACAATTAGGACTGCACCATATTTAATTTCAGCATTGAAGTTACAATGTGCGCAATCCTCACATCTCAGAAAGTTTAATACTAAATGAAGCAAATGACCTCAAACGGATCGTGCAATAACTTTTTTGCTGCTCGACACAAAAAGAAAACTTGCACTGTTCTCATTTTGCATGACAAATTCGCAAGAGAAGTCTGTCTGATATAATTTACCCAGATTTAAGGGTATACTTAATTAAAATACAGTTTATTGTCATGCAGGCTCCATATGAGCACATCAAAATGAGCAAAGAACAAGAAAGAAGCATTGAAAGGGAAAATTTGATTGCAAAATGATAAACAGCATCACTTAGAATTGTTCCTGCAACAGAAAAGATCCTAATGACAAAAAACAGGTACTTAATGGTCAAAATAATTGTTGAGTGCAAAACCAGATCTGAATTCCATCCAACGCCAAAAAAACTATTTTGGATGCCTTTGGCAGTGTTACACCATATGAGAAAGGCTCTAAACAGCAGGAAGGAATCAGTGATGCGATAACTTTTTACCTCATGAAAGATATGGTCCCAATTAATACTGTTACCAAACATGATTTTGAAAACATGGGTCCGCTGGCTTGACAAGCGGAATACAACCATCCCAGAGCGGTATGAAAAGTTGAAACAGAGCAATCACAAGTGGAATTTTAGGCAGGTACAACTGACTTGTGGTCCAGCTGGAGCCCTACATCAGTTACACCGGTTTTATTAATGAGGGTTTCCAACTGAAAAGCCACTGTTTGCATTTTTCCTAGCTGATTTTACAAGTGAGAATGGCTGTGAGAAAAGCTGCTTGGGGCCTTGATGAGAGACATCAAGTCTGTATAACAACACACAATGTGGTAAACATGATGAAGTGAACCAGGCTGAAGTGCTTTGGTCACAGTTTGTAATAAATATTGCAGACAAACAACAAAACATTGCAATGTTGGTTATTTCCAGTATTGTGCAGGCCTAACTACCACAGCAGCAGGTAAGTGATAGATGACAACAGTCCCCTAAAAAGTTGAGCAGTACCAAATGTGTCCATTACGTCATTTTCATCTGCTGCTGTATGGCTGCTATTGCTGTTATTGCTGGAGTTTAAGTAAAACTACGAGCAAATAGGGTGCTATTTTGGTGGCCTCTGTCATCACAGCTTCTGCTTCAGTCTTGACAGCTCTGTTATGTCATTCTGAATCCATTTACCACATGTCCTTGGACCTTTCTTTCCTTCCTGTCCAGTCACCTGATCCCACTTCCACCTGGCCCTGATCTCCAGGCATTCTTGCCCACTCACACACCTCTTCCTAGTTTTCTCATTTCCCAGTCTATATTCTCACCAATCAGCTTCACCTCATTCATGCATCAGAGCTGTTGTTACAGTGGTCAGACTGGGGGCTCCTGACTCATGTGGTTCCTAGAGCACCTCCTCTTTTTGCATTCTTCATCCATCCCTCCATTATCTATACACCGCTTAATCCTCACTAGGGTCGCGGGGGGTGCTGGAGTCTATCCCAGCTGACTTGGGCGAAGGCAGAGGACACCCTAGACAGGTCGCCAGTCTGTCACAGGGCTACATATATAGACAAACAAACACTCACACATTCACACCTACGGGCAATTTAGAGTAATCAATTAACCTCAGCATATTTTTGGACTGTGGGAGGAAGCCGGAGTACCCGGAGAAAACCCACGCATGCACAGGGAGAACATGCAAACTCCATGCAGAAAGATCCCGGGAAAGCCGGGACGTGAACCAGGGACCTTCTCGCTGCAAGGCGAAAGTGCTAATCACTACGCCACTGTGCAGCCCTGCATTCTTCATATGGGATGGAAATAAAATAATGTTGGTTGTTCAGCACATCGATCAAAGATCTGGAGGTTTAAAGCAGGAAGCCCTCCACAATAAGGATGTGAGTCTCCTCCTCCTTATGCTCGAACTTTGGGACGATCTCGGCGTCCAGGGTGTTATTAACACCACGAGACTTCTCAAACTTCTCCGGGTTCTCCAGTAACATGTAGATCATACTAATCATGGCATCCATGTCCAGAGCAGTAATGACATTGTACTGCTTAAAGTCATCTTCACCAACTTCAATCTGACCTTGGGGCTTGAAGAGGTCATCCTGATGGACCAGCTGGGCAGGTTCTTGATCAGTCGGTTGGTGAGGGTGATTTTCCCTTCATTGGCTACGCTGCCCATGCCGATGATGTACTTCATCTTCTCGGATTGGTCAAAGCTTGCCAAAGGTCAAAATGTCAGTAAAAACCAGGTCGGGAGTGATCGGATGTAGAAGAAAGCTGTAAAAGAGAAGTCTGCAGCCTGAAACGTCAACTATTTGAATCCTCCATGGCACTTGAGTTTAGTGAGTAAGATAAGAGTAGAGGAGGGGCTGTCACTGGAATGCAGTTCTTCTACAGAGAGAGGACCTCTATGTACACTATATTGCCAAAAGTATTCGCTCACCCATCCAAATAATCAGAATCAGGTGTTCCAATCACTTCCATGGCCACAGGTGTATAAAATCAAGCACCTAGGCATGCAGACTGCTTTTACAAACACTTGTGAAAGAATGGGTCGCTCTCAGGAGCTCAGTGAATTCCAGCGTGGAACTGTGATAGGATGCCACCTGTGCAACAAATCCAGTCGTGACATTTCCTCGCTCCTAAATATTCCACAGTCAACTGTCAGCTGTATTATAAGAAAGTGGAAGTGTGTGGGAACGACAGCAACTCAGCCACCAAGTGGTAGGACACATAAACTGATGGAGCAGGGTCAGTGGATGCTGAGGCGCATTGTGCGAAGAGGTGGCCAACCTTCTGCAGAGTCAGTCGCTACAGACCTTCAAACTTCATGTGGCCTTCAGATTAGCTCTAGAACAGTGCTTCAGCAGAGAGCTTCATGGAATGGGTTTCCATGGCCGAGCAGCTGCATCCAAGCCATACATCACCAAGTGCAATCAAAAGCGTTGGATGCAGTGGTGTAAAGCACGCCGCCACTGGACTCTAGAGCAGTGGAGACACGTTCTCTGGAGTGATGAATCACGCTTCTCTATCTGGCAATCTGATGGACAAGTCTGGGTTTGGCGGTTGCCAGGAGAACCATACTTGTCGGACTGCATTGTGCCAAGAGTAAAGTCTGGTGGAGGGGGGATTATGGTGTGGGGTTGTTTTTTAGGAGCTGGGCTTGGCCCCTTAGTTCCAGTGAAAGGAACTCTGAATGCTTCAGCATACCAAGACATTTTGGACAATTCCATGCTCCCAACTTTGTGGGAACAGTTTGGAGCTGGCCCCTTCCTCTTCCAACATGACTGTGCACCAGTGCACAAAGCAAGGTCCATAAAGACATGGATGACAGAGTCTGGTGTGGATGAACTTGACTGGCCTGCACACAGTCCTGACCTCAACCCCATAGAACACCTTTGGGATGAATTAGAGTGGAGACTGAGAGCCAGGCCTTCTGGTCCAACATCAGTGTGTGACCTCACAAATGCACTTCTGGAAGAATGGTCAAAAATTCCCATAAACACACTCCTAAACCTTGTGGACAGCCTTCCCAGAAGAGTTGAAGCTGCTATAGCTGCAAAGGGTGGACCGACGTCATATTGAACCCTATGGATTAGGAATGGGATGTCACTTAGGTTCATATGCCAGTCAAGGCATGTGAGCGAATACTTTTGGCAATATAGTGTATGTCTGTGTAGATTCTCAGTCATCCAGGTCATGGTAATCGTAGGAGCTTCAGTAATCAACTGGACTTCTCTTGTAGGTTCTTCAACAACTGTTTGCTTTGCACCAAACTATAAATAGATACAATAGAGCGGAGCTTTTAGAAGCTACAGAGCCAGGTATTGCACTTAAGGGTTGGTGGAGACCAAATACAGAACAAAAATAGCATTAACTTGCTGACAGGTTCACCATGTCACCCTAAAAGGTATCAATATGTTCCCAACGTGTCCTCCCTGCATGTGTAAGACTTATTCCAAATTTCTTTTTTTGTGTGTTTGCATCCCACTAATCAGCCTGCTTACCTCATGTGAAAGGATTATTACAAAATAAAAGAAAACACATGGAAGCTGGTGAGATGGTGCTACCTAACCAAAAGTCTGGCATTATCAGCATAAAACTGTGTTGAAAATCAATCTTTTTACGGCAGTCGACCAATCTTTTCACTGTTTAAGTTTGTGTTTAGGCCTCACTTTTCATAAAATGTGCTAAGCTCATAACAGTGCAGCGGAACAGACACTCTCCCTTCAGAATAATGAGAACCAGAAGCTAGCTCTGTGAAGAAACCTTTCCACTGTACACCACATCGCACTGCTGTTTTGAGATGTGACCTACGCCATCAACACTCACCAGTAACAACATTTACCAATGACTCATGGGTTCCTATTGTATTTGTTGAGTCATACAGCGAATCTCACGTTTCTCTCGCATTTGTCAGCGTATGTTCTTGCATCGCATATTGTGACAAACGCTCAAGTCTTAACGTCTCAAGTAAAGCCGTCTCCTCTTTAAGAGATTATTGATCATGAAAAAAGGGTCAAATTTTGGGAACAAGCTGCAAGTTGCACATCGAAGTTCACAAAGGCCAAATAAGATGGCGCCATTTTAATTCTGTCCAAGACTTTTAAGGAATGATGTTGTTCACTAGACCGTAGTTTTTTTTGTTTTTTTTTTGACAATATGAGCACAAATCAACTGCATGTAAAAAAGAACTCTCTCCAGCCTGGAACAAGGTGAACTTACACAACAGCTGCCACTATAAGGCCTTGTGTGGTTCTAGCAGTGCCTGTACAGTACAGTGTCTATATTCTGATAAAGATCTCAGTACCATTCCAGTCTGGGTTTACTGCTTCTTACAGGACAGCTTATAGAGATTTCATTCTTGGATTCTGCTTCCTAACTCTGACATTTACAGACATGAGGTTTTGGATCATCCACACTCACACAGGGGCATGGAAACATAACCCCTGCTGTCCAACTCCTCCACCAGCCTCCCTCTATCCTCCCTCTCCCAGCTATTATAACCAGACCCAGCTCCTATAAAACTCTGGGCTGAGTTACTGGCAGGCAGCTTGTCTATCTGCTCAGCTCCTCTCTGCTCTGCTTAATCTGGTCTCGGTGCTGCTTCTAGAGGGAAATCTGGGCCTATGGTGACCCACATCAGCTTCTCCTGGGATTGTTTTTGGGATGCAATGATACGATGAAACAAAATGCATGGTTTGGTTTCTTCAGTTACTTCTCTTGTGAGCCAAACTTTTACTGTCAGAAGTTTATTTATGTCACCATACTTGCACTCAAGGAAAAGTGGTCTTTTGGGGCCACTTTTGGGGTTGGGAGAAAACATTTGCCTGCTTTGCTAGCTCTTCAAAAAAGTACTGTATATGAACACGTCAGTAAATAAAATAGTGACGTTTATTTCCATTAGGCACTAAGCAAAGTTGTTCTCCAGTTTCTTAGTTATACAATATCCCACTCTCATGGTTCTAATATTGCCAGATCCCATGTAATTTTTGCTATACAATTCTGAAAATATATTTCTATGGCCAGCAATTTATGGTGAAATGCAAGTAAAAACAGAACAATTTCAAAATAAACTTCCCCCCTAAAGAGTAGCCTGAAAAAAATCTGCAAGAATTTTCATATCAAATAGTGGAAGATCTGGATAGCCAAGACTAGTTACTAATCCTTATATTGACTATGATTTAAGCCAATTTAGTAAAATTAGCCTGAAAATAGCACAGGACTCATAGAGTTAAGGACACAAACAGCATTAAGGCAAATAAAGCATGAATGCCAGTGTGTGGGAGGACACTGTTTCTGCACTGATTGCATATCACACTAGTTTATTATTGCTTTCCATGCTGATGTTGTAGTTTTGTCCATTCTGCACTTCAGTTCAATCAAATGGTCCATACAGGCTGCCATGATTGTCAGGAGGTTGGGAATGATGAAAGAATTCAGGGAAAGAAGGATGAACCTTGTGGTTTATATTCCCATTGTCTCAGTCAAACCACAACATGAATAAAATCACAGAGAGTGTTGAAATCCAAAGGTAGAAATTTGACAAAGCAACCATGGGTACATGATTCTAATAGAGACATAACAGCCAATTAGTCGACACTATAATATTAATGTGAAAAAAGCAACAAAGGGCTGTGTGATGATGAAAGGTGAGTAAAAACGGTCAAGTGGTTGGAAATAGTGTGGTGTGGAGGTGGTGACAGACTGTGTGCACATCTGTCCTCTCCTGCAGCAAGCCTCATCCTTCTTTTCGCTTTCTGTCTTTCATCTTTCATTGCTCAGGTCTACACCACCTCAGCCTGACACACCGAATGCCCTGCCAAGGGAAAAACAGGATGGGCCACTGTGGATGACGTCATGATATCGGCTGCTAGGTGGTGATGGAGCGATGGCCTGTGTAAGTGTGTGTGTGTTTGTGTGTGTGATTTTGTAGGTGCAGTGGAAGCGGCGCTAGTCAAAGAGCTACTGTGACCCCACTTCTGCTTCACTGCTCCCAATTTACCACTAAACATCCACACAAGTGTGTGTGAAGTTACTTATGGGGTGACAGTAAGATGTCAATGGGCTTTCACCCACAGCACACTGACTTGAAAACATTCAATGGAACATTCAAAACCACTAATGGCTTCTAATGGTGAATGACATCAGAGCTGTCATGTTTCTTGTTATTTTTCACTTTTTCTCTTTCATTTCAGTCTCTAATTCTCTGCCACTCTCTGTGAGGTGAGCTGTATGGGCCTATATGTGGACACTGGTGAAGACCTCAGCTGCTCCTTGCTGCGTGCTGATGGATTCAGTAGGGTGGAGAAGGTGTGATGGACGGAGTGACGCTGTGCAGTACCTGCCTTCTGTCTGCCTTCTTCTGCTCCGGTTGGAAAAAGAATAAAAACTGGGTGTCAGAAAAAGAGAAGACAGAGACAAAGGAGAAAGGAAAATTTACATCACAGGCTTTGGTGCCAAAATTGCTGCTCATATCTCTCTATTCAAACTTCACCTAATCGCCAATACAGATAAAAACGGACAAGTAACAATAGCAAAAGATGTCACATCTGTTTCTGTTTCAAACACACGTCAGTCACAGTAGATCACTGAAATGAGGCGTTTCCCCGATTTCCAGTCTTGCCAGTGATCTGGCTTCTTTTTATTGTTGTTTCTTGTTGTCGTCCGGACAAAAGCTGCCAAACCATGACATTTGTCTCAGAAGAGTTATGTCCGATTTACTTGACATGGAAATGTTGACATATGTTGATGTGTGTGTTGGAGTGTAAGCGGCATTGCATTTTTGTGGCTCAGGGTCACATTTTGTGCAACAGTCCTTATAGTTGTGAAAGGAGCTAAAAAAAAAATAGAATAACAAAACAAACATGGTTTGACAATGTTCACATAGAAAAAATAACATATAAATGTGAGGGCTGCACAGTGGCTCTGCGTTTAGCCAGGCCTGGGCCTTGGATCTTTCTGCATAGAGTTTGCATGTTCTCCCTGTGCATGCATGGGTTTTCTCCGGGTTCTCCGGCTTCCTCCCACAGTCCAAAAACAGGCTCAGGTTAATTGCTGATTCTAAACCATCCACAGGTGTGGCTGTGAGTGTGATTGTTTGTCTCTATGTGTAGCTCTGTGATAGACTGGTGACCTGTCCAGGGTGTCCCCTGCCTTCACCCTAAGTCAGCTGGGATAGACTCCAGCCTCCTCAATGACCCTAATGAGGATTAAACAGTGTATAGATAATGGATGGATGCATATAAATGTGATTACAAATTGATGCACTGCAGAGGAAGACATAAAAGTGTGTATACAACTGTTCTGTTAAAAAGCAAACGAAAAGGTAAAGATAGTGGGTAAATACTGAAAACTCTAACACTTCACAAATGGACTACAAATGGAAACTTCATGAATTACTACAGAAAAGAAAGTTTAGGTAGGGCTGGCTATGTTGTAGTGATAGTGATTCTCAATTCTGGGTCTTTGAGGTGAATTTGGTTGTGGTTACTGCAGCAGCAAAATCCTGCTTTTAAGGAAATGCATAAGTATTAATAAACTACTAATCTTCGACTATAACAGTCACAGAAAGCATTTTTCTACATTGGGTCCTTTACATTTGATGCAATTGTACATTTTCCTCATTATACTTACATACTTTTGCTACAAGCAACATTTTCAGTGCGTGAAATTTGCACTTTTACCTAATTAAAGGATCTGCAAATTTCTTCTACACACGTTTCTGTCTACTGAGGTAACAACTTAATAATAACATGAATTAATGTAGTTGCTATGTTTTTAAACCAGTAATGTTTCCACAGCCACAGCCTGACTGCACATCCTCTTTAATATAGCTGGTGACGTAGGCTAGTGGGTTTGTTGTGGCAAGTGAGTTGCTATCTGAGAGAAGTAGCAAAATGTTGCTGCAGTCACAGAGAATTAAAGTTACTTTCGTCAGCTGTAACTACCTCGATGACCGCAATAGTTACTAAAAGTCTGTGTGTTGTGTTCGCTGTCATAGAATCCCTGTTTCTATTATGTTATGATGATGTCCTCCCACATTCTTCACGTGTGAAATGCTGCTAATCATGGATAAAATGTTACCAGGAAAAACCCAGAGAGAAATAAAGTAATCGCAACCATCGTGACAGTGGTCTCCTTTCTGATTTTTATTTTTGTGTTTACTTCAACTGCTTTAATGGCAACAATAGTGGAATCCATTCCTGTTCCTGTAAATCATCGTATCTGCTAAATTAAGGTGATTGTTATGACAGTCAAACAATTTTGTGCTGTCCTGGTGTATGTCTTTCTCACCTGAACTTCAAATGTAGCTGATTAGAATCAACCACAACAACACCATCAGACAAACCACTTGGCTTCATACATACCCGAGACTTTTAGGAATAATTAATGTATTGCAACTGGGCTGATGATTAGATAGCATGTATGAGGAGCAGTGCAGCTTTTAAACAAAATGTTAGTAATTGCATGTGGTCTTGAGTGGCTAAACCAATTCCATTATCGTCTTGCACAGCTATCCACAAGACTGAATTACTTCTTTGACCAATCAAGTTGAGTCCCCCAGCGCATAATACCACCAAACCAACAACCAAACAAACCTTCACTGGAGTCTCCGCAGAAAGAAACAGAACTGGAGGAAGACTGAGAGAGAGAATGACTCAGGTTCTCCTCCCAACTCATCCATCCATCTATCCCTCCATCTGGTTTGCATTTGTGTGGATGTCTCTCATCCTGCAGCTCCTGCCCCAACAAACCCCAGTTCCTCCGTTACCCCTCCCCACACATGATGCCGGTGCCAACTCAGGACTGAGACGATGGAGGTTCCCTGGACATGAAGCAGAAACATGTTGGTCTATGCTGGCTGGGGAGCTGAGCCTCACTAGGATAGAATTGGATAGAGTGCTGGCGGATGATGTTGTTCTGTGTGGGAGCAGAAGTCTGATTGCTCGGGTGACAAACTGGGCTAAATCAGACAGGCCTGGCTTCGGGATGAAATAAACAAGTCTTTGGTTTCTATCTGGGTTGGGCTTGGATAGAAGCTGACGGTTCATGGCTGAAGATGGGATTAGAGCTGGGGAAAATGCACCACCCTCTAACTTGGGCTTGGTTCCTGTAGTCCGAGGGAAAACTCTGGCTCGATGACTGATGCATCACATTGTCTTTGGCTGTTGGCGGGCTTGGCACAAGGCGCGTAGTGATGGTTCTGACGGAGCACGTTCTGGGGAATGACGCAGTAGCTCATCGATCATCCCTGATTCCAAACGGTGTCGATAGGCCTCTGTGCGGATGACAGGAGCCTAGACTAAGTTGAGGCACACTGTAGCCTCATCACTAGACACCAGAAACAAGCGTCATTGAGTGTGGTGAAGTGTGTCCGAAATGACAGATGGTGGCAGTCTGAGAAATCTGTGGTCCAAATTGGTTGCCATTGCAGCTTAACTATTTGCAGCTTGATGCCTTTTGTGTCAAAGGTTTAATCTGTTCTTTTAAAGGTGTGAAGTGAATTTTCATTGCAAATTCTGTCAAGTGAATTGCAGGGACGTTAGCTGCAAGTTTGCCAAGAATTGATGCACCGGGCATGTCTGTTTTATGTGTTGGTGTTCCCCTTTAGTCTCTCTCCTGTTCTGTTCCTGTGCATCGATAATGTGGATTCATAAAGCTTACATGCAAACTTTTTTTGCTCAAGTTGAAATGTTTTCAAATCCTCCAAACACATCTTCAAATTGGTTTGCACTGCCTCTGGCAAATTCACACCCAGTGTCATCTTATCATCCAGTTTGCAGTCACACACTCTCTAAAGCTTACTGTGTTTTTTTCTGAATACTGCAGAACAATCAGTCAAATCAGAGCACATGTCATAAATATTCTACTGGAATGAGCACCACTTTTTACCAACATCTACGGTGTCCATGTCCTTTGAGAACGAATGCCCGTAAAAACTGTAATAAATTTTTTCTCGGTTAATTGTTTCAAATTGGTGAATTATAGACTGTCTCTTCAGTATGAAAATTACATCCATTTATTTTAATCTGTGTAACAATTACTTAAATACAAACACCAGCTAATTGAGGATGATTGTGTTGGTATAGTTTTACTAAAATGCAAACAAAATTTGTTTTTATGACACTAAATCCACACTTGCTGTAAACATGGTGGGGTTTTCTGTGCCAAAAGGCAAGAGATGTTCATTCCAAGTAGAAACAAGATAAATATATGCAAAGTCAATGAGTTTGGTTTTCTTTTAACACCGTCAGTGCAGTTTTGGGCTATGCTGAACCATATAATGTCTTGTCAGAATGTTTCTTCTGGTTCAGCAAGTACACCACTCATATGCCAGTTAGTAAGGTTTCTGAGAAATCAATCAAATTTTGACATAAATACATGAGTTAAAGTTCACTGAGGCCATTTTAGATTCAAACATACACTACCAGTCACAAGTTTGGACACACCTTCTCATTTAATGATTTTTCTTTATCTTCATGACTATTCACATTGAGGATTCGCACTGAAGGCATCAAAACTATGAATGAACACATATGGAATTATGTAGTCAACAAAAAAGTGTGAAATAAGTCAACGCATATTTTATATTTTAGATTGTTCAAAAAAAGCCACCCTTTGCTATGATTACTGCTTTACGCACTCTTGGCATTCTCTTGATGAGCTTCATGATGTAGTCTCCTGAAATGGTTTCCACTTCACAGGTGTGCTGTGTCAAGGTTTATTTGTGGAATTTCTTGCCTTCTTAATGGGGTTGGGACCATCAGTTGTGTTATGCAGAAGTCAGGTTGGTACACAGTTGACAGCTCTATTTGACAACTGTTAAGCTACATGTCCATTAGATGCGATTTTCCGGCACGTCAACGCGTCGCATCTGAAAATTGTACGGATGGCGGGCGGTCATTAGCGGGCCTCAACATTGTCACGTGACAGTGCTCGAACAACAGCAGGCCACTACGTGGGCACATGACAGCGCTTTCAGCTTGTCTGGCAGACGTGTCTATTAAACACAGCGACCTGGCCGCAAACTTCGCCTTTTATTTTGAAAACACTTCAGCGAAAAGTATTTCTGAAAGCATTCAAGGTGAGAAACAACCTGTGCAGTAGCTGAATCTGCCCTCCTTTTAGGTCAGCGATGGCTAGTTTAGATGTTTGAGGACAGTTTCATGATGCGGAATCTCCACATGCCACATCAAATTTGCATAAAGTATAAGTCAAGTCTACTTTATGCAAATGAGCTCCGGGTAAGTACACCGGATCACAGCTGGAAACACACCGCATGTTGCATGCTGGTCCGGTTGTGGTGCGTTTCCAGCTGCGATCTGGTGTGTTTACTTAAATTATTTTGTTTGTTTGTTTGTTTGTTATGGTCTCTGGTGGCTGTGTGCTTTCCTTTTTGTGGTGAAACCTTATAGCCTTCATGTGGGGAGATGATTTGTGCAGACTTTGGAACATGTCAGGCTGAAGAGCATCTCCAGATCCCACCAGTCTCCAAACTGGATTTGGCCCAGACCTGCACTCCAGCCCTTGTTCTTTCTCCCCGCCTATTGTCCTGCCTGATTGGACCACCACCCAGTTTCCTCCACCAATCAGATTGCAGCAATCGCCACACCTGGGTTTTTAATCTGCAGCCAAACTCACAGTCTGATTGGCTGTCCTTTAGCATGAGCAGCTCACCTTGATGCCTTTTGTGTTTGACGTGAATATGTGACTCCTAAAAGAGCGACCTAGGAGTTGTCTGCTAGCCATGGGTGTTGCTACCTTTTCTTTAAGTTTGACTGGAGAGTTTAGTTGTTTTTATTTATTTAATTTTAGCTAGTTTTCTAACTCTCTTCTCTCATTTGGTTTTATTTGGTTCTTTGATTTAGCAGCGCTCACCAGCCCTGTTACTTTGCAATGTTATCACCCTTTTTCTTTCATTAATCTCAACAAGCAATAAATTGCTTCATCAAACAAAAACACCTGGTTTTATGTTCTTCCCTTTGCCCCATTAGAGCTGAGAAATAACAGAGCAGCAAAAGTATGACTGGTTGAGCATGTACACAATATCCATCCATCCATTATCTATACACCGCTTAATCATCATTAGGGTCATGGGGGGGCTAGAGTCTATCTCAGCTGACTTGAAGGCAGGGGACACCCTGGACAGGTCACCAGTCTATCACAGGGCTACATATACAGACGATCACACTTGCATTCACACCTACGGACAGTGTAGAATCAGCAATTAACCTGAGCATGTTTTAGGACTGTGGGAGGAAGTTGAAGAACCCGGAGAAAACCCACTCATGTACAGGGAGAACATGCAAACTCCATGCAGAAAGATCCCGGGACGTCGGGAACACAAATCGGGCATCTTCTAGCTGCAAGGTGAAAGTGCTAACCACCAAGCCCTTTGTATACTTTCCTAGCAAAAACTCTGTTTCCACTGTGGCCCCACCAGCTAAATCCTGTTTCCCATGACCATCCAGAAAATACAGCATGCATAGCAAATGTATGGATTTTGTTTTTATGTCACATTTTGATTATTTTTTTTGATTAATTTGGCAGTCATATGGAGAATCAAGCATTGAAGAGTTTGAAAGATAGGCATACTGAATGTTCTTTTTTCCAACCCTTTTCTGCTTTACAACTTGTGCTTGGACTTGGACACAGTTACAAGTCTTAGATTTCTGAGTGAGGAAAGGGCAAGCAGTAGGGCAGATACAGCATTTTTCTTTATTTGGATAAGCTTTAAGTGAACTTGAGGATTCACATTTAGAAAACCAGAATAGATTTGGTGCTGTCTTTTGGAAGCTAGACGCAACACATGCCACATCTGTCATCTGACCTGCATCTTACAGCTTGCAAAGTTGTTTTTTCTACATCTTATAGCAACAAGTATCTCTATCTTCCATTCGTGTGCAAGTTTCAGTTACAGCATTCTTTCCCTTGATCTCCAAACACATTTAAAGCATAGAAGCTTTCCTTGCTTTAAGCCATTCACATGGCACAACTTTCCAAGAAACACAGTAAACAAACAAGGCCAGAGAGTCAGAATGAACACTGAACACCAACAACCAGGCTTCATAGGATTAATAGAGGGTGCAAAGTGTTAACACTGTCACAGTTATAATCCTCACTGCAGCAACTCCTGGGCAAGTTTCCAAACATTTGCAGAAGAAAAAGCTGCACATCATGTATGATTTGGTAGTGCACAGGCATGCACCAACAGCATTTATCCCTCTCACTCAGCCCAGCATGGCAAAACATGATTACCCTCTTGAAGCAGGCTGGAGTTAAAGTACAAACTTTACCAGAAGTTATGTAACTTGTCTGCATTTTTTATTCCCATGCAGTGTCATTTACTGTAATAAGCTGGCAATATTTTAGCTTTTTTTTTTCTCCCCCACAGAAGCTCTTCATCCAAAACCCTTTTGAACCCAATATCACCTCACAAACATGAATCATAACGAGGCCTTGCTTCTGTTATATCATTATAATTGGCCACTTATTTTGTCTCAGAGTCGGCAAGTTGAACATGTTTACAGTTTAGTTTGGGAACAGAAAGGTGTCTGGTTGTGACAAGGTGCCATGTGGGAAAGCTTTGTGTTTTTAAGGGCACACGCACACCTCATTTGTTTGGAGCTTTTCTGCTATTACTGAGTGCCATTTGGCCAGGTGAGACCGATGCCATTTGACTCGGTGGCCACAGTAAATAATCGCATCAAGTGATGACTGCAAATGTGGGTTTCTTTCAGCTGCCAAGCAAGCTGCGGTGAGGTTCATTACAATCGTAACTCGAACCAACAACAGGAAACAAACTCCCAAATCACAGATTTTTATGCGCACTCTGAGACAGATGTTGACATGTGATAGCCAGCAGTTACTGACGCTTGGAAAGCCCATCATAACAAACTGAACTGAGGGGAAACCGCAGTCTGGACGGAGGATGAAAGTCTTTCTAATAAAGCAGCTACCTGTGAGTCCATGTGACTTAGAAATAAAGTGAAAACAAGCAAAGAAAAGAATTGGAGGAAGAGTTTTTTTTATTTATTTATTTATTGTGTGCCATTCTGTTTCAGTGGATTTTAGAGGATTTATTCCTCCTGACACCAGGTCAGGACACATCCTATGTGGTGCACCACAGTTTAGGATTTCCTTCAAATCGCCCTTTTATTGCAGGCTATTGTGTTGATGATCTCTGGGCTTGGCGTGGAGATGGATTGTGTGAATGTGCATTGGGTGGGGTTGGCAGGCCGCTGTGCAGACATGTGGGGAGGGGAGCTTGGTTTGATGACATCTTCATTGTAACTGGCACCCCCCCACCCCACCCCTCCTCTACAGGCACTCAGAGAGGGATTTTACTCACAAGCCACCCAATGTGGGAGAGAAAAGTGTGATATTGTTCGACGTTGCAGTTCTGTCCAATCCGCCGCTCCGTTTTGACATCATATTCCCTCGTTGTCGCTCTTTCTGGGAGTCTGGGTTACCTCAGCAACACAAAACAGGATTAAGTCATTGGTTTGTTGGGGCCCCTGACGTTTGACTAGCCTCTGTCTTTTTTTTTTTTTTTTTTTTTTACTAAACAAACATCCTGATTAGCATTCAGAGGACACGGAATAGTGACCCGGCATGAGGTAACACACCAGCAAACTGCTTCAGCTTTACATTTTTTCACTTTTGAAGTTCTAATCAGCTAAGGTGTGACAGCACTCCTGAGTATAAGCACGTCACAGACACTTCTTCCCGGCCCTCTTCGTCGGATGAGCCAAAGTTTGCTCTTCCCATGGTGCTTTGTGCTCGGGCGATATCCCGCTTCCCTCTGAACTCCCACAACTTCATCAAAGAGGAATGAGTGGAGCAAGGAGGGGCAGGAAAACAAAAAAAAAGAAGAAAAAAAAGACGAGGGAGAGACAGAGCCCTGTTTTCCTAATCACAGCCCCGTGAGGTTTCAGCTGCGGAGGTGAGGGCGAAGTAAACAATTTTGTTTACCGTGTTTTTGTTATGATGTTCTTTCATTTCGCGGCCTCTTTTGTTTCAAGCTTTTTTTTTTCTTTTTTGCTGAGGAATAGAGGGGTGATTAATGCAGATCCCCTCCCTATTACTCCCCACTCTAGCCCCCTTTCTCTCTCACTCTCTCTCTCTCTTCTGTTTTGGGAAGATTCCCCCCTGGTAATTAATTCACAGCAGAATTAATTAGAGCAAAGGGAGGGAAGAGGGGAAGAGGGGATGTGGAGATATTTAGAGAAAGAAGAGGGGCAATACAGGGAAAAGTGACAATGAGAAAGGTGGGAAAATGGCGAAACGACGAGCACAATGTGGAGAAGGGGTATCAAAAAGGAACATTTTGCACGCTTGAGGCTGCTTGCAGAAGCCCCAACTCCACCCCCTCTGCCTTCTCATAACTGTGTCCAAAAAGGCTGACAGAAATTAAGAGCCCAAATTAGGTTTTGCCCTGAGCCTGGTGGTGCTCTGCTGAGCCCCACTGCAGAGCGAGATGGCAGCGATGAGGACCAAGATAAGAGATTTGAGATATTCTTGATAGATGGATAGAGTGGCTCACTAATGGAAAATGACGCATGGACATATGGATGATGTCTGAAAGATGAGAGGAGGAATGAATGAGTGAAGGCAGGCGAATCGTTGGAGAGAGAGGGCGAAGGATGAGGGATGTGAGGGATGTGTTGGTTCTCAGTCTTTGCTCAAATTTGATTGGTTTCCTCGGCTGTTGCGTAATCCCGATTGGCCTCCAAGAGCAAAGTGAAAAAGGGCTCTGACATCCAAGTGTCGTACTGCGACCAGCATTAAGACAAAAGTATTCCTATTCCTAATTCTTAAAGAATTATTCCTTTCTAAACTCAATCAAGCACTTTTCCATTCTGATTCCGCATTGACTGCCAGTACATTCGACTGTCGATGGCTTGATTGAGGCCGTAACGAATCTTTGGAGCTGGCATAACATGCCTCTTAGCTAACTGGATAACTGTATTAAGGAATTGCAAAGTGCTTATTCATTCTCAGGTACAGTCTCCATCCCATTTTCACCACTTGGCAGGTGCCTCTTTTCCTGCCTCCCTCCCTCTTGCCCCTTCACCACAATCTCACCTCTGTTTCCTACTCTTCTCTTATGCAGCTCTTTACTCCCAGTTGCTGCTTTTACTTTCACAAACATCCTCCCGCCCCCGTCTTGGTGCTTATGCTCTCAGTTTCACCCTTTTTTCTTCTATTGTGTTCATTATTCAGGCTGTCCCAACGATACAGCCAAGGTACGTTTGCTGAACTCCTGCAGTACTTTGACTCACGATGAATGATTCGGAAACAGCTTACTTTCCTGGTTCAGCTCTCTCATCGGCTGTTGGTTTGAAAAATCATTGGCTTGAGAGCCGTTTGAGTTTAACTTATGATTTACCAACTTCATCACTCTTTAAAACAGAGAGTTGTAGTTGAAAATGTTATTTAAATGTAAGCAAACAATCCTTCAGCTGTCCTGCTAAACTGAAATAAGGGTCCACTCATGTAATTAAACTGATAAATATAATGTAGCAAGGATTGGTAGAACTTCAACCCCAACCTTTACTTATTTTTTAAAATTTTTTGGCTGCTATCGCAAACAGCAATATCAATCAATTATTGATTATACATTTCATTTGTTATGATCTCAAGTTGCTTGAATAATATTGTTTGACGCATGATATAGGCATCAAAAGAAACCATTACATGTGTCACTAGGATATGGGAATAATGTCTAAATTGATCCCAACTTGGTCTAACATATGCACTTGCTGGGATCATTAAGCTTCACAAAGACTATGTCATAGTGCCCCTTTACTAGCTTCACCCCCATAACGTTCTCTGCTTGCCTACTAAGAACTGCCTGCCTCCTTTAGTCAATAATAAACAAATTACTCTGATCATATGGGCATCAACAAAGCTATTAATTAAATTAAAAAATAATTAAATAATTTGCTTGACCTTGCTTAATACACAAATGTATGTATATTATCCAAGATGTGATATTCCACAGAAAAGTAGAAAAGTCTATCTCTTGAGTTAGACCACAGTATTTCATTGTTTTCACTTGTACAAAACAAAAGGTATCATGTGGTGAAATCAAGTTTTTTACATTGTTAATGTGTCCATATGGTGTTTTTCATACGTAGGTTAAAAAAAGACAAATAAGCAGTCAACACCATTGCTGTTGCATGTAAACTCACAGATTCAAACTTCTGTGAGTTTATATATAACAAACTAAGGGAACCAATCCTGTCCACTTGCAGGGTGAGGTTTGTGGATTACTCTTCATCAGAACTGGTTTCTCATTTGAACATGCATGGTTGGATTGCTCCAGTTTGACAACTTGCCATTGTGTAGTGCAAAGTAGTTTTGCAGTATCTGACTTGTATTTGAGGTGGTGTGCTCAAGTTGTGATGACTGGTGCAAAGTTTGGCTCATGACTCCCATAGTAGAAACTGAACCAACACAGGCAGAATGACAACAGAAAGGAACACAACAAGTTCAGTGCAATTACGCTGTTTCCTAATAATTTAATATACACTATGAGCAGAATGCATCATATATACAAGTAATCTGCATGCACAAGTAGTTGTAACATATAGAAGGTAGGAAGTGCAGATTCACTGGAGTATGTATGTATACTAGACTCCTACATTGCTCCTGTTATATGCAAACTTACATTTTGGGGATTTTTACTGAGTACTTTCATATCAACATTAAACTCACCTAATTACATGGTGTTGACTGCTTATTTTGCTCACTATACAGTACCAGTGAAAAGTCTGGGGTAGCCCAGACAATTTCATGTTCTGCACGAAAACTCACACTTTTATTCATGTGCTAACATATTTGCACAAGGATTTTCTAATCATCAATTAGCCTTTCAGCACCATTAGCTAACACAATGTAGCATTAGAACACAGGAGTGATGGTTGCTGGAAATGTTCCTCTGTACCTCTATGTAGATATTCCATTAAAAATCAGCCGTTTCCAGCTAGAATAGTCATTTACTACATTAACAATGTATTTCGGATTAATTTAATGTTATCTTCATTGAAAAAATGCTTTTCTTTCAAAAATAAAAACATTTCTAAGTGACACCAAACTTTTAAATGGTAGTATATATCTTCAAGCCTATAAAGAACACCATATGAACATTCTACCAAGGAGAAAAAACAGATTTTTCACCAAAGCAGGTCTTTAAAAAGACAACTCCAGCATGACGCCTTTTGTTCTGTACTACTGAAAGCAATGATTTACGCAGGTTTTCACTCATGAGACAGACTTTTCTACTTTTCTGTGAAGACAAGTTGTGTGAAATAGAGTGCCTGAGTAAATGTTTGTGTTTCATTATATTCCACCACCATTGAGGCATCTCTTCATTGGTTGCTGTGTCTGGGAAACTTATTCTACCTGTTCCTTTTGATAGCCTCCAGATGTTTCCAGACTCTCAGTATAAGACACAGCTGGCCTGGCCTATGTCAGTCGCTGATCCTGATTAGTTTCTCCATTCAGGGAGAAGAAAAAGGTGCATCATAGTAAGTAACTGTAAATCATCTCTCACAGATGCCCCTCAGTTAATTCTAAGTGATGATTACTTGGGATGCTCTTCTTCCACATTTTTGGTTTTCTTGTTATGCATGTAAATGACAGCCTGCACGATTAGATGAAAAGGTATATGTCTGTGGTTTTGAGAGGCTTAACTTATTAACACTGGATACAAATTCCACATCCAGCCAACCCACACCTCAAACTTTCTTTCTCCTCAGCCCTGGAGCCTTGAGAAAGTTCAGCCTAATGGAACTACAGCATGTTTCGCTGCTCAGCGTACACTGTCTGGCAATGTCTGATGGAGCGATCTGCCTCGTTAGTTTATATTAGATTGGAGAGGGGTTTGCTAGAGCAATTACACCCTGGCTGAGGGTGGGAATATGGGCCTGTTTCTGTGCACTGATGCCTCCGTAGTCTTTAGGGAGGAAACATTTGGAAAGTATTTAGAAGATGCTGCCTCTCCCTCTTTTTCTCTGTCCACCTTCTGTTTGATTTCAGCAGCGGAAGAAGGTTTCAGGAGACCAGATCCTCTCTGTTTCCCACCTCTTAACTTCACCTTGTGATCACAACGGAGCCATGTAAACACGTTGCTGCTAATCAGTGTCTGTGTGTTTAGCATGACCTGTGTGTGTGTGTGTGTGTGTGTGTGTGTGTGCTCAGATAACGTTGGTGTAAAGCGATAAGGTTAAGTGAATGATTCCCTCCAGTAAACAGACGGCAGCAGGAGACAGAGCAGTGCTCAGGCCAGCTGCCATGGGAATCTGGATAATCCATTCTGCTCACTTTATTAACATCATTACAGAGGAAACGGAGAGGGCAGAGGGAGGAGAGATGGAGGGGTGGGAGGCTGGAGGAATTGCAAGACAGCTGGAGGAACTGTGGGTGGAGAGCCAGATAGAGTGCAAGTTGATTTCAGACTGAAAATAAATTACAGAGGTGATAACAAATGAGGGATCAGAGGTCAGAGAGAGAGAGAGAAGCCTGTAGGTGATTCTGAGGTAATATTGATCCTCCTTTATGCATTTACCCCACATATTCTCTCCGTCTACTTTATAGCACTGGAGATGAAAGCCCAGTTATAACATTTTTTATGCTATAAATCAAATTAGTTTAACAAGGATGTAACCTAAATTGAAAATTGCCAACTCTAAGAATGAGCATAGAATAAAAGGTAGAGGATTAATGGTGAATTTATAGTCTAGGTACTTTTATGCACAGCTTAATGTTTGATGTTTTATTGGAATTATATGGCACAATGGGCTTCAGTGAATAAATGCAGGGGTATCTAGCAAGAGAAGTAATTTTGAAATGAACTACATCACCTGAACAATAGTGGGCCAGTGTTGATTTGTAAAGCGAACACTAAATCTCAGCTGTTTACTTAACCAGAACAGCTTCAGTGCTTCTTGGCACTGAACACTAACCCACGCACGCACGCACACACACACACACACACACACACACACACACACACTGCTGACAATAGTCAGCAGCATTATCAATCAGTAGTAAATTAATCACTTAAATGATGGATTTACAGTAGGTAATATTCCATATGCTGTCAGAGCTATTTTTAACCATGGACACGAAACGTGTGTGTTGTATGAAAGCTGTCTTAGTTGACTCCAGTATGCCTTGAATACATAGTTGGAAGCCATTAACTGCCACAGAAGTCTTTGTCATGGTGCACACTGCTAGCTACAAACCCTTACAATGCTCTCTGCTTGCCAACACAAAACTGCCAAATTAATCTGAGGAACCCCTCCTTGGGACGCTACAGTGTTATACAATTCTATTCATTTTGTTTGTTTTCAGATACATTTTATTATAGGTAGGGCTGCATGGTGGCTCAGTGGTTAGCACTGTTGCCTTGCAGCTAGCAGATCCCCGGTTTGCATCCTGGCCCAGGCCTGCAGGTCTGGGATCTTTCTGCATGGCGTTTGCTTGTTCTCTCTGTGCACGCGTGGGTTTTCGCCGAGTCCAGTATTGTTCAGTCCTGCATTTTTTTTTTGCTGAAGCCCTGTTTTCTCCGGGTACTTCGGCTTAAGTCAGCTGAGATGGGCTCCAGGCCCCCCATGACCCTAATGAGGATTAAGCGGTGTATAGATAATGGAATGGATTTTATTATAGGTGGTGAAATTCAGCAATTAATAATTTTAGGGTTTATCATTCATATCCCTAGACAGATCACGATTCACATCATATTCATGCTCCTCAAACCATTCAGTGACCCCTTGTGACAAGTCAGTCCAAACCCTGGTAGCAAAACACCCCAAACAACATCACACAGCCATTAAACCCCCCACAGCAGGGGTCAAGGATTCTGGTTTTTCCATAAATTCATCACTAATCTGTACTTCTTTTACCTTTTTGTCTACCCAATTTTAATATTTAATATGTGCTACGAGATATTAAGGAATTCTCATTGGCCAGAGTGCGGTCATGGCCTGGGATCGGAAGTTCAAATAATTTCCCAGCCTGGCTGCGAGTGTCTGCATAACATAAGTGACGTGAAGAAAAACTCAACTCAAATTGGCCTCTACCTTTAAGGGGGTCCATGATTTCTCTGCTCAATGGCCATTAGTGGTAGCCTGTGGTTGAACTGGCGTCTCTCAAGTGTGAATGTAACTGCTTGAACGTGAAGCCGAGCGTTTCTGAAAATGATCCTGCATGCTGAGTCGTCCTTGGGTAAATAAAAATTTTAGAAAAGCAAACACTCAGAGAAGAGAAAAAGATTGGACATGGACAAAAAAAATTATATTTGCAGCATCAGCTGTTTTTTGGCATTATAGCAAGTAAACCAATGGCAAGCAGTTAATTTTGATTGGAGCCCAAAGCAGCTGTAAAGCCAGGACCATGTAGATTATTGTTTTGGAACCCAGTTCTTCATGATGTTATCAGTTCTGTCCTCTAACTACTTGTGCGCCTTTTTTCTTTGCCACTGGCACACAGCCTTGTTTTAATGTCTTTGCTCTCTTTGCTCACATCTAAGAGAAAGCTCATTTTACAATGTTTGTCTTGGGCTGATTTAATTAATCTGCTTATCCTCTGTTTATTGTCAATTATGTCAAACGTATTGCCTTTTCTGGAAAATGCAGCTCAGAAAAAGTGAGCAGACCCAGTGTGTTGAGAGGAGCGAAGAGGACAGCCAGGGAAATTTCCAAATAAAAGCAGGCCATGCACAAGTATTAGAATTAGGAGTGTCACACAAACAACTTTCTCATTGTGGAAAAAGTAATGAGCTCAATTCTGATTCCGCTCACATCAAGAGCTGCTTTTTTTTTGGGTCGTGCGGGTTTTGAGGTTAGCGTTTGTTGTGATGACTTTTATGAGTGTGGTGACACAGCACACACACATAGATGCAGACATTATGCACACATACACTAACATTTTACACTCATACTTAAAAAACACAGTAAAACTCCAAGACACACCTACACACACCCTCACACACACACACCTCCAGCCAGACTGTTGGATAAGCCTCATTTAGCCTGGTGTGTAACTGTCTCTGTGTAACGAATGGCTTATGTCCTGCAGTCACGAGTGCAGCCACACCAGCAGCATTACAAGTCCCTCTACACTGACCAGACACACATGCACACACACGCACACACACACGCACACACACACCTCAACACTACCCAGATATCCTGCCACCAGCTCCATCTATCACCTCCACGTCCACGTTACGCCGCATATCAGGGGCCACCTCGCTCCCTCCAGTCCCAGACCCGTGCTTTGTTTTTGGGCTGTGCCAGTGCCACACCTCCCCTCCCATTCGGGTGGAACTCCCCTGTTTAAGATGCGCCATCACGTCCCCAGCTACCGCCACCACTTTCTCATTCTGTCCACAGCTACCGGCAGCGGGAAATTATGACAAATGGCCTGGTTTTTCGTGGCTGTTTTTTCTTCCTATTTCTCAGTTTGTACTTGATGTTGAATAAAAAAAACAAAAAAAAAAAAAATGAAAAGATTAAAACTTTCCATTTTTGGTGATGACTCAACACAGCGCAGCGTTTTGTGGCTTGACCTTTTACGAGGTGTGCGTGTGTATAAGTGTGTATAGTATGGCCGTTTCTTGTATGTGTGTTTATGAGGCCACACGTGTGTGTGCATGATGCCTCCACGTACACGCTTATGGGTTTGAGCGGAGGATGAACAGAAAGACGATGAGCGACAGAGGAAATCCAGCATGGTTGTGAGTGTTTCCGTCTCCTGGTTGCTGCGACTGGAGATGCAGTTTCTTCAGTCCTTTATTACACTGAAGGCAAAACGCGACGGCCAAATGGCAGGTGACATCAGTGGAACGGTGCCTCGGTAGTTGTGCTGTCGCCTCACGGCAGAAAGATCCTGGCTGTTTCTTGGGATGTAGCACCTTGTGTGGAGTTCAGTTTCCTCTCAGACTTCACAAACATGTGGATTAGGAGGATTTAATACTAAATTTGTGCTCAGTTGTGCCAGTTTATTTGTGTGAAGAACTGGGGACCTGTCAAGATTGTACTCTCTTGTCACCTGGTGCATGCTGGGATAGGCGTCTGCTGTGGGACAAGCAAATACAGCAATTTGAAGGATGATGCTGTGCCTGGAATAAATTCAAGCATTCCGGGGCAAAAATCTGCATTACTAAACTCTATAACAACCTCAAACATTCTCTACTGTACGCTGTCTCAATACACCATAAATAGTGACTTAATATGTACTCAGAAATCCAGATACCAGCCTGTGCTCTTATGCAGGAATCGTAATTTGATTATCAGATATACATATGCATAACTTTGCATAGGAATATACACCACAGAAACACAATTAAAAAATGGATCGAAGCTGATAATGTTCTTTCATTCGAACAAATGTGCAATTACACAAAGCCAAAACCAGCTAACTGCCCAGGTCGGATGTCTGCATTGCTCAGTTGATGATCCCATACTGACTCTCAGGGCTCTAGTGTTTGACCATTGGTATACACTACTGTTCAAAAGTTTGAAGTCACTTAGAAATGTCCTTGTTTTTGAAAGAAAAGCTGTTTTTTTCAATGAAGATTACATTAAATTAATCAGAAATACAGTCTAGACATTGTTAATGTGGTAAATGACTATTCTAGCTGGAAACGATTGATTTGTAATCCTTTGATGCGCAGTGTGGGTCAGGAGATACCCATTTTCTATTGGATTTGGGTTAATTTTGACCCATGTTGTGCATCAAAAGGTTAATGGAATATCTACATTGTGTTAGCTAGTCATGTTGAAAGGCTAATTGATGATTAGAACAACCCTTGTGTAATTATGTTAGCACATGAACAAAAGTGTGAATTTTCATGTAAAACATGAAATTGTCTGGGTGACCCCAAACTTTTGAACAGTAGTATAGTTTTTTGTTGTTGACATTTTAATGTGGAAATCTTGCATATTAAATCTTTAGCTATCTCATTGTGGTGCAAGAGGAGAAGTCAAGAGGTCATCAAAGTCATCTGGATTCACTTGATTTCTCAGGGCTCCAGGATGAGACGAAAAGTCTGACGAAACATTTTCATCGGTCGCACAACTGTGGCTGACATTTAGCACATCTACCCACTTTTGGTCACACACCTGTTTGAGTAGCTACACTGCAAGAGCTGAGTGGGGAGACTAGAGGCTTCAACTGTAGCATCTCCAGTTGCAAACACTGTTGATGCTGTTTGGGTTTTTGCCCCTAGTTGCCCCAGCTTCACCTGCTGCAATCCAGTTCCTGCTGGTTGATTGCTACCAGTTACAACAAAAAACACATTAAAGAAAATTCTAAGTATATTGTGAAATGCAGAAGTTTAAAGATTGGATTAATCACCAACATGTGAGCTGATCTGGCAAGGAATCAATTGTAACAGAGGTCTCATACTGTAGCTTCAACAAGAAAGATTTTGATTTGCGTTCTGTGCCACCTCATGTACAGGAATAGCACTTCACTCTTCTGTTGAAACATTGTCATTAATCCCACTTTGATCTACATTTCACTGAAATGTTGTCAACGTAGCTTCTTTCAAATCCGAGTGTCACAGCAGTGCACAAACAGGTTCTGATTTCTTTACACATAAGGTCAGAGTGAACTGGTCATCAGACAGCTCTCAGCTTTAACCGGGCTCCTTATCATCTGTGTGAAAACAGCGGTCCGTATTGATCGCTCCCCACCACACTGACAAATATTGACCTGCTGTGACTTCCCACCAGATTTGCAGATTAGAGGCAGGCCACAGTGTCTGACCAGTGGGAAAGCACGAGTATTAGCGAAAGCAGACAGCAACTCACCACGGACACAGTAAAAACAGCAACTGCATGTAAACAGCGGCGAAACCTTGAGTTATTAGGCTTCACACCTCTGTAATGTTTTGGCAGAGGCTCTTGTGTAGTGATGTCACATGTCACTGGGCTGCAGAGGTGTTGATGATATCCAAAATATTCACAGTGTGACTTTAAAGTATACAACTGTTTGTTAATGTTTGCTGGGAATAAATAAATAAAGTAAGTAAGTAAAGTAAACAGACCAGACCTGATGGTCTATTGTTTATCCTGATTACCAAGGTTTGCATCCCATGACAGATGAAGGACCATTAGTCGCAGACTTAATTTTTGTTTTTTGTTGTTTTTCACTTTTGGTTTTCATTCACTTCCTAGTTAGTTTTCAGCACCAAAACTGGCTGATTAGGTTTAGGACATGTCAAAAACTTGGTTGAGGTTAGGCACCAAAATTATTTGGTTAGCGTTCGGAAAAATGTCATAATTTGGGTTAAAATACAACTCTTTAACATCATGTTTGAAGGCTCTCCTCCATTTTCTTGGTTACCAGGGTTACAAGTCACACCCCAAAGCAATAAAATAAATTGTGAAGATACCCTGATTAAAAATGTTTTTGTGATATGTTACATAGACACGTCTGGCAGAAAATACATTGCCTCAAAATGCAATTGACAGTTTAGTTATGTAGGAATATAATCTTGTGGAGACTGGGTTGTGATGAGTGTTTTCTGCCTTTTCACCACCGTCTTGGACAAACCACACAACATCCAAGATATTTCTCTGAAGAACACACAATAGGCCAGGAGAGAATACTGTAAGGATGGGACTAAACCATTCCCAGATGTGACTAATATCTTAGTTACCAAATCTTGAACCATAGTCTTTTGTCAGTACACTAAATGCTGTGTTATCTCAGTTTGCAATAAGGAGAGAAATTAGATGAAAGCCGCAAGAAACTCTTTTCTCAGCGCCATACTGATTAAAATTCATCTTACTGAAAACAGCATGGAGCCACTATGTGATAAGCCGCAATGGTTTTGGCCAGCCAAAAGTTAATGTTTATCCCTCAGAGGCACTGTGGGTCTAATTCACAATCTTTGATGGGAGGTGCTATCACTCACTCCCCCTTCCTCCAGCATCCAAGGCAGCGTAAACAGCCTAAACAGCAGAGCAAATACAGGAGAAGTTACATCAAGCTGTGTGTTAGTGAATGTCTCAGTGACTCAGTCCATTTTTTTAAACTTTTTTTTAAAAAAAAGGCCTCTAATTAAAAAGTTTAATAAACCACATCATCCAGTCTGTGTGTTTCTCGTTGCAGATTCATTCTTGCATAGCAATCAGACCCGTATGTCCCGGTCCTGTGGTTTTACACGCATAACCACACTCATAATTGCACACACAACCACACCTACACAAAACTGGTGGTATTTACTTTTATTTCTTTTTGTTTTTCCCTGTTTTCCTTTAATTTTCTCCTTCCTTTCTGTCTTTTCTTTCAACCCCTGCTGTGGTTCTGGTGGTGCCCTTGGGAGGCAGTTCACATACAGGATTATCAGATGCTTGTCTTACATTGTGTAATTATGTGCTGCTCAAGGCCATAGAAGTATCAGGTTACTTGCTTCTAAAGTACACGTGGTTGGGGGCAACTACGGGGTTAAAACTAATAATCTCTGTCCTCTTGTGCCTCTGGAATTAAAGTGAATGCTACTGGTGATCCTTTCCAGCATTCTTGGCAGTGATTTTCACTCGCTACAGTGGACAGAGAGTGGAGATGCTATCGCAGTATTAGAGAATTTAGAGAAATGTCACGACAAGAAAAATTCCCTCAGTACATAATTCATCAATTGTTTTAGTTTAGGTTTGAAATTATGACTCAGTATCTGAATCTATGCAGTCTTGAAAAAAGCATTCAGTTTTGGAAAGATAATGCTTTTGTACAAAATTCTAATTTTTATATTGACTTTTATAGTTACTTTTCGAATTCGATCACTTCTGGTAAGATGAGCTAAAATATCTCCTGCCTGTGATAATTCTTTGATTTTTCTTACTTTTAGGACTGCTGAACAATTTATAATGTAATGTTATAATATAATGATATAAGGCTGTAAAGCAGGATGTGAACACATGCTTCAGAATTACACCAAAACTTGCATTTTTGACAAGAAATTGCATAAATACTGCTTATGCCATGCAAAAGGATAGTCCAGCAACAGTTATTCATCAAAATGACTTGGTGTGACTTGATTAATCTACACCAGGGTTTAGTTATTCTCTGTTTACCCCCTGGACTGGAATGTCTGCTCTCCTATGCCACCTCTTGACTTCAAAATGGTTTTCTTGTGAACCATGATCCCTCACAGGCTTCCCACTTGGTCAGTTGTGTTCCTTACAACACCTGACAAGATTTACCTTCACTGGGAATCCAATCCCAGTTACCACATGTATAAAATATGATTGCAGTATACAGTACCGTTCAAAAGTTTGGGGTCACCCAGGCAATTTCATGTTTTCCTTGAAAACGCACACTTTTATTCATGTTCTAACATAATTTCACAAGGGTTTTCTAATCTTCAATTAACCTGTCAACATGGTTAGCTAAAACAATGTAGCATTAGAACACAGGAGTGATGGTTGCTGGAAATGTTCCTCTGTACCCCTATGGAGATATTCCATTAAAAATTGGCCGTTTCCAGCTAGAATAGTCATTTACCACATTAACAATGTCTAGACTGTATTTCTGATTAATTTAATGTTGTCTCCATCGAAAAAAATGCTTTTCTTTCAAAAATAGGAACATTTCTAACTGACGACAAGCTTTTGAATGGTAGTGTAGATGACCCCAAGTCTAGCCTGATTTTTTTTGTTTTTTTTATTTTTTTCCATGCGCCTACACAATATCTATGATATAATCTTTGACTGTGTATATAAGATGGATATAACAACTGTGACGACACCCATTGGCTTGTGGGCTACAAATGCCAAACTTAATCTCTCAAGGTTGTTTTCTCCACTGTCTTCATCTTTTGACACATCAGCGACTTATCGATCTCAATGAAGCCATTGCCCCTTAAAGGTACCCTGCCTTAATGTCTGTGGTATCCTAATGGGACCATAATTTACTAAATGAACACCATGCTGTATTCAAAAAGTCTTGAAACTAGCGATCCAAATCATAAACTCATTTGGAAAATGTTTACTGACGTACCAAAACAAGTCAGAATTAGGGTCAGTTTCTCATAGACTTCGATACATTCTGATTCCTTTTTGCAACCACATGATTCGCCTCCTGCTGGCTGTCAGAAAAAATGCAGGTTTAAGTCACCAGTGTTGACTTTTCAGACCTAGAGGCTACATCCTTCGGTTGTACACAGCCTGTAAGTGTGACCCGAGTCACATATTGAGCTCATTATGAGTCTGCTGCAAGGCCTTGTACAATTGTAAAAACGTATAGAAGCAACAAAGTACTTGCAACACTGTTGCCTTTCGACTGTGGTTCAGATGTGACAAATCCGTATCGTTAATAAAGGTTTTGACAGTGAAGACAGATCAGACTATGTGGGCTTGTTTGTATATATTCCCACAGCAGACACACACACACACACACACACACATAAACACACACACACCTTGTCCCAGGGCAGCATACACATACATTTGTCATACCAAGGCAGTGCCTCTGTTTGTAATAAAGGAAAAACTGTCATTTCTCCGTAATTACCTTCAAAGAAAAACCAGCTGAGGGAAAGCTGAAAAGAAGCCAACATGTACAGTCACAAGCACAGTCCTGAAACTGTGTAGATGGAGCTGCAGCTGTAACTTTATCCAGGAGGAGCTCTTCAGAAACAGGAGATAAAGATCAACAGGATTATTAAAAAGGAGAACATGTTACATCCTCGACCAACTGGTTTTCAGCTGTTTCCATTACATCCCTCTCCTTTTTTGTAAAACCTGATCAAACTGCTATTACGTCCAGGCCAGAAGAAATCAATGCTGCATTTTTGTTAGTTTGTCAGGTTAATAGACAGCCACAAGTAACAATACACAGCCCCTATAATCTGTGTTTATCTTTATTTACTTCCCTGCCACTCCATTGTTCACATTTCTCTCCGATCTGATTTCATGTATCTCAATGTTGATTTTTATGTCTTGCTTCTTCTTGACATATTCCCAAACCTCAGTGTTTTAATATTAAAATCCAGCCAACCACAGACGTTTGGCCTGTGGCTTTTTTTCCTGATGAAATGTCAAATATACAGTAAGGGAGCTGGCATTGGCCTTCGAGAAAATGAACTCCCCTGCACCGCGGTCATGTCATCACAAGAAAGGCGACTGAACAAAATTTTGTTGCTATGAACGCAGCCCCCGATATGCAAATTTTAAATAAGTCCATATTGTTCCATGTCTTGATTTCTCAATCTCTGTCCAGACCAAAATATCAGCTGAATTAAGATCGTTACTGTGCAATTCGGTATGCTGTGTCTTATTTTAACCTAAACAAAAAGAATGATGTAAGTTTTTGTACTTTTGTGGTTTAATACATCAAAATATGCCAGAAAATATGGCAAAAATAGGGGAAAAAAATCACCCTTGGGAAGAGTAGCAGAGGATGGGAGGCTGTTTGAGGACAATGCAGTAGATGTTGCATGTACAGAAAAGCAACGGAGTAGATGGACAGCCAGGATGACATAATCATAGATTGTAAACATATGATTCATAGGGATGTGAAGCAACTTCCAGAGGTCTGGACTGTGAAGCAGGATTTAAAGGTTAGTGAGGTAACTTCAAGTTAAACTCTGGTTTTTCAGCATTGCAGTGTTGTTCACTTCTTGGGTAAATCATCATGATAACTTATGCAAAACACCTAACCTTCTCCTAAGCAGGTCATGTCTGAGAAACCAGATCAATGCATATAAAAACACCAATCACTGACCAATCAATTTGCTTGGAATAGAAAATATTTCTATTTCTAGAGACCACTGATTCCCTTTGACTTTCCTGACCAGCATATATATGAGATCTGGTAGGTTCTCATTTGAGGAAACTCCAGCTTTCCTCGTGTCATTTTTTTTTCCAGTTTTGCCAAAACTATTTAAAATAAATAGCTTTAAATGCCTTATAGCAGTAGGTCATTATGACAAAACAGACTGATTATAGCACTCAAACATTGTTCTTGTAGGCCAATAAGATTTATAGTGAGTAAACTAACCAGTTTGAATGATCCCAATGGTTGCAACTGGAAGTATGTAATCTATAGCAAAATAGGGCTGCACATATTTACTCAACAATAAAAACTGGCAACATTTAAGCAATATATGAACATAATGGGATGTATAATTGTAATTTGTCAGATCTACTTATGCCATAATGATGATGAGGCAGTGATATGAATAAGCCTGTGAACTTATGGCCAGTTCATGCTTTTTGTGTACACATCCACGAGGGTATGCGTGGCATAAATGTTGTCATCCACCAAAGGGTGCCAGGAAAACAAGTGGTGCTTAAAGCAGATGTTTGATATGAGGAGAAAAAGGACAAGGAGAGTTGAATTCTTGTTTATGCAGCAGGACTCTGAAGGTGTTTTGATTTGTACATGATTTCCATTGACAAAGCCCTGACATGGTGGGAAGTTCTAAATTCTGTAGAAGTTTTGTTTTCCCACAGTGCTACAGTCAATCTGTGAATAAACTATAAAAATTGTCCCATGTGTTTTTCCATGTTTTCCTGAGAGAGAATGTGACTATCTGTGCTGACCGATGCAGCCATGCTTCATTTGGAACAGAGTTTGCAATCCGCTTATTGGCCTGAAAAGCATGACTTGGCATTGATACATTCACATAGTTGGCAGTTTTTTAGTCTGTATTATATTTTTTTCAATCCTCCTATTAGCTTGGGATTATAGTTTGGTTTTCTAGTGAGGAACAGGTAACTCTACACCTGTCCATGTTGGATTTGGTGCCAACACCACCCCTTTTATGTGAACACAATCGTAGCTAGACTCGGAAACCTTGGGTCTATATACTGAGTTGATTCCAGCTTCACGTGACTGCAGCTGTTAGACTTAGTGAAGCTGGATAACATAAACTTATCCTGGGTATGTTTCATTTGCTTCGTAATGCAGTCTTCAGGTGTAGCCAACAAACAGGCCCTGAGCCATATGACCTCCTCACCACCTTGTCGGTCTGGATAGATGACAGACTACACAAACATACAATCTTATAGAGGGGAATCATGTTTCAAGTGGTGAGACCTTGGAACAAGAGGAAAAACAAGAGCTTGAGTGAGTGAACAGGGTTCAGCAGATAATGTTTAGGATCACAGTTCACCTGGACCCTCCAGACTGTCTATGTGTGTGTTTAAGTCTACTTGTATCTGTGTATACATGCATACGAGGGAGTGTGGGAGAACATTAATGGACCCTGAGAGTTTGACCCTTCACCTTGTGGTCACCTAGAGGTCGACCAGCTGTGGGTAAGAGTGATTGCTAGCTGTTTTCAGGACTGAATTGTCAGTCCTGTTCTTGTTGTTAAAGTTATTTACTGCAGGCTTGGTGAAATATTGCTACATGTGTCCTCACATACCATGAGGAAATGTCTGGAAAATTTAAAGCTCTTGTTTTTTCTAGTTCAGTTTTGCAGCAGCTCTGCATTGTATTTTACTGAGAGGTCTGCCAACTTGCTGGCTATGTGACAATGGAAATGGCTCCACAAGTGACATTATTGTCAGAACAGGGAAAGAACAGATGTAATTGATAACTTCGACGATATCTCCAATTTAGCTGTACCAGTGAGCTAGCATGCAATAGCAATCGCACAACCCTGGAACTAGAACGCCTAAATGGAATGCGGCCGTAAATAATGTTATCGGTTACACCTATTCTTTTCCTGACATGACATGTCACAATGTAGTGGAATCATTTGACCTTTTCTGCAGCAGACAGTCCATACAATACACGTGTTACATTGTCTGGAGTTCGGTGCATGCACAATGGCAGAACCCTTAAGAGTAGAATCTTCTTCCGTCTCCCTTCCTGATAAAAATACAGTAAATGACATCATTAGTTAATGTTTGCAGTAGAAAGCTGTGCAGGAAATACCAGTGTTCCTCCACACAAACTGGTTTCTGCTGTGGGGTTAATGGTCTGACGGCTCTACTGGAGTGACTCATTTCATGTCTGGTTCTCAGGAGCCCTGTCATAGTCTGTTAGCTGACTTTCCAGGGAGTTTTATAGGTTATTGAAAATTAAATAAAAATTAACAACTGCTGTTTTTCTTGTAATTGTTTGTCATGCAGTAAGATTTTTTTGGTTAAGTGAGAACAAACTCCTGCAGAAATGTAGTTTGCATTTCCGTGCATAAACATATAATCCTTGCTCACCATGAACAAAGTAAGCATTGATTTGATGATTTGTCAGACAGAGCATTTCTGAAGAGATGATGTCTGGATTAACACTTGAAAAGTGAACAGTTTTTGAGTGTCTGAAATTATACATACATTCATCATTTAGACACAAGTCCAAAGTGCATAAATTCTGCAATTTTGCATCAGCACTAAAACGTATTCCAGAGATCAGTACGGCCAGTGATGCATAACATCAGTTTAACTGAAAGAGACAAATTCCAAATGCAGGTGAAGGTTTCATTTGAAACAAGTAAGAAAATTGACATATTTTTTTTTATCAGAATATGTGCACAATTCTCAGGACATTAATGACATTTTAAAAAAAATTGCATTCTTCAAGCAGTATTCACGTGAATACTGCTTGAACAGCGCAATTTTTTAAAAAACTTATTTTCATAATTCTTCAAAATCAAGATTTTATCTCAATAATGTATTTTTTGCAGTTTCTCTCCAGCCATTAATTAAACTTAAGTAAATCAAACATATCCCTATATATCAAAATTACATACATGTTTGTTTTACATGAAAATAACCAGTCAGTGCCTTTAAATACACTGCTTGTCCAAAAAAAAAGTTGCACCCTCTAATATTTCATTGGACCACCTTTAACTTTGAGAACAACACACATTCGCTGTGGCATCATTTTAGTGAGCTTCTGCTATATCACAGCATTTATTTCTGTCAGGAGTTGCATTCATTTTTTGCCAAGATCTTGCATCGATGATGGGAGAGTCGGACCACTGCACAAAGTCTTCTCCAGCACATCCCAAAGATTGTCAATGGGCCTGAGGTCTGGACTCAATGTGAGCCCCATGAATTCTTGCATTATCTTAGAATATGCTCATGCCATCAGGGAAGAAAAACTCCACTGATGGAAAGACAAGGCATTTTTTAGTATACTTAGGTAGACAGCTGACCTCATTCTTTGGTCACATAATGTTGCTGAACCTGACCAACCCCAGAACATAACACTGCCCCCACAGGCTTGTACAGCAGGCACTAGCCATGATGAGTGCATCACTTCATCTACCTCTGTGTGATGTGCCCATCACTTTGGAACAGGATAAATCTGCACTCATCAAACCACATGATCGACCACATTTCTTCCTTGAAGACGACGGTTCACCACTATCCTTCCAGGTTTTAATGATGCGTTGGATGGTTCTTAACCCAATTTTAGTAGTTTTAGCAATCTCCTTAGCTGTTTTCTTTGCTTGATGCAGGCCAATAATTTGACCCTTCTGAAACAGGTTAACATCCTTTCCATGACCACAGGATATGTCTTCCAACATGGTTGTTTAAGAAATGAGAAGCTACTTACTATGTCAGTTAGGGTTAAATATGTTGTTGCCAGCTGAAATATAATAATCACTGCAGTAATTATTCAATGGAAGGCTCTGACCTATTTGCTGAGTTAAATCCAAGTGGTGACTTTTTCTTTGGACAGGCAGTGTAGTTTAGATGCAACACTACACAGTTGCTTCCTCCATCCACACTCAGTGCTTGGCCAGTTGCTGTAGTTCAAGCACAAAAGCTCATCTCCAACTCAGCTCAAACATTTTAAAATATACTTTACACTACATATTGGCGAATTATTATATTGGAGCAATTCAGCCACAAACCTGAAATCAACTCAAATAACAGTGTGATAATGTAGTAAGTTCCACCTTTGTTGACAGGATTGACTCCTTAGGGTTGTTACATATGAAACCCTAGAAATCTGAATCCATGTTTGTGTCTATCATCAGTAAACTGCAGTTGCTCAGAATGTCCAGCTATTGCATTGACTGCTTATTGCACTCATGATGTATTCTTCACCATATAAACACACCAAGTGGATGAGGTAAAAACCCTAACTAAAGAGGTGCTCTTGTGTGATAGACTTTATTTACTAGTATGTTTCAAGGGATTTGATTTTAAAGGCATTTTGGGGGGATTAGAGCCTTTAATTCAGAACAGCTGAAGAGAGGGTAGATAGATAGATAGATAGATAGATAGATAGATAGATAGATAGATAGATAGATAGATAGATAGATAGATAGATAGATAGATAGATAGATAGATAGATAGATAGATAGATAGATAGATAGATAGATAGATAGATAGATAGATACTCACTTACTTCATCCTCTTGGGGAAATTCAAGGTATCCAGTCCTTACAGGTTACATCCAAAATAGAAGGACGATGTACAAAAACAAAAGAGCATGCAAATTGACATGCAAACTGTGTTGGTCAAAGAAACAGCATAAGGTGCCTAAAATGCTGGTATTTACAGAGGTGTGCAAAGAATGGTTAATATTTACAATAAAGTGCAAAGGTGAGGGGAAACAACAAGCAGCAAATGGATCAGAATCAATACGTGGTCACTGAGTCACATTTCAAACTAACACAACTACCTGCTGCTCATTTCTCAGGCATGTGATCACTTAAAAATGCAACCCAATCCTTGAGTTGCCCTTACTCTTCCGGGTCTTCCTCTGTAAGCTCTGAGCCACATTACTAAAACTAAGAGACTTCCCCTTACATCTCTTTCATTTTGTTCTCCCTTGTCTCGCCTGTTACCTGTCAGCGCTGCTGTCACCACGGGGCACGTGACGAGCCATTTAAATCCACCAGACCAGTTGTTGCAGAGCTTGTTTGTGCCCTGTGAAGAATGTTTCAGTGTCAGTGAATGTCACACAGGTATGCACGGCAATGACATGGGATTAGTGTAAACACACAGCTTGCAGTTTTATCTTCGTAAACAGCAATCAGATTTCAGTTGCCTTGCTTCAGTGCCTACCACAGAAAATTCTTAGTTAAAAAAAAAACACATGCGATAAATTACAAGTAAAAAAACAACAAAAACAAACCAAAAGAAAGCAGGATTTCAAGTTTGAGGGACTGTTCCACACCTAATCTACTTCAAACAGCAGCTCCATGCAACAGCAGAAACACTAAGTTTGTAGGTCCTAAAGATGGGACTTCTGGTTACGGCGGCTTGCTGATGAGACGTGTGTAAATCTGTGTTGCTACTTAAACCTCTAAATCCTTTCTAAAATGCTCAATTTGTATGCGCCACTCAGCCTAGCTACAACACCAGTGTTAAAGAAAATGCTGATGTCACAAAAGAAGATAAATTGCCGCCTGACACAACAATCCAACCCAACTAATTTTGCTACACCGATGGTCAAAGCCAAGCTTACCGCTAACAAGGCCACAGAGTCTAGTGTCAACGCTAACACTACCACTAGCATTAGTCCCAAGAAACAGTTGGAGGAACACATTGCTACTGCCAAGGAGGAGTCTGGGTGCCTCTTTGTCAGCAATTCTGGCAGCTATTAACACCATGAAGTTTGAGTTGGTAGTGTGACTGTGAAATTGGCCCCCGGTATTGTACATGTTCAAAAGGCAGACTCAATATGAGTGTGTATGACTTAGATGAAACTAGAAGTGAGATTTTTAGACACATACATAAATTCATTTGTCACACACAACTGCACTGTCTCTCACAAATTCTGTTTAAAACAAACAAAAAAAGCCAAAACATTTTTGATGACCAAACCTCTGAGCTCTAAAAAAATAGAACAAAGGTATGATATGACAAACCTAATATAGTAATGCCATATCATAAAGCACAGTCCAACCTGTGGCTGCTTCTTACATTTACTTAATAATAATACTTCACAGTGGTAGAAATGTAATTTCAAATGCAATACAGAGATTGTGAGTACATATTTGTATTTACTACTTCTCATCTCTTATTTCAGTACAAAGTTGTAGACAGTTAAAAATGATATACACAACCATTCAAAAGTTTTGGATCACTTAGAAATGTCCTTATTTTTGAAAGAAAAGCAGTTTTTTTTTCAGTGAAAATAACATTAAATCAATCAAACATACAGTCTAGACATTGTTAATTAGTAAATGACTATTCCAGCTGGAAACAGCTGATTTTAATAGAATATCTCCATAGGGGTACAGAGGAACATTTCCAGCAAACATCACTCCTGTGTTCTAATGGTACATTGTGTTAGCTAATGGTGTTGAAAGGCTAACTGATGATTAGAAAACCCTTGTGCTGTTATGTTAGCACATGAATAAAAGTGTGAGTTTTCATGGAAAACATGAAATTGCCTGGGTGACCCCAAACTTTTGAACGGTAGAGTGCTTGTTAGAACTTGCTTCATCAAGCAGGTAAGTTGTCACACTGGATTATCAACAACAAATTAAGAGACTACTTAATTGTGAATTTTTAATCTTTAATTTCAATTTTTAACCTACCGAAGATCTCTAAACAACCGTCATTTGTCAACACTCATCTTGGGAGTTGTAGTTCTGGTACCACAATAAATTATCTGAACATCTTTCTTCCTTCTCTTTCTGGGATTTCCGTCTTCCTTCTTGCAACGTCTTCTTTTCTTCCTTCCTTTGGAATTTCACAGTATCAGCTGAGTATGTGCTATGTTACAATACATACTGGAACCACCTGAAAAATCACAAGACATCGCAGCCTGCAGTACGATGTTGCACAAGGTGACAGTGACAGCAGCTTTGATTTACTTTTTGATTTAGTTTGGATTTCAATTCACTGAATAAGGACCAGACTTATTTTGATGCTCAAATTTGTACATGTTGGCTTACTTTGCAAGAAAGTAAGCCAACATGGAAGTAAAAGCAGTGTTCTGTTTACATGTGAAAATGGAATGAAAAATAGTTTGTCCATTAAGTCAGTAATCATTTGTGATAAATAGTGTGATCTTAATATTGATCACAAATATCATGATTATTATTTTGATGAGAATCATACAGCACTACATTAAAAAGTAGGTTTTTCTATTGTTGTTGGATTAATAAATGGATGAAAAAAATAACGTTTCCATTTTCTGATTTTGGATTGTGCATTGAATATAAAAAGATGGGATGTATCCACAGTAGATGTACATCTAAGTTTATTTAGACAGGTTAATTGGTAGGTGTGAATGTGAGTGTGATTGTTTATCTGTATATGTAGTCCTGTGATAGACTGGTGATCTATCCAGGGTGTCCCCTGTCTTCACCCTAAATCAGCTGGGATAGACTCCAGCGACTGCAATGATGATTAAGCGATGTATAGATAATGATTGGATGGATGGAATTTTAAACTTCACTATCACTTTTCTTTGTAGTAGTGTTTAAGAATTGTCAGAAAGCGTTCAGCAAACAGTGCATCTTCATCCTATATCTTATCTTTGCCTTTGCTTTTGCAATCTTCCTTGCCATGTTGTAACGGGGAGCGAGGAGTCAGAGAACCCAGGCGCAGACACAGATAGTGGCCGACAGGAGGTTCAAGGGAAAGAGGTTTTTATTTTAACAAAACAGGAACTAAATCAGCCACAGTACTTAAACCAACACAAAGATTACAAAAACGGAAGTCTGCAAAACTAAACTAAGCTAAGAGGGGTACTTACAAAATGGGGGAACTGAACAGAAGGGGTAGGGAAGCAGGCTCAGGAAATCTGGGGTGAACAGAGACGAGACTGGAGCTACTGGCTGGAGACATAAGCAGGGCTAGCAAGAATCTGAAAGAAGACTGAGTTCTAGTGAGGGAAATCCAGAAGAGCGGAAAAGCAGAGTCCAGGTGGGAACAGAGTCCATGAAGGCGTGTGGGTAACTATGATCTAGGGGGAAGTGAATGACAGGACAGAGTTTAAATAGGTGGAGGTGAGGTGGAGAACAGGTGAATGGAGTGATCTGATTATTGCAGCTGACACTCATTGCAGTAATTAGCTGATGGCAGAATGCAGGCAGGAGAAACAGGGAGAGAGAGAGAGAGAGAGACATGAGGGAGAGGTGACAGACAGAGTGAACCAAAGAGACAGGACAAAACAGAAACAGATCAGAACCCAAGGGAGAAAGGAGGGAAAATGGGGAAGAAGGGGACTTTCAAACAATATTTTGTTAAATACCTTCAAACTTTTGCAAAAAATATAGGTTTTTATTTTTGGTGCGTTATTTTAAATGCTGCCATCTTGCTGTTATCTCAAGCCCTGATTTATTTATAATGATAAACACTACAGTCATTGTTTGGGCTTTATAAATAAGGGCAAGCTAGGAGGATTTCTTTTAAGCAGTTTGCATATTTAGGAGTAAAACACAGGAATGCAGTGAAGAAACACCAACTCTTTGCTTACCACAAGAACCTGCACAGGAGCCAAATCTGGTTAAATCGCTGTTTACTTCATAAGAATTATAGGTGTGATTAAAACATGCTCTTGGCTCAGAGTAGCAGCTGTCTATAACATTTAGTTATATTTCAGGCCAGATTCCACACGAAATCACTCTTCCTCTGGACTGCTGTTGGACAATGTACACACCAATTTTATCCTCACAAATTTGACATTTTGATGTACACATTTACGTGTGTGTGTGTGTGTGTGTGTGTGTGCATGCATGCGTGTGTGTGTGTGGACCATTAGTCTTGTTTCCCTTCCAAATGCTTTTTAACATTTTCTCTTTGTTCACAGCTGAGACATTTTCCAACCCAGTTATTCTGAAAGCTTAACGTCACACAACACATCCCAGTGTTGATTCACATGCCAGCATGACAACAAGCACAAACTCACCTCTTCGCCTCATAATGCTTATCGCCATCTAAACTCTCAGACTATGATATCATCAGCAAGCATCCACACAGGAAGCAGGTCCTCATGAGGGTTCATCAGAAACAGAAACTATAAAAAGCCTGCATGGTAACAAAGCTCGGTAAATAATCACAGACATCTTACTTTATGATGTACGGTCGATGACATCATGTAACCCGGTCAGTCCACCCTCACGCTGTGTTTGTAGTCTTGTGGTGATGAGGATGAGCCACAGAGGGCTGCAGAGGACAGATGAGTCAACAGGCTTTCATGGACAGATGTAGGAAACAGATGAATGTGTCAACAGTTGATTTGGTTTGTTCTGTAGATGATATCAAAGCAATAACAAAACTGAAAATATACATCACGTGTGATGCTTTTATCTCCAAAGTACTTTCCAGTTCCATCAGTTGGTTTGTGTTTAAAACCCCACATGTCTGTAAAGTTGTGCTTCAAATCAACAACAAATAAAATTCACGAGGGAAATTACTGAATATGTCAAAACTTTAGCAAAAGCATGGAAGGGGATAAGATTACACTAAATTATTCAGAGGTACACAGAAATATTTGCAATTGAAAGCAATCAAATTCTTCATTTACATGTTAAGGTTCGGGTTTCACAAACCAGATGAATGAACACCTTTACCTTGTTGCTAAATATACACTACTGTTCAAAAGTCTAGGGTCATTTAGAAATATCCTTATTTTTGAAATGAAAGCATTTTTTTCAATGAAGATAACATTAAATTAATCAGAAATACAGTCTAGACATTGTTAATGTGGTAAATGACTATTCTAGCTGGAAACAGCTGATTTTTAATGGAATATCTACATAGGAGTACAGAGGAACATTTCCAGCAACCATCACTCCTGTGTTCTAATGCTACATTGTGTTAGCTAATGATGTTGAAAGGCTAATTGATGATTAGAAAACCCTTGTGCAATTATGTTAGCACATGAATAAAAGTGTGAGTTTTCATGGAAAACATGAAATTGCCTGGGTGACAGCAAACTTTTGAACGGTAGTGTATGTCTAAATAAACTTATATGTCTAAACGAGTACAGTATATAGCCCCCCCCCCAAAAAAATAAAAAACAACAAAAAACACAGAAACCCCACAAAAAGTACCTAAATAAGTAACAAGCATCTACGTGTACTCCAAGTCTTGTAAACAGAGAAGTTGGTGGAGCTGACCTTTAAGTGTATTATCATGTAATGTCCCACTGAATATGTACTATCAACTTTTACTTCTGTCTGCTATTAACTGAACACATACTAAAAGATCTTTTTCGAAGACTGCTCCTGTTGTGTAAAAAGTGATAATGCCTGACTGCACTGTCACGGTCACATTCAACCTGGAAGCAGGACTGTGACAAAGCCTCCCTTAGAATAAGGTCAGGGCATGCTTTCGGAAGTAATTCATGCCTTAATGTTTATCTTTTGTACAAAGAGAAGAATATTTTAGCAACTTCTACAGCTGCTCTCAGTGAATATCACGTCACTTCAATTACTTATGTAGCTCGCACGAGCTGCAGCTAATGTGTAGGTGAGTTTCAAGTAGTGTTTTTTGGTCTTTGCTAACCAAAACAAGCTGTAAAATTTGTCCAGTGTCTGACACTGTTGCCCAGTTATAACTGAGCTGTGTTGGGTGCAGTGCCAAGGCTCTGCTTTCCCATGCATTGTAAAGTGCCCTCAGTGCCTGACAGTGGCCATGGGGTGCCCTGTAAAGAGACCAGGGGATATGAGTTTTGTGCCAGAGCATTGTGGTGTGTGGTATACATTATGTGGGACTATTAAACACATATTACCCTGTATGTGCATAAAATTGTTGGTATGAGATTCCTCAAGGATGAGTTTTGCATGGTGGAAAGCATTCACAGGCTCCAGCTTACGCTTAGCTTGTGCTTGGCTTTGAATTAGTTGTTGTTTTTAGGACAGGAACAATTATTAGGAGAGATGTGATCCTTAGTACCACTGGATATTTTTTCCTCTCTTTGCATTAAGAAGTGGCTTGGAGCTTTACGAGTCTACTTCTCCGGGCATATTTGCGTGCTTATGGGGAGATGAAAGCAACTAAACTAGACACAAACATGCATATACACCTCCAGACAGAAAGATTCATAAAACATTAAGCTGCTTCAGTGAACACCTCAGTACACAATTGCACAAACACGCATACAGGTGGGTCGGTCGGGTCATCTGGGATCAGTTAGTGCTCTCCAGGATCAGTCCTGCACTGCTGCCGCTTAATTCTCTGCCAGCTGGCCTCAAACCAGCACATGCAGGAGACAATCGGCCTCCTCATAGAGGCCGACAGACACACAGGAAGGAATCATTGTGACCTGAAAAGCAACATCTGATCAAATATCACGAAAGACAGAAGGAGCCTAGATAATGGCTCATGTAAGGAGTTAATCAAAGAAAGAACATCTATATAGTATTTTCAGGCAGCCACCCTCCACTGGTGTAAGCTGAGATAAAGATGGCGAACACTGTGAAATCATACAGAGCCGTGTTTATGTTGGCACAATGCAGCAGTATTTACATAGACTGAGGAAAAATATGGAATGATGAACTCAGCTCATGCAAAGCAGGTACAATAACAGCTTATTTGCAATCAATGGACATCTAGAATGGCACCATGAAGAGGAAAAATACAATTTAATGTATGTAACTTAATGAATTCCTCGGTCCAAAGCAACCCATAGTAGATAATTGTCTTCACATTCAGCTATGGTTGAGAAGAACTTATGCTCCTGCTTATTCAGGTGCAGTAACATAAAACACAGTGATAAAGGAGCTGTCTGCATGTCTTAAATTTCATACAAAGAAATATGCCTCCATCCATTCAGCTCTCTGCTCACCTGGACATTGATCCATGTCTCTCTAGCAGCCTTGACATACCTGAGACAGCATGGTGCCTGGCATGGAAACTTGTATTTACCTTTGGGTAACAGGAATTGAAATGCCATGTACATGTCCTAATGTAATCCAGTTTAAAACATCTGAAATAGATATGTTAAGGATTAATTATTAATTGATTGATTGCAATTTGACAATGCAGTTTAACTGCCAGATTATCTGTAGCCCTGGTTGCACCAACAGAAAGAACCTCTTACTGTTTAAGGAGATGGAGTTACAGGTGTGTTTGCTGACTACAAGTAAGGGTCGCATAAAACAAGTGTACCTCCCTGCTGTGTAACTGCTATCTATAGCAGTCCTGTTGATGAACTCTGCAGCATGAAGTTGTAAAAATATGTCTGGCAGCTGTCTGGTTCAGCTAGCTACCTGAGGCTCATGCTAACATTAATGTTTAGGAAATACAATTTAATTTAGCAGATGCTTTATCCAAAGGATCTGATCTTCCCGATGTTGTACAGGGTGAATCAACTGAGCAACAGAGACCACATGAACCTTGAAGGTTAGTTTGTTCATCAATCATGTCACCAAAGTTTCTGGCAGACTTTGTGGGTTTGAGTTGGATTGATTCAAGCTGAATATTGATTTCTTGTAGTGTAGAGGGAATGGCTGGGATGACCAGGGGCTCAGTCTTGGAGAGGTTGAGTTGAAGGTGATATTTTTTCATCCATGCCAAGATATCGGCAAGGCATGATGTGATCCGGTCAGAGACCATGTGGTCATTCGGAGTAACGACAGTAAGAACTGGTTATCATCAGCATAGCAATGGTATGAGAAACCATAGGAGTGGATTATTGCACCAAGTAAGGTTGTGTATATTGAGAAGAGGAGGGGACCAAGGACTGACCCTTGAGGAGGAGAGGCTGTGCAGGTCGGACACTTCTCTCTTCCAAGATACTCTGTAGTATCTCCCTGAAAAGTAGGGCATGAACCAGTGGAGGGCAGATCCTGAGATGCCAAGCTCAATGACTGTGGAGAGGTGGAAATAATTTCAGATTTGAATCTGAACTGAACTGGTGCTATATGGAAAACTTTTGCAGGGAATCTGACATTTCTGGCACTGTGCTCACTGATTAACTCTCTCCAAGTAACATGGAATGCTTGTCATTATGCTAACTTATGTTTCCTTGCATCCTCTCCCCTGTGATCTGGAAAATGTTTCCCCTCCACCATAATGAAGGATTTTCCAATTACTTAAATGCACCTTGAGAAGACAGGAAGCTTCAGGAAGAGACGAGAATGAGAAAAGACAGCAGTACCCTATACAGAAGTGTTTTATTGAGTAGTGTGGCATATAAATGCTGCAGTTTTGAGGGTATATGTTTAATTTGACAAGTGACAGAGCTGCACAGCATGTCATAAGCAACTGATGTAATTTAAGACATTCCAATAATACAAAGGCTTTCTGATTTGGAAGCTTTGGTCCATCCATTCTCACTTCTCTTCCTTGCAATCCTTGCTAGAAGGAGCTGAGCCTTGAGAAGGAAGGGATGAGAGCAGTGGAAGCCAGGAGACACGTTAGCATAATGAAATTCACCAAGAACCTTCTAGTGCTTCATGAAGAATAACTGTGATGAAAAATTGGACTCAAAAATCATGAATCATGAAAAATTCCAGTGCTGCTTTAGTTGTGCATATTGTGATTAATATCCACCACAAAAGGTTGGTTCGCAAAAAAGCATTGCTGCCTGACCTTCCACATTGTCTACCACTGAATAAAGGCTTCAGATTAATAAATGAACAACTGATCAGATAGATTCAGCAGTAATAGTGAAACTGAATAAAAGGGATTGCTAAAGAAATTTACTTTAGTCTAGTTATGACTGTGTTTTTGCAAGACATATATGCTTTCCTTACCTTTTTGAATTAGGTCTTTTTTGCACATATCACTGCACCAGTAACAACTTTTCTTGACTGTTATATAGTAGAACAGATACTGTCATACTCATGCGTCAGTTCCTACGCTTTGGTTGTTGTTCAGTTGTTGCTGTGCTGACGAGTAAGTGGAGCCAAAAACAACCGTTGTCACGACACAGCAATTACATAGTGATACTGAAGAAAAACATTAGTTATAATGAAGTAAATGCTTCAGTTAAAAATAGTGATGCCAACGATGTCAGCGTTGGCGTCATTGATTATGCCGACTAATCGCTGCAATTCTACAGGACAGTATTCAGTGTCATCTTTACTTAAGGAAATATCTACAGAGTCCTTAGGAGAGAGAGCGGCACTGAAACTGATGCAAGAATAAAAAGCACATCTCTCTTAAGCATGTCTTTAAGATGTAGTTCCTGTTGGAGAATCCTTTTGGAGAAGGAGAATCATTACTCAATGTTTTATTTTATAATGAGAAAAGCTGCACATCTGGACGTCTCCACTTGCCATACCATTAGTAGAAGATTACTTTTACATTACAATGTGTTGCCATTTCCAGATTTTAAACACTGCCTACTGTAGTTGATTTATTGGCCGGTGTGATTTTCCAATCTCAATCACTGAGAACTTTCATGGTGTGTAATCATCCAAATCTCCTCTGTATAAATCTGTCCCCAGGCTGCATCTGAGCCAGGCTTCCTTCTTTGTTTGGCTGGTCTGTGCTGGATACTGTCTCTGCATATAATACTCAAATCTGTCAGACAAATGCAGGCATACAAGACAAAGATGTAATATTCCTAATCAAAAAACTAATGGAAAAATCAGATTATGCAATTTAACACTATTAATATGACAACCCTACTTGTGTGACATTAGTTTGAGACTGGACAGTAAATGTCAGGGGTTGGTAGCATTATGTCAGAGACTAATAGGTCAAGTTTAACGCTGCTGTTTACCACCAGAGTTTAACAATCATACAAAATGAAATTCGTCACAGAAGAGCCTGTTGGACACCCACAGTATCAAAAAACCAACCAGATTTAATGCAGCGAAAAAGGAATCGACAACATGAAAAAGGTCTCACTCCATCTCAGGATACATATTCTAATTTTATCAATGTTTAGTCCCTTTTTCCCTGGAAATTGTGAAAAGTCATTCTTGGATATGAATATGGATTAAACTTTAGGGGTCAACAGATTTAATCACCATGGAAACCCTTTTATAATTTTGCTCCTATGCTACACACCATCCAGTAGGCATTTTTCCAGCTGACATGTTGACCTGTCATCGTACAAAAAACACAAGCGTTGCTAATAGCATTAATGAGGACTCTGTTCTATTCAGTGCTCCAATAAGCCATGACACTGAGCCAGTCCACACAATACCAGGAAACTTAAACTAAAGCAGCTAAATGGAACTCAGCCATCATTATACATTGTGCTACTGTGACATACCAAAATATTTTCTGGTTGTCCGCAGTGGGTTCCATCTGTACCAAAGGGATCTACTCAATCAGGATGGTGTGGCGTAACGTTTGGCCACTGATACATATATCATGATATTTCATTGTTTCCAGCAGTCCAGTTAGTGGACTGGTGGTTTGGTTTGCCGGTCCAATACTTTTATATAGAGAATGATATTTAGACAACTAATGGATAGATTTCCATAACATTTAGTGAGGATATTTGTGGGTTTGAGTGAGCCCTGTCTCCTAAAAACCATGTTCCTGTATTTAAAAAAACACTGCAACTGGGAAACATATTGTCTCCAGGATTATGTTTGTAAGGCACCATGATCTAATCAACATATCCTTGCCATTTATGTGACTAATTTCCTACTCATGCTCATTTTCAACCAACCAATTATGTATTAGATGGGACGTCACTCGTGACCCTGGCAACCCAGAAAATGGAGAAGCTTTGAACTTCTGGTTAGCATGGTGAAAAGGTGTATTTTACCCCAAACTGTGATATTTTCCTAAAATGAATCTTAGTCTGGAGCCTCAACATAATCAAAATGTGAGTGACAATGAAATTCAACAAATGAAAATGAAACTTAAAGGTAGAGTCTGTTATTCTGGAGAAAGATTGCTGACTTTTAGCTAGTTGGCATGTTTGCTGGTTAGCATGCGCTGGATTTACTCTCTCACTTAGGCTGCTCTCTTTGTGGCATTTTGAAAATGGAAGCATTTCCTACTATGGCATATTATTATGGCATTATCATTTGAAAACAACTAAATTGCATTCTGTAGCAGTTGTATAGGAACAGATTTTATTAGAGACAGTTTTGTTGTTGCTTGAGTTGTTCCATCTTAGTATGTTTGATAATCTCTTGACTTTTTGCTTTTTTATGGTTCCACTACTAGGCCAAAATCTGTCCCTGTGCAAAGATGTATGGAAATTCTATTGGGTAAATTTTCATAAAAATGTTCTCAAGATATTCACGTTTTCCAGAGGATGAACCTTTTTCACATTGAGCTCTCAATTTAGCCAGTTTGTTTGCACTGATTTATAATTTCAATGTGCACTGAACATTTCAGTCTTTTGGAGTCACATGAAACCTTTTAGATTAGTGGACTGAAAAGTCACATTAAGTTCAGTCATGATCGATGATGATCAGCTAAGACATTCACTCGTAAAACCTGAAATTACCAATTGAAGTATACATTTTGTGCCAAGAAAAATTAAATCAAACATGACAGTTACCAAAAGAAAGAGAAACAACACAGTTGTACGTCATGGAGCTGAGACCATTTGGCACCATGAACTTGGGACGGGGAATTGGATGAATACGATTATCGGTGATTGGTCAAGTGTGTCCCTGCTTGTTTTTGGTGGGGTTGATTTTTTTTGGGAGAGATTTTTGACAGTTTATTTTGCTAATTAAATTGTCTGCCTCTTTGGAACTCAACTTGGCAAACAAATAACCCATTAAGCAATTCAAACCATGAGCTAATAGGAACTAGCAGCTGGAGTAGCATGTGTTTGAGACGTAAATTAGCAGCACCTAGCTGCAACCGCTGTAATGTTCATGTCGACTGAGTGTGCAGATTCCCACGTTTAACTCTAACAATTATCTAGATGTGTGCACCATATTTGCTGCCTTTTTATGAAATGTTACAACAATGTCTCTTGCCTCATTTCACCACTGCAGTTAGTGCAGATAATAAAGGCTAGAAAGCAGCTAAAAGCCTGGATGATTACAGACATTTGAAAATGGAGGTTCCATAGTTTTTTTGAGCTGCAAAATCTGGAAAGGCAACAGGACTCTATAAATACTAATAATAATTTAATGGTACTGAGAGCAGCACTATCGGAATTAATGTGAATGCATCAGTTTTGGATACATTTATGCGGAGGTGTTTGTGATACTAAGGATCAGTGAACTTGGATTGGCTCTGTTCTGCAGGGAGAAGCCAACAACAGTCCTTCCTCCCACACATTTTGATTCAGATTGTGTTCAGAGGAGGGGCTGCTCACAGACGGGTCCATTGTCACTGTGTTTGTCAGACAAAGATAGAAAAAAAAGAATGACAGAGAAAGGGGCAAAGCTTGACAATAAAACAAGACTTTACCCTTTTTAAATTGCAAAAAATGTGCAAAATCAGTAAGCACCAGTCAGTGTTGATTATGTGAACTGAATCAGTGAACAGCAAACATGGATTTGATGATTTCAGTCACTGTCGAACGAACACTTCTGTGGGCTTTTGTACTGACAGTTTCGAGTTGAACATTTTAACATATCATTAAAGAATACGATTTTTACCATTTGATGTCAGTCTGTTTGGGATAATCAAACTGCATGCAAGAAACACTGCTATCATGAATATTAATTCCCGATACTTGCTGTACCAAAGTTTCTTGGTAAAGTGTTTGCTTTCCCCCCAGGAAAGCTACAAATGATCTGCTCTGTGTCGAGACGAAATAATTTTGTTTTATACTGCTTTTTTTTTTTTTTTTTTTGCTGAAGTACTGCTTCACTGCTGCATGTTTGAGCTGTCACTAATTACACTTACATTTTTAACATTTCTAAAACAAGAAAAAATAAACTTAAATCCAACATTTCTTCATCATCAACAAAATTGTATCATTTTGCCAAGAGTTTGAATTGAGTTGCCAAAGTCTAATCCTTGTTTTGCACTGAAATTCTTACAATTTTGAGATTTGTTTTCTCCATTGCAGTGAAATAACTGATTTATAATCATCTATGAAACTGATCAGAAAGACACACCTATATAGAAAATTGAATGTCAGTACAGAAATTGATGTGCTTTGTAGTTAAGCTGAAAAAGAAACCTTTTTCTTTTGGTCAGGATATGCAGTTTGTAACTACAGTTAGAGTTTTACAGTTAAGTATTAAGTATTAATTTACACAAGTTAAAATTGCAATTGGCACCCTCATTCGAAATCTATATTATTAAAGGAGAAATTTGTTATTTTAAAAGGTTTGGCCATATAATTACACTATTTTTTTATTGTATTGAAATCAAATTACATTTTAAAATTTTTCTGAAAGCTTCAATTTGGCTTTGTTTTATTGTTTTGCATATACACCTCACACTATGGATGCTCCTTGACTAGCTACAATCATTGATTGATTAAAAAGACAAACAAGGCACAGCTATACTTTGTACCATGGTTGAAGGTGGCATCTCTATAGTCTTTGACTCCTGCTAGGATCCATAAATGTGTGCTTCCTAACCAGCAAATCCCACAAGCAAACTGATAAAACCAACACAGTCTACAATAAAATGAAGGGACGTCTGGGAGGACCTGCTTCGTTTGCTGCCTCTGTGACCCGACCACAGAAAAGTGGAAGAAAATGGATGGAATTTATTAATTTTATTTTAGCCTCTATTGTGCAGGACAGTAGAGAGAGAGTCAGGAAACATGGGGAGAAGAGTGGGCCGTGGGCTGGAAAAAAAAAATCTAATTCCCCAAACTGTTCATATGTGCACTTCAAAATCTGTATTTTTACAAATGTATGTTTATTTTATTTTTTTTTTTAACAATGTGCTACAGTAAAGTCTGACTGTTTTACTGTATTCAAATCCCCTAAAATATCATAGCTTTACACATATGTATTTTTTTATTATTATGCTGGAGGGGGCTGGAGGGGGCTGGAGTCTATCCCAGCTTACTTAGGGTGAAGGCAGGGGGCACAGTGAACAGGTCACCAGTCTGTCACAGGGATACATATAGAGACAAACAATCACACTCACATTTACACCTACAGACAATTTAGAATCACCAGTTAACGTCAGCATGTTTTTGGACTGTGGGAGGAAGCCAGAGTACCCGGAGAAAACCCATGCATGCACAGGGAGAACATGCAAACTCCATGCAGAAAGATCCCAATCTTCTAGCTGCAAAGTGAAATTGCTAACTGCCAAGCCACTGTGCAGCCCAACTCATAAATATTCTGTTGAGAATTGATTATTGTAATGGAAAACATGATGAATTAGACTTTTGCTTGACTTTGTGCTTCGAATGTAGCTTCCTTAGTTGTTTCTCTGCGATGGGAGACTGGTTTCTCTTGGTTACTGGCTAACAAGCTTGGTGAATGGTAGAGGGGGGAGAGTGAGTTGTGCATGTCTAATGACCACAGAGCTTATAACCAACCAGCTGGCACAGTCCGGCATGCTGTAATATCTGCAGCCAGTAACCCACTGGCACTACTGACCAACTGTCGTCATTCTCTTTATGAAGTATGGAAGCGGTTGCATCGCAGCAGACAAACACGCCGACGCTGTTGGGCTGTCAGTCACATTAACGAGCCAGTAAAATCCCACCCTCGCTGTTGCAGGGGCGGGACCCAGGCTAGGGGGTTGTTGCCCTGTTAAACTTAATGAGAGCTCATATCTTTTACTGGCAAATTTTCACCTGCATGGCATGGGGCTTGAACACTGTAGCGCGTCTCCCTTCCAAATGCTGCTGCTACTGCATTTCATTAATGAATGGATGACGCAAGTGTGTTGTGTATGGTGTATGAAGGTGTGAACAGTCGCTTGTTTTTATAATACCTCGGTCCCCATGGTGTCACTACTTCTGTGCAATGATGCAAGCTGCCTCTTTTATATCTGAGGTGGGGAAAAAAACACATTTCGCTCCGTGTCGAGATGATTAAGAGTGTAAAGCCCAAATGCTTAACACATGTCACATCAACTGTGTATCTAATGTCAGACTTTCAAAGCTCATGTTGACTGATTTGTGGTCGAAACTTGTGTTATTGTAAAAAAAAAAAAAAAAAAAAAAAAAATGGCCTTGCAAGTGTTGAACACTTGACTCAACACTTGCAGACACGCTTTAATAATAAACCATGTTGATATGAGCTTCTATGTAATATGTGTTCCTGAGTTTAGGTAGTATTATTAGTATTTAACAAAAAAAATGCAGTTCTCAACACATGAGCAACTCCAGTACAAGTAAATGCCTACATAAATTGAAAATGAAAAGCTGTCATGTAAATTGGGAACTATATTGTCTAAGAATAAGTAAAGATGATCTGACAAGATGTTCAACAAGACAGTTTTCATTAAAAAGTATCATTTTTAGAAAAACAAGTCAACCACAAAGGCTTTGCTATAAAATTTTGTTGTACAGCTCTGTGATTGTAATCTACTAGGCAGGGTGTTAAGACTGGGTTTAATGTAGGACTTTACCAAAATGGCCCAAGTTGTCGTGGGGTCAGAGAAAATCTCATTGGTTGAGTTGAAATTCAGTGGGTGGAGTTTTTCTCATCCTTGAAGGATAAGTTCTCCCCCAAAACTCTGTTATAATCCTCCCACCAAGCATATTTAAAGAAGGCAACAGAGGAGTGGGTGGCAATCGTCTGTAAGAAGAGTGTCGTGTTGGTAGCAAGAGCTGACCAGCCATTAGAGGCTGATTCTCCAGTGGAAAGCAAGGATTGGAGCTCTGACAGCCACTAGAAACATGTTTGGAGTTAGTATGTGAATAAATGAGCTGTAGCTGAACTAGTGGTTCAAGCACAAGAGGCTCTATGGGGTTTCTTCAATGGACTGCCAGTACAGACTGTATGTAAAGATGGCCAAACCCTCTATGATGACACCCATAGGTTTTCTGAAGATCAGTTTTTAAGCTCATTGTGGTGACTCCACCACAACCATAGAATGTGGCCATTTATATCAATGTACCCACAAACAAAATGACTTTGCACTGAGCACAGGTGTGTGTTACGCATGTGTACATCATGTATGGATACTGAAGTGCATGACCTAAATATGTCGCTGTCTCGCAATGATACAGAAATCTTTAACAAATCCATGGATCCGGATTTCTTAATATTTAGCTTACTGGATTTCAAATGTCACACCCACTTCAATGTTTTGTCCACTCTCAGCCCCTACTGTTGCTGTCTATGATGTGTCTTATATTCAAGATTCTGTAATGAAAGCATGCATCAAATGCAAAGGGTTTCATATATGCAATATTACTCAAACAGTAAAAGTCAGTCACACTAACTAACAAAACTGCCTCACAGTCCATTTGAAATATGGCTTATAAATAAATATTGAGCAGACAGTATAAGAGAGAAATGCTGCAGTTTATATTCTGGCAGTGGGATGATGACCCATGTGTATAATAATGACTTCCCAATTCCCAGACACAGTGCATCAGTGTTTGTGTTGGCTGACTGTGTGAATTCACTGTTGAACAAAAGTGAAGCCTGACATGTGACTTTGCCAGAGTCGGACAGCAGATTGCACTGACTGAGAAAACACATGCTTTTGAATTTGTCAGTTACACGGGCCTCAATTAAAATGAATGAGAGATGTTGACATACAATAAGTTATCATTCAAATACCGAATTTATGCTGTTTCAGGAGCACTACGCATGTCTTGTTTCACTGTTATCTGTGTATTAGACTGATCCTATGCTCTGTAATTATCTGTGGAAAAATCATCAAAAATGTATTTTCCATCTGCTGTGATGTTATGTGTTTCACAGCAGCTTAGCTGAGGTTTCAGAGCCTTTCATGTGCTCGTGTGCACCAGATCTGATACCATATCATTTTGCTGCTGAATGTGGGACAAGATAAATAGTTGTCATCTTTACGGAATAAATGGTGAAATCTGTGGTTTGAATTTCCCTGGTAGAGTATGGTAGTTACCATGACAGCCGGGCCATGTTTTCATTAACATTTGGGTTTTTTATCTCCTGGTTTGCTGCAGAGTGGGTGTACCATGCTGTTGTGTGGGTGCCTGCTCGTGCTTGGGTGTGATGTGTGTACATGCTATCCATTCCCAGGTATTCACGTGGGGCGCCACACTGACCAAACAAACCCGTCGCAGGAGACGTGCAACGATACGTCCACATGTAAACCTGATCCTCTGTTTGCAGGAGAAGCCAAACAGGCTGTGTTAACCATCCACTCTGATGTTATCTGAGAGAATCTGATCTCAGTCTGTGGTGGAGGAGGGGGAATGTGGTTCAGCTTGACTGAAGTATTCCAACCACACACAGCGACAACTCAACATCTGACAGAGACGAGGCATTGCCAACAACAGTACATTATTTTCTTTATTCTGTCATATTTGTGAAATGAAGGGTAACATAAAGGATTGAGGACGTGGAAATGAGATTCACTGCTTGAGATCTGGTGGAAATTATGTGGAAACGTTCACAAGATCAGTCAGAACTTTCAGAGTCCAGTCGTTTGTTATGTAGGGAAGCAAACTGAATTCATCTTGAATTTATGTTTCCTTTGTTGGCAAGGTTTCTTGCACTAACAAGAACATTTTTTCACAACAGTGTTTGATTATAAAGGGACTTTTGCTTTAAATTTATAAGCAAATGACACCAATTCTGATTTTGCATGAGGTCAGATAAGGAAAATCTTTATCTTTATATCTAAGCCTATAATGATGTAAGCATTATTTTTCATTATAGACAAATAAATATGACTGGTCTTCAGAAGAGACTGAATTGGCAGCTGATATTAAGTGTTGTTCTCAAGTTAAATTGAAGATATTTATACTGACAGAAGTTTGATTGTTTTCATCCAGTCACACATCTCTAACAAGAAAAGCACTGAGAGAGCACAGTACTCCGCCAAGGCTGCTCAGTTGTTGTATGATTTTCAACGGATGAAATCTTTAAAAAATTTCTGATCCGAAGTGGTTGATTTGTAGCGGGATCGCAATCGTGATTGTCAGCAGGCAGCTGCTGCAGTGTTCACTTGTCATAGTTAGAGCGACGCTATCTCTCAATGATACAGAAATCTTTAACAAATCTGTGGATCCAGACTATAAGCTGCATCACTGCCAAAATCTAATGAGGTGGTCCTTGTGTCATTTTTGACTTTCGCTGAAAATTTCTTTCAAATCCATTAATCCATTTTTGAGTAATGTTGCTAACAGACAGACGAGGAGCCAGGTGGGCCTTGGCAATGGTCGTCAGAATGTGAATAGTACTGACCACATCTCACAGAGGTTATAAGCTGAGGCAACATCAACCACCACCAGAACTGAAGAAGCCTCTTGGATGAGAGGTGAAACATCTTCAAGGAACTTTCTTAAAGTCCAGCTGGATTGATTTAAACAACGCTGGATAACCATGACCTGGATGAATGAGAAACTACACAGACATCTAACAGACAGACAAACCAACGCCGATCGTCACATAACTCCATCGCATTCCTTGGCAGAGTTATTATAAATTAAGGTATATCTGTTTGTGTTTGTGCCTGTTCTTCACATATCTTGACAACTGTACATCTGATCCACTTCAAACTTGGTGGATTTATTGGTGAAGACCTGAGACCTGATCGGGTGAACAGTGGTTGATTTTGAGGTCTTCTTCTGTGACCTCACAGATAATGGACTCATTTGAGATGAGACAGACCTGCACAGAATCGATCATCGACTATCGGTGGGTACATGTCGGTCATATTTCTGTCTGGCTTGATCTGAATTTGCTCTGCTGTCATGCACACGTGGCCAACAAGAATCTCACAAGATCAAGGTTGCTGCAGTATGTGGAGCCAGGCGTCGCAGTCGCTTTGCTTCAAATGCATGACCTCAGGGCATGATGGGAAATGCCTGACACTTAAATGACCTGCTGCTGATTGGTTTAGATGCTGCTTCAACAATCTGATGCTTGATAGAAATGTTTCATTTTTCTGTTTTGAGAAGTTTAAGTTTTTCTTAAGTCAGATTTTGATTTTTTTTTCTTCCTTTTTTATTCTGTTAACAGAACACGTGTGGTTAATAGTAAAATCAACCATACAATATGTTGTGATGACACATCATTAACTGCATACCATTAACATACATTAATATACATTAGATTGACAGTGATATGACAGTTTTAGTCTGATGTACGTTAATGTTGAACTGATTTCATCTTTGCAGAATTTAATACCAAAAAGACTTTTGGTGGGGATCTGAGGATTCTTAAGATAGCATCTGTGCATTTGAAATATGTGACAGATCGGTAATGAAAGCTATTGTCTTATTTGTCATTTTCCTGTATTTGAATGTTTATCAATGTTTTTATTCTATTTTGTAGTTTTGACTGATCTAATGCTCATTTAAATAAAAATTTAAGTGAAATAGAGGCTAAACCAAGAACAGAGATCACAGACCGCTTGTATAGAATTTCAAGACTCTGCCATAATTAAAACTATCTCAGATGGGGCACAAACTGATTTTGGGTCTGATAACATTTTAATAAGCATGTGTGTGGTGCTCTAGCTTCCCGTACAGACTGAAGACTGCTGGAAACTGTCCAACTTTTCTGCAGTTTTTGGCTTGGCCCCCTCCTAATGCTGCTGCCGGCTCTTGTCTGCTTTTTAGACGAGGCACATTTCATCTCAAATAAGCCCGTTGTCAAAGTTCAGATCTGTGAGGTCACATATCATGTCACACTTGGCATTAAATGGGCACTGCACTAGTTTTAACCAAATCTTTAAAAAAAATCTGAAGAAGAAATTGGGTTACTGTGTGTTTCCATCAGATATCGAATCTTGGAAGATGAACACATTGAGATGGTGACACTAAAGCCAATAAGTCACTGCAGACGAAGATGTGACGTAGTTAAAATGGCTGCAATTGAATCTCAAATTGTGGAAAACTGCAGAAAGTATAATGAGTTTTGACATTTCTGTTTGTTTTATGTGTTTATCTAAAGAAGGTTATTTTCTTCTGATCAGTCTGATGTTTCGCCTGTTGCTGTTTTGCGTCTCTTTCGTGGATCGGTAGCTTGACTTGGAAATCTGCCACAGCATACATGTACATCATGATTTATGAGCTGAATCAGTTTCCATGGTTAGCACATTTAGTTGATTTTTTTTTATTGACTACAACTTTTCTGCATCTATCAGGGGATATTGGATTTTTCTTATGTTTGTCTGCCATTTTTTTTTTTTTTTTTTTTTTTTTAAACATTGTCATAAAGCGGCTGCACGGCCATGACAAACAAAGGGGAGATGCACACAAAACCATTGTAGCCAACCTTTCATTAAGTAACAAAGGATTAACTTAAACCAACAATGTGGTGGATCATCAGTAAAGTCAGTAGTGTAGGTGAGTGCATGTGTGAAAGGATGGTGTATGCAGTGTTGAACGGTGCAAGAAAGCAAATCATACCAACGCAAAACAAGTGGCCATCTCCAGAGAGGGAGAGAGGGAGAATGATCACCAGGAAGGCTTTATAAAGGCCCTGGCACACACCAGGCCCAGGTGTGGCCAATGGCTGATTATCAGGCACAATTACTCCACCACCTACAGGGAGAGAACCACACACACAACCAGAGGCAAGATGGGGGAAGGGTCGTCCACAATGTTGAAACGTACCACAGTAGAGGACCATGCAATCACTGCTGCTAGCTCAGGCCTGCACAAAAGTTACCTCACAGCTAAATGCAGGACCAGCCTCACCTAATTGAAAAAACCATCAAAAAAAAACATCAAAGCAACATTTTAACAAAAATGCATCTCCCACCCAGGACACACCCAATACGAACTGCAGCCCAAATTCAATCCAAATCTCACAAAAGTCTCCAACAGCGACAAAACAATCAAATTAAGATGGAGAAGCCCCCACTTGTCATAAACCGGCTGCACGGCCCATGACAAACAAAGGGGAGATGCACACAAAACCATTGTAGCCAACCTTTTATTAAGTAACAAAGGATTAACTTAAACTAACAATGTGGTGGGTCATCAGTAAAGTCAGTGGTGTAGGTCAGTGCATGTGTGAAAGGATGGTGTATGCAGTGTTGAACGGTGCAAGAAAGCAAATCATACCAACGCAAAACAAGTGGCCATCTCCAGAGAGGGAGAGCGGGAGAATGATCACCAGGAAGGCTTTATAAAGGCCCTGGCACACACCAGGCCCAGGTGTGGCCAATGGCTGATTATCAAGCACAATTACTCCACCACCTACAGGGAGAGAACCACACACACACACACAACTAGAGGCAAGATGGGGGAAGGGTCGTCACAACATGCAAGTTAAAAATACATAAAAGGCATACCATATTGTGATAAAAATCCCATTGCATACACATTTTAAATGTAAAATTATTGAATATAAATTAATTCAAGTAAAAATTTGATCAGAATGCACTGATTGATCTGTGGACCAGCACACTGCAATAACAGCACCTGGTTTTTAGTGACATTTTATTAGCACTCCAGTACAACTGCTAGTTTTTTTAGGAAACACTGGAGAATATTTGAAGTCAAATTAGATTTTTTGTAGCTGGAGCTTTTAGGTTTTGCTTCATGATTCTTCTTTTTTTTTTTTTTCCAAAGCTGAAGTTTACTGTTACTGAAAGTCCGTTTTGGCAATATGTAATTGTTTAGTAGCAAAGACTACAACCTGGGTTGAGTCTACTGGACACAAATCAAAAGCCTGGTGTTTTTGATTTGATTTGATTTGTGTAATGTTACACAAGACAAGATAGAAAATTACATAATAATTCCAAAGTCAGTCATCATAAGCTTGTAGGTATTACATGCTGCATTACACTAACAAAGACAATAAGGAGGGGATCAGGTCTGCAGACTCAGGTAACAATGGTTTACAGAGGCAGCAGAAAGCCTGTTTGTTTAAGGCTGTTGGTTATGGAGTGTGACCAAACAGACTCTTAACCACATTCCTTTCGCTCTCTCTCCTGCTCACTCCCTCGGCTGGTCTGTGTCTCTCTGCCATCGACATCCAAACACCACAGGACTTCAACTCTGAACTGCTGCACATACCTGAGTAGCATCTTTGACCAGTATTAAGCAGAAACACATGCTACTTTAATAATATTACTTTCTACTGAAACAAGTAGTAGAGTGAATTACTAACCTACTCAAAATTTACTTCTTACATTACCTTTATTGCCATCCCCTAGTGATTTCAGATCCAACAATCCAATCTTATCCCCGGATCCATTTTTTGAACTTCAAAGTGGCTTGAAAAGTGTCTTAATTTGATTTTACTGGTAGAAAAGATGACAAGAACATTGCTGTCAGTGTTGTAAACTGTGTGCTAGAGGTGTTACTAAGACTCTTTCCTTGTCTGAAACGGAACAAACAGCACAACAATTTGAAGGTTGTAGAAACCCCATCAAAGCTGATCCCCATGAGGCCATTGATGATGGCTGTATCCTCTACTATGACAAATCTGGATTTTAGTTGCAGACAGCAGACAACAAAAAAGAATCAATAAATCTTGGCTAAATGTGTTGTGGATGATTTGTCCATCTCCTCAGCTGACTCCCTCAGAATAAATCCTTGCAAAAATACTGGTCAGAGACACCAGAAAAGCATCAGGAAGAAAATCGTTTTTAGGCCATCTATGCCATCTGAGCTGAAGAAATCCTTTAAGGACCTGTAATAAACTCCAAATGTGAACTTTTATGTCTTCATGGACATGCCTTGAGACTTGGCCGCATCTCATCATGTCAGAGTTTAGTTTGGATCTAGCTATGTAAGCCTTGTTGCACATGTATCTTTGTATTTACTTTTATAGAAATAATGCTGTTTAAAATATTGTGTCTTCATTGGTTGGGCCTGCAACATTTATGGATTATTAACTGGAGAAAAATTCACACAAAGGCGCAAATGTGAAGTCTGAATTTTGAGGAGAATGGAGACAATTACCAGTTTTATGTGGCGCAAATGAAAAGCAAGATACATGTGCATAACCTAGAACAAATACAAATGCTGTCTATGATTATACAAGTTCACTGGAGGTTGTGAGCAATATCTGAGACTATACTTGATCTGATGTTGCAATTATTAAACAAAAACAAAAGCTATCCGTTTGCTTTCCCAGTTGGCTTCAAACACACAAATTACTGTGAAGTCCAACAGTACAAACCACAAAGCCATACCCAAAGCATGAAGTTCCACTGAACACTGTTCCGCCTCTAACTTGTGGTGCGAATCAGCACCAAGCCTTTCTGTTATGTCTCCTTGTCCCTCATGCTAATGCAACTCACTCAAACAAATGAGCTCAGGTTTATGTTTTGTCATGGCAACAGCTACAACTGAGTTTGCCTTGGGATCCGATACAAATAATACAAATAATAACTAATCAATGAAACATGTCTTCATGCAGCTGTTTGTTGTAAACAGCTTATCGGAATGGGAAGAGTTGGAGCCACCTTCTGAACATAGCTTCTGTTTTAATTTAATTCAGTATAATTTAATGGCCATTTGGTCATATATTCTACAAAACATGCAACATTTCCAGTGATATCCAGTAAAAAAAAAAAAAAAGACATTGTCGCCTTTAATTTTTTATAACAGTACCACACAAACATACATTTTAACTACTCAGTGCATTTAAGGGATCAAGTTAAGGTGAACTTAATTCATTTAAGGTTGAAGCAAATTCTTTAGCATAAGGTAAAATGTTTTGGTTTTGATTAGAAGTTGTAGTCATGGTTTGCTTACTTTTATGTCCACCCTGCTGAAGTCCGCACAGTCCGATACTAAAATGCAACACTTTGAGTCTATAGCCATGTTAGCAGCTCTGTGAGTTTGGACTTTGGCACATTTGAGCTTGACATGTTGACATTTTTACAGTCCTAATGGCCATCTGCTGATGTTTAGCAGAGGCAATGTTAACAATATTCACCGTTTTGGTTGCACATGCTAGTATGCTAACATTTGATTATTATTATTGAGCACAAAGTACAGCTAAGGCTAAAGGGTATGCTTTGTTTTTCAGGTATTTGGTGTTACAGGGCAAGTAAAGAAACCCATCTGAGGGCACTAAATGAAAAGTTTTCTGTAGATTGTCCTGAACTGCTCTTCTAGGCAAAATTACAGCTTTCATGGTGCCAAAACAAGAAGCTGCAAAAACAACTGCTCTTGCCCACCAGTGATGAATTTTCCATAAACTATGTCATTTTTATAGGCAACTGTCAAGTCAAGATGACAAACACCACGAAGCTCATCTGTATAGGATGTTCCCAACAAAAGCAGTCTGACAGAGAAAACATATCCAACTTGGTAAAACTTCTCCTGACAGACATGATGACTTGTTTGAAGGATTCTAAGAACTGCTCCAGTTCTGGTTCAAAACGGAAATATATCAGCATACACTGGTACAATAATTCAGTTTTGAAGTTTTGTGGCTTTATTTTAGAATCTTCCTTTTCTTTGCAGTGATATTGTCATTTTTTTCATCCTGTTTTATTAATTAAAAGAAACAGTTTCAGTTTCATATTCCACTGTCAATGTTATGGTCATCGAAGTTTTTGGTTTTTGCTGTGGTGCTTTTTCACCATCACTGTCATGGGCATCATCAATATACACTATATTGCCAAAAGTATTCGCTCACCCATCCAAATAATCAGAATCAGGTGTTCCAATCACTTCCATGGCCACAGGTGTATAAAATCAAGCACCTAGGCATGCAGACTGCTTTTACAAACATTTGTGAAAGAATGGGTCGCTCTCAGGAGCTCAGTGAATTCCAGCATGGAACTGTGATAGGATGCTACCTGTGCAACAAATCCAGTCATGACATTTCTTCGCTCCTAAATATTCCACAGTCAACTGTCAGCTGTATTATAAGAAAGTGGAAGTGTGTGGGAACGACAGCAACTCAGCCACCAAGTGGTAGGTCACGTAAACTGATGGAGTGGGGTCAGCGGATGCTGAGGCGTATAGTGCCAAGAGGTTGCCAACTTTCTGCAGAGTCAATCGCTGCAGACCTTCAAACTTCATGTGGCCTTCAGATTAGCTCAAGAACAGTGCTTCAGCAGAGAGCTTCATGGAATGGGTTTCCATGGCCGAGCAGCTGCATCCAAGCCATACATCACCAAGTGCAATGCAAAGCGTCGGATGCAGTGGTGTAAAGCACGCTGCCACTGGGCTCTAGAGCAGTGGAGACGCCTTCTCTGGAGTGACCAATCGCGCTTCTCCATCTGGCAATCTGATGGACGAGTCTGGGTTTGGCGGGTGCCAGGAGAACGATACTTGTTGGACTGCATTGTGCCAAGTGTAAAGTTTGGTGGAGGGGGGATTATGGTGTGGGGTTGTTTTTCAGGAGCTGGGCTTGGCCCCTTAGTTCCAGTGAAAGGAACTCTGGATGCTTCAGCATACCAAGACATTTTGGACTGACCCTCCAACATTGCCATGACTATAACCAATCCACTGCTCTGGCTGATAAAGATGTGATTAACTTGACTTTATCACCCCACTGCTCACCTGTGCTTCCACAGGTTGGTATATGATTTACTCTGGTGGTGAAAAAGTGTCCCAGCACTGTTTTGTGAAGCAGCACCACTGTTGCTACAGCTGATCCCTTGTTACTGAACCCACATGATACCATGTAATATTATGTCTCCGTACACTCGCTGCAGCTCAGCGGTTGCATTTGATTCACTTGTTTTCCACATTGCACTGTGCCAACCGTATGGTTAGCAGCTGAGCGCTCTAGAGGGGCATGATTCTCTTTAGTTTTGGACGCGAGCAGCCTTACTTCCATTTAATGAGGCCCTTCTTTAAAAAAGAGAGACAGAGAAGGAGAGTGAGAGAAACACATCCTCTGCTCTGTTCCATCTGAACAGCTGCATCTGTGGTTTTCTCCTCTGATGGTGCTGTGGTTTTGGGAGTTGTGCCCTTTAGATAATCTACCTCTGCTCTGATATTTGATGGCAGCTCATCTGAGACTGACAGAGAACGACAGCGAGTGAGAGAACGAGATACACACTACAGGCAAAAGGCACGATGTGCTGCTACAGAATGATTGATAGCACATAATTCAAACTGAAAATTTCACTTATTAGGTAACTTACTGAAAGTCATTGGTTGACAACCTGCCAAACACTTATGCAAACCTAATCATCAGTAGTTAAGAAAAATGGCATGATGACCTTTACATAACGATTCTATCCCCAGAGTGGACGTAGAACATTTTGAAATATGGTAACTCAAGTGCTAAATGGCACCAGGCTTCGCCACAGTAACCAAAACACCATGCAACATTTCGCCTCGAGCTCTGCCTCTGCCAGAAAGTCTCAGTGCAGGACCAATACCCGAGAGCAGACACATGCAGGACAGCGGCATGGAGAAATAATCATCAGAGGAAAAGCAGAGGGAATTGGAGGAGATGAGAGAAGTAATAAAAGTGAAGCATGGACGTTGCAGCCAGGACTTGTGGCTGGACTAAGGTAAAAGCATTGAAAACAAATTTAGCGAGCACATTTCATGGGCAGAAGGGCTTGACATAGCATCAGTGATTTAGATCCTGATGATAAGATGGGAGTATATGGAGCCTGACAGTTCATGATAGGCTAGAAAATCACTTTTTCCCTAATTTACCTCTCTTGTTTGACAAAGCTACTTAGTACTTTCCCACCAGTACTACTTACTTAGTATTTGTTACTTTACCTTATTTTGTGGTTCATTATTGTACTTTGGGTTTTTTTATGCTACAATATTTTATAGCACTTAAATGATGGTTTATGGAACTTTGTGGTTCTCTGGTTCTCTATGGTACACTTTGAGAGCACAGGGATATGCTTTGTAGCTGTTTCCTGTACTTGTGGCATTTAGTGCAACCCTGTCTACTTTCCTTTCCTGCATTTCTCATTACAAGGTTGTGTTTTAAGGGTCAGGTGTATCAAAAGGCCTGTATCAACTTGGCAGCATGTGAGATGTGAGGGTGCATTTCTACTGTACAGCCCTCTCAGCTGCCAGCTTCTCTCAGCGGACTCTTATCAGTCAGTAATGAAGGTCAGACATCTAAGGTCTCACTTAGATGACTGAGGAGGAAAGCAACAGATAAAGGTGGGGAAAAAGATTATGTGAGAAAAAGGAGTGCAGGAAGGAAGGCACTTTTAAGTGGAGTCAAGGACAGACAAAAAGAGGGAGGAGAGGAAGTTCTTCTGGTGGTTCACCCACAGCAGTGACTTGCATAATCTTGGCCTTGGAGCTCTTATCGAGGGCAGGTGTAAAAGTTATCAGATTCTATGAAATGCCTGACCAGTATTTAAAAGGGTAAAAACTCATGGTGGACTCAGTTTGTTTCAACTGAATTCAATTTGCTCCCACAGCAAATCCGTGTGAATTGGGCACACCAAATTGATGAAATTTAACAATAGGGACTCCCTTCCCCTTCTATAAGGCTCAGTGGCTCATTATCACCTCATTTAATGTACCACAAAAGGAAAGAAGAACACAAGTCTACGTTTAAAAAGATTGGAGGGGTCGTTGGTGGCTTAAGACCAGTATTGTACTTTCTACAACCATCAGTGTGCAAGGATCTGCAAGGTTCCACTAGAGTTTGTGTGACATAAATTTTGTCATCTGCCTACATCTGCAGAGCCTTCCTCATGCAGCCTAAAATAAGTGTTGACAACAACAGCAGCAGTGTTCATTCACAGAATATGCAGATGATGACCGACTGTGCATGTGTGGAATGGAGTCCTTCAATCAAACTGAAAAGCACGATAATAACAGCAACTACACATGCGTGGTGTCTTTCCGCAAGGGAGTATAATTAATACTTATGTCAGGGGACTTTCATCAAGGTGATTAGTGTTTGAATCCCACCTGGGAACAATATTTTCATATCAATTTCATTTTCGCTCCTTGTTTTTCCTTCGCCTTGCTTTCTGTCACTGTTTGGTTAAGTTTGGGCACCTAAAGTACTAGTTTTATCCAATTATTCACATGACTGCAAGAGGTCACCAGTGGTATCAAGGGAAATTTCTATTCATCCATGATCAGAATGGTTGATTATGCACCTTCTGGTGTACTAGAAAATAAAAGAACAGATCTTATTGTCCCATATGTGTAGGACTGATGTGTGATGAGTCATTTAATAGGTTTGTTATGACCCGGCTGTCTAGGGTAGCTGGACAGTAACAAAAAGACAGCAAAACATTGCTGAGTTCCAGAGTGGTTGGTGGGATTTATTTTGAAAGGCTTAAAAGCAAACAGGTGCTACTGAAATAAAACAAACATATTAGTAAAGCTAGCTGTGCCATCTTTTGGTTGAACAGAGCTTGAAAAGTTTGCTTATTCATTTAATGGTAGCTTAACAGAGGTACTTCTTAGCCTCAGAATCAAAAATGGTTCACAATGATGAAGTGGAATTGTTGCAGTATTTGTATGGGAACCAGTTAATTTGCTTGCCGAATGTTCCATTTAGGACAGGCTTTTCTGTAGTAATAATACAGGATCAATGTAAGATATTCTCATTAAAGGAAACTTTTTTGGGCTACGTGAAAATCTATTTTCCTTTTCTGATATCAAAACATGGAAAACATGGTCATTTCTCACCATTAAACATATATGCGTTCCTATGTTTTTGAATGATCTCTCCTACGTCATTGTCACCGGAAACTTCATGCAATTCACTGGGAGGTTGGCAGCATGACGAGTGAGCAGCGAGCCCCGTGGGGAGCCCGGGGTTAACCACTAACAACCAGAGGCTTTCCAGTGCCGACCATGCTGCGCTTTAAACAGCCACTTTGCCAGCCCAGTGATGGGCGTATGGAGCCAGGCGGGAGGGCCGCACTAGCTGGGAAGCCACCAATATTCATTGTTCACACGTGAAAGGCAAAAGGGAATGGACAGCTCCAAGAAAATCTATTATGGGGTGGTATTTAAGAAAACACAGTTGGAAAACACTCAAGGGCTTTTTTTAAAAAAAAAAGTCCCCTTTTCCATCACTTTTCTGTCTCTATCAGCCTCCTTTCTCTTTATCTGTCCATCCAACAAAGCTGGGAACACAGCAGAGTGAACAGAAAGAGAGAAAGCCATGTCTCAGTAAGAGCACCTCTCCGTTCATAATCAGCCAAATCAAGTTTATCCTTTCTGACGGGTCGTTCCACTGAAAGCTGTGCTCCCTGCCAGGGGTGTGTGGGTGAGTCTGAGCCAGCACGACAATAAAAACCATTGTTGTGTTTGTTTAGACGGCCCATCCAAGTCTGACCCTCCCCTTTGGAGCAAATGCTCAGGTTTTTCGACCCAATAATGGCACCTAATTTGTACGGAAGTCAAGAGAAATCAGTGTAAAGCAAAATCTGAAAAACAAGCACTTTCACCAGCCACTGTATTTGCCCATGCTTGTGTCTCGTTGTCATATGTTAAATTTTTTCTTTAAATCCTTGGATCCTTGGACTTAGTGGTGATTTAAGTGTTGCTGAAAGAGAGTGACATTCAGGGGCTGTGTGTGCCAGGGAAGTGTCTGAGCTGTTTAACGGCTTGCTGTGTTGTTAAGGGGAAAGAGATGCAAGTAGAAAAGGTGAGAAAGATCCAGAGGTGGATGAAGATTATCCCCATCCTTCACCCACATCCTTCCCACTTTCTTTGTCTGATCAGCTCTCTGGATCCCGTTTTCCTTCACTCTGTCTGCCATCCACATGCCTGTGCCAGCTGTAAGAACCTGACAGGGCAACAAGCTGAGTGGGATTTTCCCAGTAACATGAGCCTCCCAGAGGACAAGGTGAGATTGGTGGGCAGGATGACTATCTGTCTAGCTGTCTGTCTCGGTCAGTCTCACTGTCAGTCCTATGCCACTTGGCTTCAAATCGTTGAGCTCCATAACAAATTCATCTTCATCATCAAGATATGTGAGATGTTTCTCCACTGTAGGCTGTAAGAAGATAAATGGTATGAATAAAAATAAAAATAACTCTCAAAAAAAGAAACTTTCCATTGGTTTTTCCACCCTTTTTCCTCACTTATTCCTTTTTCCCACCCCGTGAACAATGCCACTGAGTCATTGCAGGTTGTGACCCATCTTTGCCGATCCAAGTCTCTAAGTCCTGGGGATCAACGAGGTGGGCGAAAATGCTTTCAAAGATCATGTCCTATTTCAATCAGGTCAGAGAATTATCAATCTTACATGACATAATTAAATCTTTTTTGTATTAAAGTAACTGGTTTGGATCAGATTTGTGATGTAGGGCCAAGGAGAAACACAAGAGCAAAAGGATTCAGTGTCACAAAAGAAGGAATAAATGATGAGGATCTCTCTAAATTGCCAGGTCCAAACAGGATTGATGCAGTTTTATTTTCCAATCATTTGATATCCAGTTAAAGGGGCTTCTTCCACACAGAGGGCCTGGGTGAGTTTCTTACTTCTCACTAAAGGGGCCCTGTTGATACTTTAAGGCACAGTAAAAACTTGAAAATGACTTGGCTAATACTGTTCAAAGTTACAGGACCAAGCACATTTAAATATATATATGAGCATTTAGTATAGAAGACACTATCCATTCTATAATTTAAGTCATTATCAAAAGAATGATTTGTTAAGATAATCCAAGTGGTGTCCATAGTTGTATAAAGAGTACTGAGCCATCAATGTAATCTCCAACCATGTTTTCCAAAAATTCTATTTCTGTACAACTAAACTGCATTTGGGTTATGGTTTGAAAGTGATGTATTTTCTGCCAGAAAGTGAAATATTTCCCACTACATCATACTGATGACCACAAAGTGCACACATTGAGATTGTAGGGTTGGTGGTGACATAAGGCTGGTGTAATACATTTGGTATCTGCGAGTACACAGAAGTCAGCTAGGGTCCATGTGATATAAAATTGTTTATGTCTGCAAATCCATGGGAGACTGTTTGCAGCCCAAAATTTGTGTCCACTGTAGCTGTCCAATACCTAGCAGGGCAGCGGTGTACTCATTAAGCATGTATGGTACACCCAGATGCAGATCTACTGGGCATGTATGGAATAGATTCCTCACAGTGGACTAGAAAGTAAGAAAGTAACATTAAGCTTCCATGGTGTCCACAGCTGTCCATGTACTATCACTCAGCAGACTGGGATTTGTGTCCCATGTAGGACTATTGGTTTTGGGCTGGGTTTGTTTTCGGCACCAAAACAACACTGGGTTAAAAAAAAAACCTTTTACAACATGTTTGAAGCTTCTCCTCCATTTTCTTACCAGGATTCTGAATCCTGCCCCATCTATTGTATGATTGGTTGAATAGAAAGGAGTGGGAGTAGGAAAACAATCAAATCAACGGCAAAGATATATTGATTAGAAACATTTTTGTGATGGATTCACAAACTACAAAAGCACTCAGAGAGCGCAGTACTCCAACAAGGCTGTTCATTCCCCCATATGGCATTGTCAGAAATGCAGCATTTTTTAAAATTATAAATACAGCATTTGTTTATTAGTTATTGATGATCAGAAATCAACATAGAATGTGGCATTTTAATATAGATGTACCCACAAACAAAATGACCTTGCGTTGAGCACAGGCGTGTGTTCTGCATGCGTCCTTGTATCATTTCCAATAGATAAGTCCCGGTAAGTCCACAACAATCGATTTATAGTAGGATCACAATCGTGATTGTCAGCAGGCAGCTGACGTAGTGTTCACTTGTAGTCATAGTTACAGTGACGCCGTGCTGCTATCTGGCAATGCTCCAGAAATCTTTAACAAATCTTTGGATACAGACTATAAGCTGCATCAATGACACAATCTAATCACTTGGTCCTTGTGTCATTTCTGACCTTCCCTGAAAATTTCATCCAAATCTGTTAGTCCATTGATGAGTAATGTTGCAAACAGACAGACAGACAGACAGACAGACGGACAAACATATGCCGAACTCCTTAGCGGAGTAACAAACATAATTTCCTGAAAACAAAACTGAGTATATAGTTGTATAGGAATTTAACTTTTAGTAGACAGGGCTCAAAAATGTCTGATTCAGTCCTGCTTTTTCCACCTTAACAACACTGCCAAATCCAGACTCCTCTGTGTTTTTATTATGTCATGCCTTGACTGCTCTAACACCTTTTATAGCTTTAGTCTAGAACTCCACCACAAGGTATCTAAGAAATTATCGCACAAATTACACCAGTTTTTGCATCTCCCCATTCACAGTAAGACCTACTTGGGAAGAGAAAGTGGATAGAGCTGTGCTAAATGAACAAATGTTTCCAAAAAGAGGACACTTTCCAGGAAAATGACTAGAGGCATTCAGCCAGCTGTCTTTCTCACCTCTACTGCTATGTGTAAGCCTCCCTGTTTCTCTGTAGCAATCTTTGCAGTTCTATTGGTATAAAGAAAATTAGCAAAGAAAGATAACAGACTGATAAGTTTCCAAATTACTTGTTAACTAGAAGATGTCATATCTTGGTTTAAACTATGAGGTACAAAAAGGAATGGACATTTCTCTACTTCTTTTTTTTCTTGTTAACAGGCCTCTCCTTCCTTTGCACTAAATAGTTTCTCTATGTCTGGTACACTTTTGATACAGAGGCTATTAATCATCTTTTTATGCGTGTTTTGGTTATCATCTCATGTCACAAATAACATAATTATGTTATTTTTCATATTTGTTACAGTGTTTCTTTGGATATTGCTAACTTTTTTGTGGGTACATTCACCATAGCTGGAGAATATACTCTTGTGCGTTAAGAGTAACACTTTGAGCCAAGTAATGTCTACAGTACTAAACATGATTGTGGCTTGCATTGCACAGCACTTGCCTTTGCGATGTAAACTGATAAGTCAGTGTAATGTTCTGTAATGTCTGCAATTTGTATCCTCCCACACTGGTTGTAGCCCATCACAGCAGAGACAATATAGAAACATATCAATGACCTCATTGAAGCACAATTGTTTCACAGGTTTCTCACGTCCCTCCACACAAACTGTGCTCTTGAGTCACTTTTGCCTGTCGGGACTCATCTCTACTGATCCCACTGTTAAAGTCCCTGAGCTCAGCAACCTGATAGAGCAGACTGCTACAACAAATATACCCCTATTTGTGCTGAATCGTATATGAAGGGAAGTTTTCCTTCACCTTTCTGCTTTGACACGGCACAATCAACAATCGGTTGAATCTTAAGAACCTAATTAGTAAACCTTTGGGGCCTTTTAGCGGCTCTGGAATTGTATCATAAATCTCTCAGCAAGCTTCCAAGTGTTTCCAGATGTGGTTTACTGTAGAGCAGAGAAATGTCCTGTGAACCTTATCGCCCAGCAAGAATGTCGATATTGGATGATTCAGCAAAACCCCCTCTAATGCCTAATACCTTCATTTTTTAAGTTCTCCCTTTGTGCTATACTGATGCTTTACACTGACTTTCATGTCCACAGATCCAGTTTTTTTTTCTCCAGATGGCAGTTCCAATATCTCAACCAAGTGTTTCTCCAGCCAATACCCCCCCCCCCCCCCCCCCCCCCCCCCAAATTAATGTCTGTATACACTGCTGTGTGGAAAACACCAGAATCAGTTTCATGTAAAGGTTAGTGTTAATGAGGCAGGACATTGCTGTGGCACTAACAAACTGATTTGGTAGTCTGTTGCGACTAAACAAATGTGCTGTATATTAACCACGTCATGGCCAGTTGCCTAATTGTGCTTTCCTGTCTGACATATATGGTACAATGTTGTTTCAAGAGAATGCAACACTTTTTAATTTCGGTACTCTAATTTTCGTTGGCGATGTGTTACATCAATGACTACCATCATGATTCACATCCCAAAAAGCAATTTAAGCTAAACTAAATCAAATTCAATTAATAGCTCAGGTAAAATGAGCATTTTTAGCCTTTATAGAACAGTAACCATGATGTTTACACCTGAAATGTTATCAGGAGGTGTTTTGATAAGCTATCATAACTTTATGATTTTAAATGGAAAACGGAATTAAAAGTTAATCAGGTGCTCTCCTGACACAAACAAGGAATAACTACTACTCCTGCAGAGTGTGTTTATATGGTTCCAAGTAATGACTGATGCAATTCTGCATCATCCGATTCTTATCTGATGCAGTCTGTAAGAAATATTACCATGTAACTGGGTTATTTGGATGACAAGTTTAATTTTAAGGGCTGATGCACTTTCTTTAGAATATCAGTGGATTTGCATTAACAGTGAATGTTGGTCTTTATACCTTCAAGATAACAAGCACAAAATACATAAAAAAAATAGATTTCCACCACATTACACTTTTAAATGACTAAAGTGCATTTAGCAACTTGTGCTGCCCCTCGGACACTACCGTTTGCTTAGAAGCAGATTTGCTGTAAAGTCTCACTGTGTAGTTAGTACGTTATTCAGCCAGTTGACATTACACAGCTCTGTACTGTGTACATTTGACATCATGTAAAACCCATGCTTGCTCCCTTGACATAAGTTCAGGTGACCTAATGAATTTACTGAACTTCTTTGACCAAACAGTGTATGTGAAGGTTCTCACTATGTCATTATGGGTTTCTTAGCAAACAGGGGAACATTTATTTCGTACTTACTCACCCGAGAGCTGCAGTGGAAAATGTACAGTTGGTCATGTTCTCGTTTTGTTCTGGTGCCGTTTGGTCCGGTGCGGGAGCTCACACACTGACAAGCCTTCGAGAGCTCATTTTAAACAGCAGAACTGACCTCAAAGTTATGGCTATGGGATGTGGGTATGGGCTAATACCCACTATGCTAACTATACGCCTGATGGAAAAGTGGCAGGGAGAATGGGAGACGGGGTGACTGTGACATTTGATTTGTTCTGCCATGCTGATACTGCCACAATCTCATGGTTTGCTAAATTACAGCCTTATGCTCCTTCTTTGCTTCATTATGCCTGTGCCACAAACACACACACACACACACACACACACACACACACACACACACACACACACACACACACACACACACACACACACACACACACACACACACACACACACACACACATTTTATTATTCATTCACACACAGTCATGAGTGATGTAAGACTTTAGAGGCAAAGGAAGAAAGAGTACTGGGGATTAAGGGAAAATCTGTGGTAATTACATTCTTTTCAACACCTACAGAGGACATCTTTTATAACATGTCTTGTTTAATTTGCGGCTGTGGAAACGTCAGATGAAACGACTCAATCAGTCTAAATATTCAAAGGTAAATATGTTCTTTAATACATTTTGGTCATGTCTGTGTGTAACCAATCTTTGCTAATAACATGGCTCACCAGCCAAGCTGGCCAAAGACAGTGCAGATGCCACTGAAACCAGCCAGCCAGCCACCGGACTGGCTCCGGCAAACACACGCACACACACACACACACACACACACACACACACACACACACACACACACACACACAAGCACGTGGGGACTCACCACATGTAACACGCTCCTGTAGCAAAGGTACATTCTGCTCCTGTGGCGACTTCACAAATAGACTTGTTTTCCTCACACTGGAAAATGTGACATGGAGCCAAGCAACACTCACCACCCCCAGCCCTCACAGCCACACCCACCCACTCATCCACCCACAAAATACATTTATGATGGAAGATAGAGGCAGTTCTGCAGGGGCATGGTGGAGGTGTGTGCTCTTTGAAGGAGGATTTGTATTGGGGGGGATTGGGGGTGTTTAGAGAGGAAGCCAATAAACACCTTACACCACGTACTGAAGCATACTGCAATGTGACTCATGGCACATTTATGAAGACACTCTTCGAAGAACCTTCGCTTTATGAAGCACCTTTAAAGGTTCTTCCAAGTGCTGTTTCTTCTCAGAGTGGATGGGACACTGCGTCCTGTTCCAGGACTAATAGGAGAACAGAGAGTTTCCATCAGCAGTCGCACGTCAAGATGCTTTTTATGAGGGCGCTTGCTGTGGATTGGTCATCATTGTTATTGCAAGGACATTGGGTGCTGCAGTGAGGCACTGGAAAGCTTGATTAGCAAGTAGAGCTTATGTGCTTGCGGCTTAAAGCATCCGACAAGAAAGAACCATCTCATAGTATCATGTTATTAAAGCAGGAATCTGTAAATAAATGGTGTTTTTTATGTTGCAGCCCTAATGTAGATTAGTTTTTTGTAGAACACAATCAAGTCAGTGTAATTGTTATTTAGTGCATAAACTGGAGCCAGTCCAGTGCAAAGACATCAGGCCTCATAAAAGAAGCAATTTAATAAGCAAAACAATTCTTAGATAGCCATCAATCGTTTCCAGTGTTCTCTAAAGCACCAAAAAAAGTCCAGGCCCACTGTTTGACTCATGCACAAATGGACTTTCTCTAGATGGCAATAAACACTTGTTTGACTTAACAAGTTAAGATGCATCAGATCAACTGAGCCTTAACTTGAATGGATTTGGAGTTTAAATCTGATACCCAAATCAACTTCAAAACAAACAAAAAAGGAACAGAAAAATTAACAAACTCAGCATAAACTTAACATTCTGTACAACCTAGCAGTTTGTTGTTGCCACATTGCATGCAGTTTTACCAAGAAGTTTGAGCACAGAAAAGCTCTGTTTTGTCTTCAGATTTTCAGTGTGCAAACTATACCAAGGTTTTCAATAGGCTTTTCATGGTCAGAAAAGACAGATATAGCATTTAAAAACAATTGATTTAGCTTGTATTTAAAAATGTCATACTAATAAGATAATGAATAATAATAAAACAGATGAATGTAGCTGTTGCTGCCTGCTTTCTGCAGCAGAGAGCTTTCAGAGTTTGGTTTGTTCTTCTGTTATATTTTACGGCTACTGATGTCAAGAAAGTTAGTCTTGATATTTGAGGTAAAAGAGAGTGAGGGCTATGAAGTGTTGCTTCCATGCTTTGATGGTGAAAAATGACAAGAACAACATACTTGATGGTATCTATTTTAAAGTGAATCAGCGAGAAAAAAATAAATAAAAAATGCATAGTAAAAATAGCATAGCACAGAAGTCATATTTGCAGGGGAGCTCATGTCTGCTGCCCCTTAGAGATATGCACAAAGTCATTTGGTGACGGTACCACATCTGTTCATATTTGATAGTAATAGACATGTAGGAGTTTTTCCAGTTGCATAGAGCCTCATATACTGTTGAGTGTAACATAACACACAAGACTTTCACCCTGGAGACTGAAGTATGTGTCCCATGTTGGACCATCATGTTTTCACCTACTTTTGTTTTATTTTGTGACTTAAATCTAATATTCACTTGTTGTTTGGTTAAGCATAGGCATAACTGCTTGGTTAGGTTTGAGAAATGCTTATGCTTTGAGTTGAAATGCATCTTTTCTCAACATTAACTTCATGTTACAAGTCAAACTTCTTGTTGCCTGAAAAGAAGGAACAGTGACGACACTAGCAGAGAATGTCTGACTATGTACCACAGCACCTATTTTCGATGTTTGTGGATTTTTATTTGTCTATCAAACTACCTGGTGCATGGGAAAATGGCGCTTAAGGGCACCCAGTGTGTACAGATGTGATGCCAAGCTGTGACACAGTGGCTGGGTGTGGTGTCACAGGGTTCTGGAGGACAGTTGTACATCACTGCAGCAAGTTTGAGATCTGGAGAAACTTTTCAAAGGTGTCCAATTTTGTCCTGAGAATTAAGTCTTGTAGTGTTTGTTACCCGATTTTTGACTGCAGAACTTGAAAGAAAAAGGAGTGGCACTAAAAAGATAAAGGTAGCACATAATAGCAAAACAAGATATTCTTTTTCTCTTTTACCAGGCAGCTCCTTAAAAACTCAAACTGCTCTAAATCCTTCGTTACGACCGAATCTCTTTCTTTCATGCTACTCTTTTCAAGCTGCATACTTAATTAGCACTTCAAATGTGTGATGATTTCTTAGTTTATATCTGCAGAATTTGTAAAGCTCTACACACATGGCTACACATTGACACGCTTAAACATGAGCCCAATTACTCTGTGTGGCAGTGGCGCTGACTTGGATCAGACCTAATCTAAAGAGGCCAATTCCTCTCCAGAGAGTCCATGTTAAAAAGGGCTGAGCCTGAAGTCTGATCCAAAACCATCGCGGTCACAGAGGTAAAATGAGATCAACTTGTAAGAGCAAAGACTGGTTTAACGTGCTGCCTCAGCTCTATCAAACTACCCTTTCTATTAATCCACAGATATGACGCATGAACATATGAAGCTATTTAAGTGTCCCTCATTTTACTGCATGCTCGCTGAGCTCGCTGCACTCTGGTTCCATCCTCGAGAGTATTGTTTGTGACAAATAATTTTGCTCTCTTTCAGGAGTTGAAAAGATACCAATGAATGAGCACTGCATTAAACCAGCCTTCTGCAAGGACAACTGCACAAAAACATTACAATATAGACACACACATAGCTCCACGCACTTTGACACAATTTATTTGACCTAAGCACGCACTTGTCGACAATTTGGTTTGCACTCCAGCTCCTCCACTTCGGTTCCTTGCGCAAACAGTGAGGCACGGACCAGTGCAACACAGCATGACAGGAGCCGGTAGGAGGAGGAGAGGGAAAACAAACAAATAGAAGGAGAGAGGCCATGACAAAATGTCCACCAGATGTTGTGGGTCTTCTTCCAACTCCATGTCTGATGGCTTCATCTGTTAGCAGACTTCCATTCGGGGAAAAGATTAGGGGTGCATCGACAATATGTTTCATTAAAGCTGGTTTGGGTTGTTTGGGCACGCAATGTCATCTGAATTTACAGCGTCACTGTTGATGACATTCGGTAAACAACAATAAAGAGGACAGAATTGCTCACTATAATGAAGTAAACTTGTGGGGATTGGAACAGTTTATTTCGTTTTCCGTTGTTGCCAAACTAATGACAAAACTCCATCCAATAAATGAGCTACTTGTGAGTCCATGTTATTTTTGTTTACATGTGCTGGTTCACTTGTGTTAAGGCAGAGTGAAACCAAATAAAGAATCACAGCCATACTCGGCTGATGTTTAGCTAACGTTTACCTTATTTACTGTCTTTGATTAGCATGTTGCCATGCTAATACTGGGACTAAACACAAACCACAGCTAAGACGGATGGTGTTTGGTCATAATGAGAGGGTCACTAAGAATATTTGGTTGTGATTTTTCTCTTGAGGACCATTATATATAGGCTACAGTTAAGCCCAAGAGTATTTATACACATGCTGAGTTTTGATTTATAGTGAATTCAGGTTTCCTGTGACTGGAAATGACATAATCAAATGACAAAATACAGTAAGGCATTGTGTCAAAGATGTTAATGATGAATGTTTGTTTGTCCAAAATTGTTCACTCCATTTCCTAGAGGTCACATGCAAAACCTTTAGTTCAAACAGTTCTTATAATTGCTGACAATCTCTCTGAATATCTCCACTGGGATTTTGTTTCACTCCACTTTTTGTGATGATGTCCAGATCTTTGAGATTGGAAAGCTTCCTTGCCATCACTCTGCTCTTTGTTCCCCTCCTCAGATTGTCAATGTTGGTAATGTTTTTTCTTAACCATTTCTTGACAACCTTGGCTGTAAGTTTCAGATCAGTGTCTTGATGGAAAGTCAAATGCTGCCCAATGTCAAGTATTTCTGTGGACTGCCTGATGTTTTTCCCCAGAAACTTGATTTCTTTTCTCATGATGTCGTTTACTTTGAAAAGGTTGGGTGGACCAAAACACCCCCAAGGGTTATATTTTCACCACCATGCTTGGCTGTGTGGACGGTGTTTTCAGGTTTGAAGGCTATTCTTTACTTTCACAAGACCAAATCCATGCCTCTGTGATTAAACAATTCTGTTATAATCTCATCTGCCCACAGAATGGACAACCAATAGCTTTCTTCTTTGTCCAGGTGAAGTTTTGCAAAGGCTAGGTGAGCATTTGTGTGTCTTGACCAGCCTTGTTCAGTGTCTGATTGAAATGTTGGTACTAGAGCTGCTCAGATTTACCAGGCTGCTCTTTGTGGTGATCCTTGGATTCTTCTTGGCCTCCTGCACATTTTTGCAGGGCCTTCCTAACATGTCCATTGAGATTCTTCACAATGTGGAGCTTGTATAGTTTGATGATACTTCCCACCATGGCCCCTGAAACAGCCAATATTTGGCTATGACTTTATGGTCTTACCTGGTCGTGTGAGCAGCAACAATGCACAACTTTCTCTCAGTAATGGACCCTAATAGCAAGCCGACTAAGCTCTTTGGTTTTAGTCATAACATGCGATGAACTATTAACTGACTAGAGTACCACTGCATCAGCTGTTCACAATTTATAATGTTTTGAAATGCATCGTAGAATCTATCAGGATGACTTGGAATGGTATGGAAGCTGCATTTTCTCAAAAATGCATCAATTTAAGGGCTTTGAAATATATTGGACATGGCATTTTTATAATTTTCTATAAAAATACAAAGAAAAAACTGAAAAAATATTTAGAATATGTCATCAATATCCTTAAGACTATGTTTAGTCACTTGTTTTTGCCATCTCCAGCCAGAAGAAACCTATTTGCCAAATATAAAACCAATATAAATCAAAATGTGGCAAGACTACAAACAATTTGTGGCTTAACTGTTCATGCACAATATTCAGCGGCAAGCAGTTAAGTAAGTGCTGAGATATTTCCCTCTGGACAAAAGTAGAAGACACACTGGCTGTTTAACTGATGGCATCCCCTGAGCAGCGCGGCTAGCATGTCTAAAATTAACTTCCGCACAATATTCCTGATCAAAAGCAACAGACTGGGTGTGATCACCCTTAAAGTAGGAGTTATTGTATATCCACACACCTCACACTCAACCAAATGAGTTCATATCATTAGGAATAATTGGAAAACTCATTGCGGGCAGCGCTTGTGTGACCATGTTATTTAGTCTTACAGTAAAAGGCTTCAGTGTAGGTCCATAAAGAGACTCCCTTTGCTCCACAGTAAGCAGGCTTAACACCCCATCACACACTCCATGGTGGGCACACTTGATCCCCACAGGCCTGAATCGTGGGTGAGTGTGTGTGTGTGTGTGTGTGATTTGAGGTGTGTGTGTGTGTGTGTGTGTATGCTCGTCACAAACCATAAGCTGGAGGATCAGACTTCAATCATGTGAGCTGGCTTTCACAGCTCGCCTCATGGTATCACACACCTTAGGGAAATAATACTGGATTTCATTTAAAGGTAACACAAAGTAAACCAAGAAGGAGGAAAGTTATACGTGTGTGTTACACATGTCCACTAACTTCGAAACATGCACTTTCAATTGAAACGCCTCCCATTTGAAACTGCAGCACATTGCATCAGGGTGTGGTTATGGCAGAGTGGAAATCGTAAAAAAAAATTATAAAACACTCCATGAGAATTCATAAGGTGACAAAGCTCGCAGGGTGACCTAATGTGACGGGAGGGTTTAAGTAGAGCTATCCGGTTAGAATCTGTCTTTGATCCTGTCGTCTTATCCAGCCCTTCCTCTCCCTCTTTCCTTCTCTCCCTCTCTACCTCATAGGCACCTCATCATCGGGCTGCTTGTTATAGCGAGGCTTTGGTAGGCTTTTGGTAGCTGGACATGTGTAAAACGCTGCAGCTGCAGGTCGAAAAATTCTTTTCCTTCGACTCTCCTGACTTCTCGTCCTATGAGCCTTTGGATTCAGGAGGAGATGATATTTCAGGGAGGGCTCTCTGCAAAGCATATCAACATTTCTTTTCTTGACCTTCCAGAGGACACTGTATCCTCTGCTTTTCTCTGCTGTTTTTCCACCTTTCACCCTCTGGTATTTTCCTATATTTCCTCCTTCAGACTCACTCTCTATAATCTGTTTTCCTGTCTTCTCCTCCCCAGGCTCTTCTTCTTTCCTCCCTCCCATGGGGTCTCATCTTCTCAACTGTATCAGCCATTCATTATATTCCACGCTCCTCAGATAATGCTGCTTTCACGTATCTGCATAATGACCGTACGATACATATCTGTGCTCAGCATCTTAGATATTGCCAGTGCAGAAGGATCCATTTATACCTTATTCTTTTTGAGCTTTCCTTGCAGCTCATCTCCATCATCCAGAGAATGTATAGAAAAATCAAGTTACCTTCTCTTAGTTTTCATCGGAAATGACACAAGACATATTTTGGGAGTGTTAATGCAGGACACATGAAGAATATACTCCCAAACATCTTCCAGTGCACCTTCCAAAAATCCGCTCAGTGTTGCCTAACATGGAGACAACATAATTCTAAAACAGGGGCAATTAGAAGTGATAAAGCTGTTGGCGAACCAAGAGGTTTCCCGTAATTAAAATTAGGCATTGGCGCTCACCGGAGCTTGTATCAAGACTCATGTGAACGCTGTTATTGGCAACGAATTGTTCACCACAGATTGGAGTTTGGAAACTTGATCATCCGTTGGACTGTGAAACAACATTTTAGCAGAGAGAAGGGTAGTCAGTGAAGCGGATAATATCCATCTCTTGGACACACACCCGAGTCTCTGGTGGACATTCGCGCATGTGCATTCATACGCATCAACACACACTACTTTATACTATTCTTTTCTGGTCTACTTCGACATCCATTCTGTGGAAATTAAGGTGATGTCCACCCAATTTTCTTCTTATTTTATCAGTAAGACAAGCATAATTTTTCCGAGGTTACCCCGACATGTCTTACTCTGTTTGCTTGTGCCTGAAGGGATAACCACAGGCTTGTTTTTCTTCGCAGTTAGACCCTCAGCTCTTTGCCAGCGAGAAAAAAGGGTTCATCTGGGGATCATAAAAGGTATGAGGGCACTGATTAGGAGAAGTGGCAACAATCAAGCATGAGCCAAATGTTTTCTGAGAGGGAGTATGTTTTTATTAAAACAAGCAGATGATTTCTCCGCTTGGAAGACTGTTTTTGGAAATGTGGGGGAACAATTTACTGGAAATCAGCTGCATTGCTGTTTGAATGTGAAGATGTATGCATTTTTCCAGGTGAAGTTATAATCCTTAAAGCTACACTAATCAGCAAGGTCATATTAACACTGTAACAAATGACTATGGTTAATATGAAAGGAGTAGTTCACCGTCATGAACCCACAAAGAATTAGCAGCTAACACAACAATTTATCTCAACTTTATGGAGCATTTTAGTGTCCTTTATTGTTTTTGCTTCACGATCAGCAACTTTAACAGTTTGGCTTCCATTTACTGCTCTCATCAGTCTTGTTTCCAGGCACAGAATGTTGTTCATTTTAGAAAAAAAAAATCTGATAAGCGCATTATATTTTACCAGACAAGAGTAGAAGTTAGTTGGTTAACAGAATGGAGCATTTAGCTGTCAAAGGACAACGCCTTTCCCTCAAGGACTTGGTGGGGATTAAAAAAAAATGAAAGGGATTGTTCAACTTCAATTTGTTTGGTTTCTACAAACACAATTCTAAATGCATGGTAATATTGCACTTAATTTGTTTAATGTGGAAATAAGGACAGGGATAGTGTTTGCTAACACATTAGCTATATGTCAGCGTTGTGTTTATAGCTTGTTATGCTGCCCACAGTGGCTAAAAAAAACTGATATATATCCATTTCATCTAACCACATTTTTTAAAATTTAAATTGTGTACATAAGGTACTGTAAGGATTCGATACCAGTCCTAGATATGATGGAAAATGCAATTTTGGATCTAATTTCAGTATTAGCACAACAGACAAAAATGCTAAAACGACACCATTTATCAGAACCGGAAACAAAAAGACTTCAACGTCACATGACAAAAATTCAAGGACTTTTCACCTGAACTGCAGGATGTGTACAAAGCAGATAGATTCGGTAAGGGTAACACCTGTGACTCTTTCTTTTTTTGGGATAATAAGTAATCAAGATTTTATGATTCATGGCATTATCATTTTATTACAATGCGCAAAAGAAATTTCTGAGTTCCTTCTACTTGCAGTTTGAGCCCACAGTGAGTAAAACTGTGACACTGCAAAAAAAAAACAAAACAAAAAAAAAAAAAAACACCAAGAAACTGCTTGGAGTTCAGAAGGTTAAGCACCTTCTAAATGAATAAAATCTAGTGTTTATCAGGCCCTACAGAGACACACACAGAGAGAGAGAGAGAGATCAGGTGTTCCTGTTACTTTTAGCTGTTTATGAAACAACATGATGTAGCAGTAAACATATAATTAAACAAGAAGGATCTTTGTGTTGTTGCCATTGTTTTTGACATCTTTACTATTAACAATTGAACTGGACACACATAAATGACATCATCCAGTTCTACAAACATGGAAATTGAAAGCAGCAAATGCATCACACTGTAATGACAAAGACAAATAGTCATTTTTGGTGATTGTGACACTGAAAAATGAAAATGTATTCCTTACATCCATTGCTTTACTATACTGGCTGTGTATAGAGAAATATCTCGTTGGACCTGAGTGACCTGTGTAATCCCACATCAGTGATTTTGGCCTTTACGTCAAAACTGTCTCACAGCCAATTGCTGCTCCTTGGGGCTTATGAAGTATCAAAAACCAACATCCGGGTTGAACTGTAACTGCACATGTTGTTTTACAGTTTTCCTGTCAAAAGAGAAATTACTATTGGCTTTTTTGGCAACAATCACTTTCAGTTTTCCATCTAAATAATGTATTTGACAAAGTCTGACTAAACTGTTAACAACCTGCGTTATGTCAGACTTTGTTGTAGCTATGTCACTGTGTTCTCACATTTCAGCCGTTGCTTTATTGAATGCAACATGATTGTACTCAAGAGGCAATAAGAGTCCAGTTGTAATAACTTGCTCTAATCATATCTCCTCTGTGTTCTTGTTTCTACTAAGAGAAACTCCAGGGGAGGAAAAACAAACGTATTGCATGCTTTAAAACTCAGTGTTTAGTGTCACCAGGCAGCATCACCCACAGCAATTAGCTTCTCCACTCTGTGTCTCTATAACAGGGTGTTTCTGGCCTGTAGCACTTTGGCTCTGATTACACTGGGTGAAAAGACACACAGGAGAGTCATGGTGGGGTGGATCCACCAGGGGAACCATTGGAGGTGTTAAATACAGCTGCGTTGCCACAAAGTACACGTGTGCGGTGTGTTGTGATTGCAAAAAAAACCCAGCTCTGAAGTAGGGGAGGGATCCAGGCAAAGAGGATTGTGAGAGATTTGTATTCATTTCCACTCATTTCTCACTTGGGAGAGGATTTAGAGGAAAGGTTGAAGGAGTTTTAGGGGTGCAGGGTCAGTTTAAAGTGTCTGCTTTTGGCTTTGTGGTGAGCAGAGTTACATGATGGTGCAACCAGGGACTGGATAACCCATGACTGTGGTTAGAAAGTCACGTTTGTTCAGTTGTGATAAATGGAAAGAAATGATAGCCAAACTAATAATTCCTCCATGTCCAGAGCAGAGGGGGTATTCAAACACTATGATTAAGTCCAACTGTGGTTAGCATTGTGTGTTTGCACGTTTGGATATTGTTACCCAGTGCTTAACCACAATATCTGAGCTTGTGTGATCTGGAGGAGTTGCTCTTGAGCTGATACTGTCATGACAAACTGTTGACCCGTTTTGACATTTGACAGCAGTAAAAACACCCTAAATTTCATTGTTTCAGCCTAAAATTAGATGAATCTCCCTAAAACGAGCCAAAATACACAAAATTTAAAAAAAAAAATCCAAATTCTGTAGTTTTTGTACAAGTGCTTCAACTTTTGAACATTGAGACTGTTTTGGGTCAAAGTTGATATAACGAAATTGATTTTAGATCTTCTAGTGGAGGTCAAATCAAGGAAAATGGTGCTTTTAGGGAATCTTGATACTGGGAAACTGTACATGCCATGTCTGATAGTCTCTAAAGAGTCATGGGGAATCTCGAAACACTGAAAAAGCAAAACTCCTTAGGAATGATCATTTATGTCGCACAGTCAGTCAGTCAATGGCATCCGACGGAATCGGTGACATGAATAAAGTTCTTCCTCTGTCCACCATTGCAGTCAAAAGGTCTTTGCCTTCCAGACCAGTTTCTTCTTCTAGCACCTTCCTTAAAGTTGTGCAAGGCCTGCCAGCCCTTCTGATAGTATCAGGTTTTCATAACAGTACTCGACCAGCTGCTTCGTTGTGTCTCACTACATGTCCAGCAAGGGCTAGTCTGCGTTGCCTAATGATGGTTGACAAGCGTGGATGTGAGCCATATAGCGACTTGTTGGTGAGGTGTGATTTCCAGGAGATGTTTTGTACCGTCTGTAACATTGTGGTATCAGTCCCATCAGTTATTTTTTAGTGTCTTCGTTAGTGATCAGAAGTCAGACCCATGAAGCAAGATGGATTCCACTGACGCTCGTTTTAATTGGAGATACCCATATTTTTGACAGAGTGCAATGCTCCCCAAGCTTTACCAGTTTTTGTTTCTATATCATGTGCTGTGTTGGTGTAGTCTCCAAGATATAGGACATCATCACCTTTTTCAATTTCTGATCTATGTGGTGCATGCAATGTCTCCTCAGATGTTGGGTTAAGGTGCATGTACTTCCAGCATTCAGGAAGAATCCAATCTGTCTTATTTCTCACTCTACCTGATGCAGAAGGTCTTCTACTTCACTGACAATGTTTTCCAGGAGGGCAGTGTCATCTGAAAATGCATGTTCTGCAAGGACTTTTTCAGGGTGTCTTCTACTTTAAAGATGCTTGAGGATAAGAGTTATGGCAGCAAGACTTGCTATGCAAGAGGCCAGTGATCTGATCTTCCACGCAGAAAGTTATTTGATGGAGGATGTGACAGGGCAGGAAGACAACAAGGAGGAAAACTCTGGTGAAGATGACTATAGGGAGGAGCAGGTAACAAGGAGGAATTTTATATTAAAGCACAACACATTGAACTGATTACCACTTCTATGTCATTTTGCAGGCAAGACGGCAGCAGAATATGTCATTCAAATGACTTCAGGGTCCACAAGACTGGTTACTTTCCATGCCATTTTCAGTATCAATAAAATATATTTAAATCACTATGGCTAGCTAAAATAAGTCATGATAGCAGATGTTTTTTGTCCAAAAATGAATGTTACATAAGAAACACAAAGTCTAATTTAAGCATTTATTTATCGATGTGAGATAGTTTATTCATACATTTTAAATAGGTCTGTAGTTCAAAGTTTGGTGTCACCACTTATGAAAGAATTACACTGTGAAGGCATAAAAATGTTTTTTTTAGTGATTATTTACTGGACAGCATCTGTAACTCTAAGCTAATCAAAAAGGAAAAATGAAAAATGTAAAAGATGACATAACGAGAGAAACGGGAGAAGGCAAAGGAAGAGGAAGAAGCTGTGCAGTTGTCAGTGTTCATGGTTGGGGTCAGCAGGTTGAACAGTAATCAGCTTTTAATGTGAACACATCTCTGTAGCTGACTGAGCAGAGCTTCCCTTATATTACACACACACACACACACACACACACACACACACACACACACACACACACACACACACACACACACACACACACAGATGGTACACAGTCGCCAGGGTACTTCGCATAATCAGCATCCCACCACAATCACCAATCACTATCAGTGGCCTTGTAATCACCACGGCAGCATTGCACCCAGTCAAATGATGGATGAGCGGTGATGTCATCAGGATGTTATCATCTGGCTGGCTAATGACAGGAAGTCTGCAGAGCAGAGGTCACGGCCTTCAGGAGTTTGTGTTTTGAGACTTTGCGCTTTGTGGTGTTGGGAAGGGAAGAAGAAATTATTGGAAATGAGTTTATTCATATATAAAGATCACTTTCATATTGTTAGAAAAAGTGAGCTGAAAGCCTTTGTGAGATAAGAAAATGCACATTTGACCCCAGAAATAGTCAGTGAAGTAATCTTTATTCTGGAGCATCTCATCTTAGCCGTTTCCAGCTAGAATAGTCATTTACCACATTAACAATGTCTAGACTGTATTTCTGATTCATTTAATGTAACCTTCATTGAAAAACTGCTTTTCTTTAAAAAATAAGGACATTTCTATGTGACCCCAAACTTTTGAACGATAGTGTATATACACATTATTATTGTTATTATTATTGTTGTTGTTGTTATTGTTATTAATCATACAGAACATGCATATTCAGACTGAGCTAAGAAATATCACAGGATTTAATGCAGTCTATAACAAGCTTGTCATACTGAGGCTGGACCATCGTCAGAACATTGGGTCCATGCCTTACATCACAACCACACTCAGAACCACACTCACACACAAACACACACACACACAGACACGCACTGAGGAGGTCATTAATCAACGTCAGACCACCCTCTTCTCCTCCCTTCATCTGTCTCTCCCTCACTGTCTCCATCCATCTTTTCTTGTCACTCTTCTGTCTGTCACTCTCACAGTATGTCTATCTGTCAAACTTTAATTGTTTGCACTCTTTCATGAGTGAAGGACATGTTGCAGATTCACTGTTAAACTCAGATATGTCATTTCAAGTTTTCAGTTTAGTGACAGCATCTAAAGAATATGGAGATGATGAGGCAAATTGACATCACTCTGGATGTCATGGAGAAACACACAAATATAAATTTAAGTCTATAAAGTGCAGAAAATATGTTTAGAATTCCAAAAGTTTGGGGTTTTTTCAGCAAAGCATCTCAAAGGGTTCAGTTAGCCTCAGTCCTGGTAGTAACCATATATAATTTGATGGAGATAAAGGGTGGTCCACTGACTATAATTAGCACAGTAGAGGGCCATGATTCCATTTCACAACATATACCTTGGAAGGTTTTCATCAGCTTTTCAAATTTAAATGAAAAATAGGACCACACCTTTACACATGCCCCTCTGTCTACTTTCTGTCAGTGTTTACACAATTGCTGCTGGCATGAGATGTCACTCCATCTCCAGGAAGAATCCTGCCTCATAATAAGAGGCCTTAGTCTTAGTGAGAGAGGGACAGTAGGCAGGCACTTTTGATTAATGACTCCTTTTTTATCTGACATGTTGTGAAGCCACTTGTTGTGGCCGTTAAACATTTTTATTCAGGAGAAAATCAGGAGTAAGACAAGACGTCGTTCTGTCTGACAGGTTCCCCAGCTGAGGTTACTTCAACCAGCACACTGCACTCTCCATCTGTCCCTTCTGACTGTATGATTAACAGGGTGGAGTTCAAGCTTCTATATCGCACTTGACACAAAAGTCAAATATCAACACGTTTAAAGGAATTATGTACTTTCTGTACTTTACTGTAAGAGCACAATGAAAAATAGTGTCCCTACCATGAGGACAAATGTCATAAACCCGAGGCAAGTCGTCTATCTGAAGAAAGTTGTGATCCTGAAACTAGACTTTTTTACTCTTTTTAGCAATTTATAAATTTTTGCATTATGTTCATATGTAAGTAACATGGTTATAATCCAGGAATTGCTATATAAAACAAGAAAAGTTTGCATGAATCGACGGCAATAGTTTAGTGTCATCTGCATAGAAGCGAACATTTGCATCAGATAGATTTTGACCAACAGAAATAATACTAATCCAGAATAATAATGATTCAATGACTGATCTTTGGGCCTCACCTTTTGATACTGTAAGTAAACTAGTACTGGGGTGTGTTTCAAGATTGCATGATCAATAGGATCAATGATTTTGGTAAGGTACAGATTCATTTGAAGAGGTCTTTGGTTGCAGCTGAGTAAACATTATAACATCAAGTGTGTTCAGTTGTCTTTTTTTTGTAACTTTGTGTTGTTTTTTCCTTTGTTTTTTTTGTTGCTAAAGTTGCTTAATTCGCCATATTCAAAAAGAAACCAAACTACTTTGAATGCTGATGTTTGCTGCATGTGTAATTTATCTTAGTCTTTGACAGGTCTCTACTGCTTAGCTTTGGTTTTGAACCTGCCACACCTTTGTTTGCAAGAGTTGCTCTCTTACATCTTGCCATCCTCCACTCTCTCAGTCTGCTGCAAAATTAAATCATGAAGTTGCCCAGCGTTGACTTTCAGACCCACCAACATGACTCCCCCTCTACACACAATGCCAGCTGTCAATCATGATGACTAATGAGCAGTTGATCACATCACTGGTCCTCTAATGGTCAGCTGGGGACTCACTGTGAGGTAGAAACACTGACAGACAGAGAAACTGAAAGCGTGAGTGAGAGATATAGAAGAAGGGGGGCAGGAAGAGACAGACAAAGACATGGGGGAGACAGTATTTATGTTTGGGAATAAAAGAGGAGTATAATGAGCAGGATAATGAGCCCGGGACATCCCAGTGCAACATGCAGACGAGAGATGAGAGATCTGGTTTCTGCTCAAAACCGCTGGGGGTTTCCTGACTGAGGAAGGGATGAGGGGGAGGGCTGAGAAGAGGCCAGGGGAGGGAGGAGGGTCTCTGCATCCCAGAATTCCTATACCCTCCTCCTCCTCATCCTCTCATCTCCTCACCCTTCTGATGCTCTCTCTGTATGTCCTAAACACTTTCTTGATGTTGTTTTGACAGCTGATCTGTTTCCTGTTAATTCAATCAGTTGCTAGAGAGTATAATCAGTCGTCTTTACACTTTATCCAAAAACATGGGGTTTTGAAGAATTAAAGGTAAACATTCTGAAAAAAAAGAGGGGGTAGGGGGTGTGGGTATGTGACCTTTTACCTCAGAGTAAATGTTCCTCAAAAACATAAACTGCATTTAACAAGGACTGTGTCTCCTTTGTTTATCTACAGAAAAAAGAAAGCGCTGTCTGAATAGAGGCATTTTGCTCACATAAAACTCACTGGAAGGACTATGTCTCATTAGTGTAAGGCACAGTTATTCAAGATATAGGTTCTTCCAAGTACCTTGGGGACCTTACTACAGTTATTTTGTGGGTCTGTTCTATCTCATTTACTTTCATCTCTGCATGTGATCCCACTCTGATGGTGCATTCCATTTGAGCTAGGAAGTCAGCATTCCTGATATGCTGGTCTGAAATTTCACCTGAAATTCCCTCTGTAGTTGAATTTATGACTTTGGAAAGTAGAGAGACGCATTTTTGCATTACTTATGTGTCATAAAATTGGTCATACCATCAAAACTGTATATGTATATTGTTATGTTAATATCAATTGGTATTGCTAACAATGACCAGATAGCTTATCTGAAATCAAAGGATTCCATCTTGATTTTCCAACTTGTACTGGAACGTGGTCAACTCAGCTGTGATGTCATTCCCAGCTCCAACCTCTGAGGTAAATGAAATGTGATAGCAATTGGAAGTTCTGAATGTTTGAACTCCAACTAGAAAAAAATCTAAGAAATTGCAATTCAGTCATGGAAGCACCATCAGCATAACTCACTGTGATAAGCATTTTTGCAGATGATACTGGACTGTTCATCTTGACTACACAAGCATGTTGTCTTTGTGACAGTGTCCTACCTTTGCTCGGCTGCAGTTGCTAAAAGTCAATACTGCAGGACAGATGTGTCTCTGAAGTCTAGCTTTTATCTAATAAGTACGAAGAAAACAGGGAAGTCTATCATCATGGGGCTGTGTTTGTCATCAATCAAACAATCAAACTGCACACATGGTCAAGTGCAGGTTAACATGTCACCGTCTTTGCTACCTAAGTTATGTCTAGCAGATAAAATTCAGCATGAAGTCACATGCATTACAGATTTTAGTGAAATTTCATAGAAACTGCCACAATAAAAGGAGATGCAGCTACAACAAAGAATAGGAAACTACTTAGAACTGCCTGAGGCCAGTCGAAGGTGATTTTCAGAGAAATTGTTGCCCTTTTTTGCTAGTGGTTGAGAATACAACGTAGAATGACACATCTCTCAAGAAACATAGGAAATGCACAGCGAGTGTTTAGATTTTAATGCTAGATAAACATTATATTAACATTCTGAAATGACCTCTCCGCATTGGTAACATGTCCCACATTGTCCTACACAACATTCTGTTTGGCAAATTAAGCCATAGAATAAAATAACAGAAATTGAGCCAAAATTCTTTCCAGTAGGAGAACAAGATTGATGTTACAAATTGACTTAACAACTTTAAATGTTAAGGTTAAGTCACTGCAGTATTATATATACCATAAATTTACATAAATACTAAGGTTAGGACTGTACAATGTGATATGATCTCCCAATCTGACCCAACAAAATTATGCAGAAAACTCAGTGAATCCAAAGATTCCCCATGAGCAATCAAATTGCTGAGATTCAAACTGCCTTGGTTCTTTTTTGAAATCAGGACTTATGTTTGAGGTTCCTTTTTTGGCACATGAACAGACTGATTGGTCCATGTACAAATTGTAGAATATGTTTACAGGAATGAAAAAAGATGGAGAACAGTAGGAGTCCACATATGGTGTATCAGGGAACAGGAACAGGCAGGTGTTATTAATGACAGTAAGATAAGATTTGTTCTTGTATGAGCAATGAGCATCCATGCAACTCCCACACAGGGGCTGGTACTCCTCAGGAATAACATCATCTCCGCGACTATTCCTCCATCTCTCAGCCTGTCTTACTTTCTCCTCACCGTCACGCCCAGTGCCACTGACTAATAACATTTTTCTAATAATTTTCATTTTCCCTACTGATACTAATGAGGGGCAGAGAGCATGTGAGGGAGGGAAAATCTGCCGACCAAATGTTCTCGTAGTCTTTCTGGCGGAGCTCTTGCTGCTGTTCAAGGAGGGGGGAAAAATTACAAACTTGATCACAAAATACCAACAGCTACACTCCTTATGTAAGTATCTCCCAACTGCCTGAGCAGAACTGGATTCTGCTGAGCAATTAATAAAATAAGAAGAAACATATGTGAAAAACGGAGCCAGTCACGAATATGGCATGAATAGTGAGGAAGGGAGAGAAACAGTTAACTTTAAGGTTGTTGCTGAATTTTCTTATGCAATCCTGAGCTCCAGCCAAGTGATCTGTTTGGTTACACTAGTCTTCCTACAGAGCTTTATTAAATGCTATTTATCCAGCAAACATTCGCTCAGCGTGCATGTTCTTCTGACCTACACACTTACTCAAGTTCACTCATTTACACCTGCTTCAGGCTGGAGGCTACCGAGCTGCACCAGATACTCTCAGCTGTTTCAGTTCTATCCTTTGGTGAAGCTGATGCTAAACAGCTATGGAGTCACATAATCGCATTAGGAAGTGTGTTTTTATATTTCTGAATCAGTGACGGAGACCATGTTAGTCAGAACGAAGATTCCTAATGAAAGATAATTTATTCCTTACAGATACTCGGTAAGACTTAAGATACCATTTCATTAATGGCAATCAGTCAAACTTGCCATCAGATTTGTGTCAGTCATTTCAACTGCCTGGCTTTTGGACATGAAAATTCAGGGCATTTGACATTGTGAATGTAGACAAACCCCCATTTTAACACCATTGTATTCATCATCGGACCTTAAATCATATAGTAGCCATAAATAATGGCAGCAGCAGATGATTTATTTATAATTTACATTAGGGATGACCTGATCATTGAATTAGTTTATACCAAATGGGTACAAATGCCCTCAGCAGTAAATATCCTAGTTCAATTCCCAGCCAGACATTTTCCTGCTTTCTTTTCCCTGCATTTCCTGTCTGCACAACTGCATTATATGCCCCAAAATGCCCCAAAAATAACATTACATTGATCATCTCATTACAGTGCTACAGCTTTAAAAATAGTCATTGGACCACCTGCTGTTTCCTGCACAACAGGCGTTCCACATTGATTTTTTTTTTTGTTGTTTGTTTGTTTGAATTTTATCATAGTGGATAATTATATACAGCACCTTATAAAATACATGAAAACATCTTATAATAACTAAATAATGCTAAAACCTGTGATGTATTAAAACTCCAAAAATTATCAAAATTCACACTAGATAGTTGTATAGTTGTATATATATATATATATATATAGATATAGATATAGATATAGATAGATAGATAGATAGATAGATAGACAGCAGATAATGCAAACTAAATTATCACACAACAGTGCCTAAAAGACGAGAACACCAGTGGTTACCTTTTTAAATTGTACTTACTGATTTTATTAATATCTCAAACTGATGGACTTTAAGGAGACAGGCAGACAGGAAAACAGGGAGAAGAATGGGGGGAAGAACTACAGAAATGGGTGAGCTGGAATCAAACCCAGGCCGCTGCGTCGGGGACTGTAGCCCCAGTTTATAGGTCACCCACTCAACCAGGTGAGTTACCTAGGCTCCAAGAACACAACATGATTCCTAGGTCTTGATGCTGCCTCCCTAGATCCTGATCTGATCAAGCCTGTAACCAGCAGGACCAAAGGATCTGGTGCTAAAGTCGCAGTGTCAGAGAACACAGGACACCCCCATATCCCATATCCATGGCCTGATGGGTCAGAGCTGTTTGTTTTAAGTCTTTTTAATGCTGGAGGAATCCTGGCTACGACAGAGAGGGAGCTGTTTGACGCTGGTGTTTACCTCCAGAACGTCTTGATAATGTTTTCCTTTCACTGTGCCAGGCAGTGGGAAATTAACCCATGACTTAATGTGAAACATTGTGAATTGTCAACATTAATTGCAACAAACCTAAATTTGGCCCTTTATGTTCTTCTTTCAAAAGTCGGCGCGTCCTGGATCTTCTTCCATGGTTCCCACTTTCATTCAGAAAGCAACATCTCACATGAGTTCTGACATTTCCTTTGGTTCTTTTACCATTAAAGCTATCCTTCTGTTTAGTCTGGGGCAGTTTTTCTTGCAGCTGCATCCAGGGAGGTTGACCACAGTCCATGGAACTTAAATTTCCTAATAGTATTAGAAACTGCGGTCACTGGAACAACATGCAACTTGGACATGATCTTGTAGTCTTCACCTCAACTGTGCTTGGCAGTTATTTTTTCCTTATCTACTCAGACAGTTCTCTGCTTTTCTTTCTCTTGTACATGATTAGTAGTGTGTCCAGTAACTTTGTTCAGGCCACTTTAGAAGATCATTGCAGAATAAACAGGATTTGAGCTCATGTCACAGTTTGTTTTTGTTTTATCTTCTGGCAAATCAAAGACATGCAGGCCTGTCCAAGGAGTTTTCATTTCAGTTCGCAAGAAGAAGATGCATTGCTGCAGTGGGCACCAACACTTTTGGCATCTCTGTATACATACAGTACCGTTCAAAAGTTTGGGGTCGCCCAGGCGATTTCATGTTTTCCATGAAAACTCACACTTTTTTTTATGTGCTAACATAATTGCACAAGGGTTTTCTAATCATCAATTAGCCTTTCAACAGGATTTGCTAACACAATGTACCATTAGAACACAGGAGTGATGGTTGCTGGAAATGGGGCTGTGTACCCCTATGTAGATATTCCATTAAAAATCAGCCGTTTTTAGCTATAATAGTCATTTACCACAATAGCAATGTCTAGGTTGCAATTCTGATTAATTTCATGTTATCTTCATTGAAAAAAATGTTTTTCTTTTAAAGATAAGGACATTTCTAAGTGACCCCAAACCTTTGAACGGTAGTGTATGTATATATGTACGGAATATGTAAAATGTAGCAAAAAAATGGGGCAAGTTCTCACAAATGCACATTTGGTTTGCCCTAATAAACTTTGTTGCTTATTTTTTCCAGATTCTCTCCCACTCAGCACACATGCTGTTTTTTTTTTGTCTTTTTATTCCATTTGTGTGCATAATCCCAAAGAACACCCTCTTTAAATGCTCAGAATATAGACTTTAATAGTTTATAGTCTCTCTTGGGGTAATTTGCAGCTGGCAGCAAAGCTAAAATACAATACCCAATCACTCCTATCAACAATATACAGGAAGACATACAGTAAATTGAAATCAACAGTGGAAAGAGCGGTATAAGCTGACTGAGCAGGAAAGTGGAGGATGGATAATTTCAGTGTTTATATAGAATATATTGCTGCAGTGACGTGTTGTCAGATATGGTGCACTGGAAAACTGAATGGAAGTGAAGAAAGTTTCAGATGATTGGCATAAGAATTAGAAGATGGATGTCACGAACTAAAGGAAAGTTCAGCTGGCCAGGTTTCCAAGTTGCTCTTGATCTTTTCCAACAGCTGGCATCAAGAGATCTTTGAGATAAAGTGAGTCAAGTTTCTGATATTGCAAGTGTGTCTTTATTAAAGTGAATGAATGATGAATCACTAATATGTAAACTACCATTCAAAAGTTTGGGGTCATCCAGGCAATTTCATGTTTTCTATGAAAACTCACGCTTTTATTCATGTGCTAACATAATTGCACAAGGGTTTTCTAATCATTAGTTAGCCTTTCAACATGATTAGGTAACACAATGTACCATTAGAACACAAGAGTGATGGTTTCTGGAAATGGGTTTCTCTACCCCATGTAGATATTGCATTAAAAATCTGCTGTTTCCAGCTAGAATAGTCATTTACCACATTACCAATGTCCAGACTGTATTTCTGATTAATATAATGTTATCTTCACTGAAAATATTGCCTTTCTTTTAAAAATTTGGACATTTATAAGTAATCCCAAATTTTTTAACATTAGTGTATGCATCGACAGTGTCTAAATTTATTGCAAGATCTATGATTGTCAACATTTTAGAAACGTCCCAAAATTTCAGAAATCTTGTCTTCAGTGTCACTTGCATCCTGTATAATACTCCCCTCATGTATGTATTTGGTGATGTCTTAATTGCATGGACTGAAAACACTCATTCTTCACAGATTGAAAGGCTTCAAGGTTATCACAGACACACAGACACACACACACACACACACACACACACACACACACACACACACACACACACACACACACACACACACACACACACACACACACACACACACACACACACACACACACACACACACACACAAACATTGCCTGCAGCTTCTACACACTAAATGTTTATTTAGTACAACAGCTTATACATAAAGATTTCTATGACTGATGTATTCTGTTACTAGCCTATATACTACCCTAAAGCATAAAATTATGGTTGTCAGGCTTTTGTGTTCCTTTGTGTTGTCATTATGCCTGTGTTGGTTATTATTACTCTGCCAAGGAACACAGTGGAGTTATGTGACGATCAGCACTGGTTTGTCTGCCTGTCTGTCTGTCTGTTTGCAACATTACTCAAAAATAGACTAACAAATTTGAATGAAATTTTCAACATGGTCAGAAATGACACAAGGACCAAGTGACTAGATTTTGGCAGTGATGTGGCTTATAGCCTGGATCCACAGATTTGTTAAAGATTTCTCTTTCATTGCAAGATAGCATCACGGTGTCACTGTAACTATGACTACAAGTGAACACCATGTCAGCTGCCTGCTGACGATCACATGATTGTCATCCTACTACAAATCAACCGCTGCGGACTTATCGGGACTTATCCGTCAGAAATGATGCAACAACTGAGCAACCTTGGCGGCGTGCTCCACTCTCTGAGTGCTTTTCTTGCTGCATGTGTGGTGCTGTGCACACTATTTGAATGCTTCAACCACCTCTGTTGATAGTGGGGGTTGTAAGTCTCTGCCCTCAATATAGAATTTTGAGGGATGGAGACCAAAACATTTGGGAATCCTTGGTTTCAGCTGTACAAAACCCAAAATGTGCAATAAATGAATCACGTGCCCATAATTAGTGAGCTTTAGGCTTTAGGGGCATTGCTGGTGGAGTAATTAAACTTTAATAGAGCCACTGTTTCCACTACTATGTTCATATGTAACTAAGCTGTATTCTGAAGTGAAGTTTTAAAGAACAAACACATATTCTGTCTGTAATGTATCACTAATACATGTCTAATCAGCGTATCTTTGCCATTTCTTTAATGTTCTACTGTCACTCCATTTTAGCCAACCAATCAAACATTACATGGGGTTGGAGAAAAAATGGAGAAGCTTCAAACATGATGTGAAAAAGTGTATTTTACCCTAAACTAGGATATTTTCCTAAATGGCCTAGACTTAACCAAGCAGCAAGTGAAACCTGAAAATAACCAATGAGTGAAAGAATAATGCTTGCAGGTGGCACATGAATCCTGATCTCTTAGGTGATGGTTGCGTTGCTCTCACAGGTTGCCATCCGTTCCTCCTGCTTCCTAATGCAGACTTTGTTTTTTCTTCAAATTCAAAAAGGATTTTCAACTGCACAACAGCCTTACCTTTTAGGGGTTAAAATGCTTTTCTTGCAAAATGTAAACTACAATGCAGTGTACCTTGTATAGATGTGTAATTTTGAGGAAACATGATTACAATTAAAATAATTTTGCTCCATTTCTCAGCAAGAAGGTGAATAATTTTCCATTATGTCAAACTATATCCATCATGGAATAAAATCTGCTGGATCTTTTTGATTGGTGGAATGAGAAAGAAACAGTGGAGTGGATACAGTATCCTGAAAAGCAGAGAAGATGGTTGCTTTTCTGAGAGCATTTTCTTGACATTCACGGACCTCCAATCCTGAATGTGACAGTAATGCAGCATCAGTGGTGGTAGCTGCTTTAAAACCTCAAAGAAGAAGAAATGGAAGGGAACACCACACCTGAGAGAAGAAACTTAGGAAGTACAAGGCCACAGCTGGGCTATGTTTATTCAATCACTGGATTACTGTGGAAAAAATAAGCTAATCAAAGTCAACCAATCACGTAAGATTGATACCTGTTATGTCTTGCAAGTCAGTCCTGTTTCCATTGGCCAGCTGATTAATGTTTTCTCATCATAGCAGCAGCTGCAACAGTGATACTCTCCATGTTCCTTGGGAAGACTGCACCATGTTTCAAGAGTTTCATAGACTAATATCACGATTCACGTTCTCTCATATATTTTGCTCCTGCTGCAAACATAACTCCCTCACGCTCTGCTGCTATAACTGTTATTTTCATAGTACAGCCTCACATTACCAAGCTTTGTAATATTATGAGATGATGCAATATGATGAAAGAGCGCAGCAGAATGGTCTTTCAATCAGGTATGTCTGAAGCATCTGCGAGCCCAAACACTCCTCAGTGCATGTGTGTTAGTCCCACCTCTCCCACACCATGACTTGAATTTCACAGCTGCAGGACCTCATCCCTCAGCGTAAAACACAAAAACAGAGACTACTACTTTGGCGAGTCGTTCTTTTTTTTTTATTGCCATTCCTCCTGTCTCTTTCATGCTCCATCCTTCGTTTACATCCCACTCTGTACTTTCACTCGGAGTTGTTGTGTCTGCAGAGCTACGTTCCCTGGCTGCTCTCCGCTACGAACGCTTTTGTTTTCTCCAAGCCAGAATCTCCCCAGTGCGATGTCCTATTAGTGAAAATGAGACGCGGCAGTCAGGCTATAGGAATGCTCCTTTTTCCCCCAGACAGCCTATCAATTACCATGATGGAAAGTTATGATGATGCGTTTTACTGCTTCTGTAGGATCTGAACTAACTTTAGAAATCACACACTGTGCTTGTTCTGGTCCTCTGTCCAAAAAATGATACAATAAGTCTTCTGGATAGTGAATAAAATATTATCTAATATCACATCATCAGATGTTGGGGGTGGGAAGGCATGAAACATAACCTCGACTTATTCAGGGAAGTTAACTCTCGGTTTTTAACCAGTTTCTTTGATTTTATACAACATGCTCAGTTCTCATAGAAGTGCATTTAAACAATGTCAAAACAGCTGTGTTTTGTATCTGTGCTGTTTGAAGCATCACAGGAATCTCAGCTTGAAACCTTCACATTTTCAACAGAAGGTCTACACTGCCAGTCAGAAGTCTGAGAATGCCTCAATTTTTTTCTTCAGTTTTTCATTGAAATTTAAGTAGTTCAAGCCCAATGAATAGATTGAAATGGTACAAAGGTAAATGGTAAACTGCCAGAGACTTAAAAAAAAAAAAAGATAAGGCAGCCCAAAACCGAAAAATAATATTTATTTCAGAATTATATTTAAAAAAAACGCCTTTTTCAAGGAACATGAAAGGGGTTAACAACTTAAAGCTGCTCTGAAACAATGGAGCTTGATTAAGTCTTGCAAGTTGGTGCTACCAATTCCTACAGGTGTCCCAGCCTTTCTTGATTACTTACAACCACCTCTGTCTTCATAAAAGTAGTGTTGGAACACACTGTGCCACCATACCCTCAAGAGCATTATTTGAACACTATTGCACTGCAGATATAAAAATAGCAAGCAAAAATACAGTTAACAATAGAAAAGAGACAGACTATCATAACACTTAAAATGTAGATCTTTACTACAGAGAAACTGCAAAGAAAGTCAAGGTGTCAGTACAATTTTCTTCACAATCAAAAGGCACTCAGAAACTGGGGGAAACTTTGACAGAAAGAGGTCTGGAAGACCCAAATTCCTGAGAGCGAACAGCTTGGTGATAGGCGGCTCACGGGACAACAGCTTCAAGCACAGCTTAATAGTGGTCATAGTAAGCAAATTTCAACTGTGAAGAGAAGACTTCCAGTTACAGGTTTGACAGGTGGAGTTACAGCAAGAAAGCCATTGCTAAGATGACAGAATAAGAAAATGAGGCTTGCCTGGCTGGACCATGAAACACACCAATAGACTAAATCCATTCTTATCTTTTGCAATCTTTGGTTCATAAGACAGGATTTTTGTATGCGGTGGTTCCTTAGTGTGTAACATCAACTGTCAAACATGGCGGAGGAAGCGTGATGGTCTGGGGCTGCTTTGCTGGATCCTTGTACAGAGTGAGAGGTACCTTGAACCAAAACGACTTCCACAGCATTTTGCAGCGCCATCAGTACCCTCTGGTATGAACCTAGTTGGTCAGGGGTTCATCCTACAGCAAGATAGTGACCCAAAACATAAGTCCAAGCTATGCCAGATCTAACTTAGGAGAAAAGAATAAGATGGTAAGCTCCCTTCAAAGAGCCATAAATCCCACCTCTAGACTCTATAATGTTAATAAATATAACTGTTGCAATAATGCTACTACAGAGACAGTAGAACACAAGCTTGTTCACTGATATGACTGCATTAGGTTCAGATTTACCAGACCTACTAAGATTGCATCACCACTTTGACAGAAGTGAGGCCAGGGTGCTCATTCAGGCATGCAGCCAACTGTTTTAGATACATTCAGATTCAAGGAAAGTAATACATGTTTGAGAGACATTTTTGAGGCAAACACACCTGTACCAAAGCAGTGGCAAGAAGAAGATCAACATTTACACAGCTTGCTTTTAAACTTGATACAAAGTTAAAGACGATTCAGTGATTTATAAAAGTCCTTTGAATATAAACTGAACTGATTTCTTTCTCACTACTTCCAATTTTCTCCATGTAGCCAGCTGATGCAAACTCTTTGCAGAATCAATTTTCCCAGATATCCTGCTTTGATGTACCAAATTACTTCTTTATTTTCCAGATCTAGAAATATTTCCTGCTGTGTTCCAAGTATTACACGCTCTTCTCTGACACGTGTTCAGCCTCTCAGAAAACCTGTGTGTGAGCTCTAGAGGATGATCCACTGCTTTAAATCATGACTTTGTGATTAGGGTTAAGCTCCCTTTGTGGAGGGCTGGGGGGATGGAGCTGTGAAGTTTCGCTGGTGTGTGTGTGTGACACAAAACCACTGAGTGCTGCCAGATACTGTTGATTATTATAAATGTTACTGCTGCATCCAACAGGCATGCATATGTCCTGAATGCATGAAAACATTCATAGAGAGAATATGACACATATCCTCCCTCCTCCTGCTTCGAGCCACAGTCCCATATAAGACTCCTTCGATCGGCTTGAATCTGTACCTGATTCTGCAGTTTACCAAGTTCCTTGTATGGCAAAGTTTAAGCTAAAAAACTATTAAAAATATAAAATTTCATTGTCTAAAATCACCCAGTTTTTGCGTATCTGTGAGTTAAACCGCGATTCTCCAGCTCTTTGTTTAACACACACAGACACTGTTCCCAAAATTACTGAACCGTCTTCAAGGCGGCCAGAAGCTGACAAAGATAACGAAAGTGCTTTGATTAAATCATCCGGCAAGAAAATGTTCATTTACAGCTTTTGTTTCGCCAACACACATCGTGTTTATTTGCTGGTGGGGAACAGCTGGTGCGCTCCCACTTCTCCCCCACCCAAAGCTGCACAGTGCACTAGGTGGTTAGCAGAACAGCAGAGACGGGACCATCTCTCCTCTTCCCTCCTCCACATCTGGCTGCGTCGTGTCGAACCTCCCAGCTCGGCCGACAGATAAGCCCCAGTGATGGATACGCGGTGTCACCATCTCCAGCTCCGCCGATCTATTAACGCACAGCCGCCGTTTCATGTGGTGACTCTGTATGCTGGTTTTTCTACGTGTGTGTGTGTGTTCTTTGGCGAGCAGGATGGTTCACACATTGGGTCGGTGTGTGTGTGAGGTGAGTGGGTGTTTTGAGGAGCTGTGACTGGAAAGGGAAATTATTAGTGGGAGTAGAGAACCGAACGGCAGAGATAGAAGGAGATATGTGGAGACAAAGTTGAGAGAGACAGATGGAAGGAGTTAGAGCCGGTAGATAAAAAAAAGACAGCAGGAGGCTTAAAAGATAGAAATGTGTAAAGACAGTCAGCACATCTCATGTAAATTGTTGGTTTACTGTAAAATTAAAATGTCGTTGTTGCTAATCTGATGCCATTTTCTATCAACAATTAAGTGTAAAACAACATTAAATTAAGTGATACCACACTATATATTTTGTGATGGTGCAGGTACACTGTTTAATGATCCCTAACCTCTTGGAAGTGGAACTGATGTTAAAATATAAAAGCTGAAATTCATTCATTGGTAGCATCATTGGTAGAGACTCCTCTTTTTTAAAAAAAAATAGATTTAACTACTTCTTTACAGTATCCTTTGTGTATATCTCTTTTGTCCTATTTATCTAATCTGTGCACTTCTCTCTGCATCACAAACTAATATTAAAGTCACACCATGTGACTTCCGAAAGAAAGAACACATTTTTCCTCGTAGAAATAAAAAGTAAAATTCATGTTTGCTGAACACACCCTTGTTCAACTCTAATGTTGCAAAGTACCTAAGTACATTTACTTAAATACTTTACTTAAGGATCTCTATTTTTATTCTACTTCATACTTCAATCCACTACTTTGCAGAGGGAAATATTCCACTTTCTATTCCACTACATTTATCTGAAGCTTTAAATACTTGTAAGATGAAGATTTTACACAATAGATAATGGATAATAGATAATATGTATCAAACTGTGTGTTTTATGGTCCTTGTGTCCCCCCCCCACCTCTCCACCTCTTCTGTCCCTCTCAACCCATCCGGCCAGCAGGCAGATGGGTCCCCCCACATAAAGAGCCGGGTTCTGCTCGTGTTAGGTTTTCTCTGAGGCTCAGGAAAGAGAAGGAGTTGAGCAGTTGCCGATTCAATGGTTTATTTACAACAACAAAATACAGAAAGACTCCAACTCCCAACAGAAGTGTGCTCCCAGAAAGGGGAAACGGAAACAGTAGCAACTACTGAGAACTACAGGGCCTCTAGTGGCTGGAAGACTAAACAAAGAGTATTTATCAACAAGAGAACTGACCCACGGCAGGTAACACCTGGGCAGGAGAGTGAAAACAATTAAGACTGTAAGCCTGCAAGAATTTCCTAAAAGAGCGATTATGCTCACACGGATCTCAGAATATGAAACTAGGAGTCAGCAAAAACAGTTACTACTATGAAACAAGATTTGCTCTAAGAAAAATACAAGAATTAGAGAAATATCCTCAATAAACCAAAACTAGATCAACTAGAAATCTGGAGATTACATTACTCCACAACTTAGGATGAACCAGAAAACTTATACAAACCTACGATAATAATTAACTAAGACTGAGACTGCTCGTAACTGAGACAGAACTGACGGCGGACAGCGAGGAAGCTGGGAGGCAGAGAACCAGACAAGGCAAGGGGGTTCTGTTGGGCTCGGACGGAGGTTGGGAGGTGGTGGAGATGTTCCAAGAGATTTCCAGAGATGTAGACAGAGGACGGGGGTGTAGACGAATTCTGGTGGGTAGGAATGGGTTGGCAGTAGGAGCAGGTGGTTGGTCCGAACTATGAAAGGGCAGAAACAGCTTTACTAGAGGTTCACAGGAACAATGGCTAGAGTGAATTGATCAGAAAACTGACTGTCGGGCATTCATGATCCAGCGACTAAAGAGTGGAGTCAGGTTATATTGTGTAGGAGAAGTCAGCTGATTGGCTCTGGCACACCTGCTCCTGCTTCTGCTGATTGATCCCGGATTGCCCTCACCTGCCGTTGCCACAGTGCTCAGCATACCTGAAAAGGAAGAAAACAAGAGGAAGGAGGGGCCCTATCCAGAGCCAGCAGACCTAACAGCTCGAGGTTTTTTCCCTGTTAAAAGGGTGTTTTCCTTGCCACTGTCGCCTTTTGGCTTGCTCTGGGGGTCAGGCATATGGGTTCTGTAAAGCGTCTCGAGACAATTTGACTGTAATTGGTGCTATATAAATAAAATTGAATTGAATTGAATAATAAAGCAAACTTTTAAAATACCATACACAAAGATTAAACCAGTGGTTTCTACCCTTTTTCGTTTGTTGTTTAATTTGGGTCTTGTTTCAAATGTTGTTTCCAGCTAAACCAAACAGAGGTTTTTCCCTCTAAACTTCCCACATGTACCAGTAAATATTCAATCAAATATTTCTCCAACATTCAACAATTAGAGAAAAAGTCCAAAAACTAAAAACAGATTTGTGTATTAGAGCTGTTTTTTCTTCTTTCCTGTCTCATTAATCATGTGGTGACTAACTCAGATTAATCTAATGTCTCTGTATATTAAACTGGATCTAAACCAGTTCAGACCTGCAGCAGCTGCAACAGTAACATGCTGCTGACACACTGATGATTCACTGTCAATAATCTAATCCTATGACATGTTGTCATGGGATTGACATGTCATTTATGGCAACAGTGATTTCTGTTCAGAAAAGCTTACATAGGTTTGCTGTGATGCATGCTATGCATTTGTATTATGCTTTTGATGAGTTGAATGTTTTGAAGTCAGAGAATTGTTACTACTCTGAAATTCAGACTGATATACTGTTATCATTGTGCACAAATACGATCCAGTATATAGATTACCATTCAAAAGTTTGGGATCACATAGAAATGTCCTTATTTTTGAAAGAAAAGCTTTTTTTTTCAATGACAACAACACAAAATTAATCAGAATTACAATCTAGACATTGCTAATGTGGTAAATGACTATTTTTAACTGCAAATGGCTGTTTTTTAATGGAATATCTATATAGGGGTACAGAGGCCCATTTCCAGCAACCATCACTCCTGTGTTCTAATGCTACATTGTGTTAGCTAATGGTGTTGAAAGGCTAATTGATGATTAGAAAACCCTTGTGCAACTATGTTAGCAGATGGATAAAAGTGTGGGTTTTCAAGGAAAACATGAAATTGTGAGTGACCCCAAACTTTTGAATGGTAGTGTATATGGAAATTGTTATTTGAACAAGCAGATAATTGATCCTCTTGAAACATCATCTACAGGTAAAAGCGATAAGCAAATGGCACAAAAAAATTGATTTTGTTGTCATTTCCATTATATTATCAAACCTGCAGGTCCATCAAATTAAAATCAGGGTTTTTAGATTAAATAGCAATGACTGAAGTGTGTGGTGTCATCATCCCAAGATCTAAAGAACTCTCTAAGGCCTCCAGAAATAAAGACTGTAAATTCCCATGATTCTGACAAAATCAATTTAGCAAGACTGACCACCACACCTCATTCAGTCCAAGAAATAGATCTTTTGACGCAAAACAAAGTCTCCAAGAACTCCATATTGCCATCACAGGATCTGCAGATAACTGTGCAGAAAGAGTCTGCATAGGAGATGTGTCAGTGTTTGCTGTTCAAAAAAATATTCGAGCCAAACTTGTTTGTCAATGAATGTCCTTTTGGAATAATGTGTTCTGGACAGAATTCAATTTTTTTCAATTCAATTCAATTTTATTTATATAGCGCCAATTACAGTCAAATTGTCTCAAGACGCTTATCGAACCCATATGCCTGAACCCCCAGAGCAAGCCAAAAGGTGACAGTGGCAAGGAAAACACCCTTTTAACAGGGAATAAAACCTTGAGCAGAACCCGGATCAGAAGAATCAAAGATATGGTCGTTTTATTATCCTAACTCATGTCTCCCAGTGTCCTCCTGTTTCCTGTAAATCATTCCTCTTGTGTAATCATGGAGGACCTTTGGAACCCTTAAATGCTCCTGAAGCAAATGGGGAGAGGGGAGACTTAAAGCAAGGAAAGATGGGTGTATCCAGTTGCTCACATTCTTGCTGGGAGGAGCTAAGATACATGGAAGAGACACTTGTGAGGACAGCAACAGTTCAGCTACAATGAAAGAACCCATAGAGCTGCTAGATCACAGTAAAAAAGCTTTTTCAAAAACAGAAAATTGTACAAAGTGTGAAGACTGGGGGTTGAAAGGTTATAGTTTGGGGTTGATATGCTGCCTCAGGGACTCAACAACCTGTAGGTCAATGATTCAGCTATGAATCTGAGGTCATCAGTTTGAAAGTTGAAGATGAACTGGAAGGTGACCTTATAACAGGATGATGGACCTATAATACCAGCAAATCCACCAAAGAATGGCTCAGAATGAGGAGACGGGAGGTTTGGAATGACCTAGTCAAAGCCCAGATTGGGATTTGAAATGGGCAGTACTTGCAAGGAAACCTTCAAACATCTTCCAAACATCTTACTTTTTCCAAAGAAGAATATGACATCTGTTGATATATTTGTAGAATAAATGTTTAAAAAAATGAACTGAAAAGGCAAGTTTTTTCTTGTGGTTGCTTTCAAGTAGACCACCTTTATATGTAAGCTCTGTATTAAAAGGAATAAAATGTTTGCTTGTCCAAATATGTCCGAAACAACAACAATTTCCACAACAGCAGTAACGTTTTCATGTGACTGTAGATACTTCTATGTGTTTACACATACGAACAGTAACTCTGCCTCTCCATCTGCACATAAGCTGTAGCCCTGAGGGAGCTTGCTGTGCCGTCCACGTTACTTTCTCCACTGTTGAAATGCTTCTGCTGCTGTGAAACAACTCATAGAGATTTATCAGCACTGGCCAGTTGTCAAGGCCCCTGGAAGCTCATAAACCTCAACATAATAGTGAGCCCTTCCTCCCCAATTTACAAACCACTAGAAAGATTCAAGACCCCTGGTGGAACACTCAAGACCCCCATAAAGCCCATTGACCGGTTGGAGATAGCAGGCATGTGATCAAGGGAAAAAGTTGCTGTTTGGAATCCAAGGCAGCGTTTGAAAATCTAGGATAGGAAAGTGGATGAAAAATTTCCTACTAATGCGCTGTGGAAGTGCTATCTGCCTGTGAGCAAGGCATTTAATCCCTCACCTCCACTCACAAAAGAAGATGGTTTTACCAGCTGTGTATGATCTTTAAGCTGTACAGATATCTTGGTGATCTACAGTAGAAAAGGTCAAAGGTTCAGGTGAAAGGTATATTTTTATTTCAGATGTTATTTTTCGCAATAGAACATAATGCAACCACAGCACAACTACAACTGGATACATACATAGCTCATGTTACTTATGTGGTGACTGCAGGGACATTATTTCCTTTATGATTGCGTTAGAGTTTGTGTTTTCAATCCAGCTTCTAAGGCTCTTGGTACTTGGTAAGAGGTGCGCTGGATGAGGAAGACAAATGTAAAGGTGGACTCATTATATTCTGATTCAAAGAGACCGAAATGGAAAAATCTGGAAAAGCTGAATGACATAGTTTCAGGCGCCTTGCTTGTGGAAAACAATGTGCATACGTCAAAAGAACAGGAGGAATCAATGGCACGATTTTACATTGTGCAAGACAGTGACTTCAGTTTGTGTCCTGGACAGGAGCAAATTCAGTAAGTGTATCTGAGATTTAGATTAAAAGCACAATGGAGTGGAAATTGGAATATATTTAGGTTCCAAAATCTAATGCTGGTAGGATAAAATAACAGGCATAGTATATCCCAATGAGACCTGCATCAACCCTGGATTAATACTAGAAGAGGACAAGGACAGAACCATGTAACCTGGAAATCACTCCAGCGTGTCATTTGTCCTGTTGTGTGTGAACATAAAATGTTCTATTCATCATCTGTGTACTGTCACCACATTTTTGAAGTTTTAGCTTCATTTGTAAGTGTTCATGTGTTCCAGCAACCAAAGTCGGGCATCCAAATTATATTCAATCCAATAAGGTCAGCTAGGATCCATTTCTGTTCCTGTGGGTGTCGGGTATCTAGTCTCTTTCCTTGGTGTGTCATAATCATCGCAAGAGAAAAAGAGGTGAAACAAATGAGCAGTGGAATGCAGTAAAATATGACACCTATTGTAACATGTTCCCCAGTTGCTTGTAGCAGCACATCAACTAGCTACCACCGTCTGTTTGAGTTTTTTAGGCTTTGATGGATCCTAGATCTGGGATTGGGTTCATAAACGCAGATTTTGACAGTTGATTAGGTCTAGATAACAGTCAGGCTTTAGTTAGACATCTAAATGTATGTGTTGCACAAAGTTGTTCAATTATTGACAGTCTTATTCACTTGTTCACTATAAAATATGTGTAAATTCTGACTTTTTTCAAGTTAAACAACATGGGTGAATGAACAACAGCATCAGACTGCTCAGATCCTTTCAGTCCAACAGAAAACGGATGCCTCCTTGACAAATTCAACAGTCACATTCATATTTTACTGTGAAAGTTCAGTGAAAAACTGGTTACTGTTCTTCTAAAAAACAAACAAAAAAAATGTTTTCCCGTTTTATTGCTTGTTCCGTAAGATTATCACAAACCATAAAGGTTTTCCAATAACAGCTGGCGCCACTGAGCATTACCAAGGCAATATATAGATCTTAGGCTTAAAATAGATCAATGTTTACAAAAACTGACCTATACTACTCATATACCGTGATGTGCCATATGTACTTATATTGACTTACAGAAGACCAGTCTAAAGTGTCTGCAGACATACAGTAGTTCCTTGTGTCTATTTGAGTTTGGTCTGACAAATCCTTGTACTTATAGTAAAACATTTTAAAGTTTTTGCTCCATCTGCTCCTGAAGAATAGTGCAATCCCACTTTCTTCTGTGCTCTGAGAAAGTCCAGTAACTTCCCTGATATATCTAAGCAGCACTGAACTGTAACTAAGTCAATGTATTTACTCAAGTACTAAGTGCAAGTGCTTTTCTGTTCTTTATACCTCCACTCCATTACATTTTAGAGAAAAATATTGTTCTTTACACTCCTGTACATTTATTTGACAGCATTACAGTTACTTTTCAGTACACTATTTTACATGCAAAACAAATTAGAAGCTTAGAGAATGATGCGGGGATTTGCCTTACACTGTACACATGAAGTACCCAAAACTGATAACGTGGTGGCAACATTACATTACAACATGTCTTTGCATAATTTGCATAATGAATACTATTACCTTTGATGCTTAAGCAACATTTTAAATGCAAGATGTTTAGTGTATTTATGGTGTTTGTAGTTTTACGCAAGTTTCTTAATATGTTGTCGACCTCTGCATTCAAGCAGGTGGAGATTTAAGTCCTGACCCATATGTTCACACTCTGACCACATTACCATACTCTGATTTGCACCAAACAATTGCAGCTTCCCGCTTGCAGTGTTTCAGATGCCCATTTCCAGGGGAGACCTGGGACCCTGTGCTACAGCCTCCAGCTGTGTATAAATGCAGTAAAAACTTCCAGACTGTTTTTTCCACATTGATGTACAGTTTCCGCTGTGATCGAAGTTGCTTTTTGGGAGGGCCAGGAGGTTTGTAAAGAGAGGTCAGTCACCACAAACACACACAGAGGCCAGGACCTGGTCCAGAAAGGAAGGAAGCGGGGAGGGCACACAGCAGCACCCACACACATAAACACATACAAGAGGGTGAATATATATTATATAGGTGCATAACTTTGTTGGTATTTGTGTGTTTATAACTGCAGCCGTAGAAATTGTGTGCTGGCAAGTTTTGCCTACTGTAGGTCAGAGTTATGCAGTAAAAGCAGCTCTGGAGTGCAGTAAAGCAAACTCTTGCTCTACATATTTTTGCCCCTCAGCTAAATTAGCAAAAACAGTGCAGCTCTCCATTGTTTTTAATAATGAGTTGATTTTCAGAGCAGTGCTCACGTTGTGTTTTTCATTTTCCCATGTTGCTGGATGGCAGCAGAAACGCAATTAAAGTCATTGTTTCATTAGGGCATGTTGCCTGTGAGCAGGAATGAAAACCACCACAACACAGCTACAGTACCTTGTCAAGTACACACAGACTTCCCCTCTCCACGTTTTTTGTTTCTTGTCTTTCACTCACTCGCACATAATTACAACTTAAATCCAAAGAAATTAGAACCCAATCAAATTTTCTTTGGTGCTTGTCAACAGTCCTTCCCACATCATATTTTTCAGTCATTTATCTGTTTATACTTGCGTGCTTTGACAGGCCTCCATTTTCCAGAGTTGTTAGTTGACATATTCTCTCCCTCCTTCTTCTTTTTGTCTTTCTCCATCTGTCTGTGTTTTTTTCTCTCTGTGTCTCTATCACAGGCTCTTGGTCTCTAACCCTCATTTAGTCTTTGTGCAGTATTTTGCATTTGAAAAGACCACCCATGGGTTCAGGAGGGGGCAGATTCTCAGAGAGGAATTGGTTTAGAATATTAATTGTTTTGTCTTTTTTTTTTCCTGGGAAAACTGCCCACATTAACGCCGCCCTCCACTTTCATTCTAAGCCCCAGTTCTGCTTAGACAAACTGCTGGTAATGCATGCAACACTAGAACCAGGCTACAGCTTTACACATCAAATAAGCCAAGAGATGCAGGATTGGAATTTCTACCAGCTTTTACTTTAATGCTAATGCTAGTTTAATGGTTTTGTTGTCCATTGCAAACTATGCGCCTTGATTCTGAAACATTTATGATTTTGCTGAAAAAATAAACAATTGGTTAGTGTTTAAGAAAAAATAACTTACTTTCTACTTTATTACTCTCTGTAAGTAGGAACCTCTGCTGTCTAAAAATGATGTTAATCTGGCAACCTACAACAGTTATGAAACATTGCTAAAGATCAGTTATTAAATTTATTAACTTTTTTTTCAACTTTGCAAATTCTGTGTTGACGAATGAATGAACTTAGTTGAAATTATAATAACTAAAATGTTGATAATGAACTGAAATGTCTGTTTGTGGGTGGGTGGTTGGGCTTCATCGGGTCCACAAAGGAGCATATGACTTTTGTGGTGCTGATAGAATCCCAGACGAGTGCTGAAAATGCATCAGACTCTTGTAATCTTTTGCACAAACAAAGTACAGAATATCCTCCATACTAAAGGCTACTAAGAATTCATGACATGCGAGGGTCAGAACATTTGATCACTGCAGTTAAATTATTGCTTGCCACATTTTGCCAATGGCAGTAATCGACTGATTTTATTAAAGACTTTCACTTGCAAATTTTGACGTGTTGCCTTGGAGATATTCTGGCAGCCTTAGGCCCCGTTCAGCCATGGGTCAAGGAACGTTGCTGGCTTCATCAATCTATTAAAATGACAGCATTCCAGTAATTCAGACATACACGGCCAGTCAAAAATTTGGACACACCTTCTCATTTAATGATTTTTCAATTTTTCATGAGGTAGTCTGAAGTGACTGTTAGTGTAGGTAACTCCTCTGTTAATGAATTTTAGGATTTTAAAAATTTTACTAAGTTACTGGGGCTGTTGTTCCATGTGCAAACATGCACAACACTCTCTCACTTTGCAGAGGCACATATTTATCCTGCTGCTGTCTGATGCTGCAGGTATTAAACAAATTCCAAGCCAATAATTCCAAACAGCTGGAAGAAACAAGCTTCAACTCCTCTTAACCCTTTGATGCATAACATGGGTCAAAAGTGACCCAAATCCAATGGAAAATGGGTATCTCCTGATGTGGTCTACGCATCAAAGGGTTAAAATGTTTGGGCGGGGGGACGACATCAGATTACATTCATTATTGGTATCATTATTCTTCAAGCTGTTAGTGTCTGTTTTCATTGCAGTAAGGCTTTTTTTAATGGACATTTTATTTTGTTTCCTGATAGATTTGCAATTGGAGAGCAAAATGCATGAAAAAGGCGATTTCAGAGTTAAACAGCTGTGTCATGCTTTGGGACGATTATTGATGCTGAAATGTGGAAAATTCCTTAAATCACTCTGCTTTTGTGTGTCAGTCCATTAATGTGACGGTTCAGTTCCAACTTGCGACGTATTGAAAGTGACAGAAAGCGTTGCTAGGTCTGACCTAGTAACACTGCTGGCACAATTCTCGATGGAGACGTGACCAAAGAGCCCATTTAGACATGAAGCTGACACGTTCAGAGCGGAGGATGCCACTGCAGCCTGAAAATACTGTGCCACATCTGCAGTGTCCATTGAGGGATGAGGAGAATCTCGGTTGCTGAGTGTTAAGGGGCTAGAATTGACTTCCTCTTTTGGCTTCAGAGTACCTGAGTAGGAACCCAGTGCTGATTTGGCAAGCATGGTGGGTTCTTGCAGGGTTAGAGGGGCTGACGGAAGCTGAAAATGAGTGGTATATGTGAGACCAGAGGTTGAATTTATGTTAGGAGCAGACAGGTCCTACAGAGCAGCAGATTCACTGGAGAGTTGCCAAGAAACAATGCGGGAGTTCAGTCTCTAGTTGCTCAAAGGCAAAGAGTTGTAAATAATGTCCACGGGATCTTCTACAGTGATCTCTGCATCATCCAGAGTATTGCTGCCTGAACCGAGCATGGTTGGAAAAGTTAGAAGAAGAGCATGGAATATGACTGGTTTTGATATCATTGTACAGAATGACATAAATACAGTTATATTTAAAATACGTAGGTACTAGATACTGATTGGCTGAAGGATCATTGGACAAGTATGGTGAGGTTGAAATTGTGAATGATGTGACTCTGGCAGTGTGGAAAGAGGAAAGTGATAAAGAAAATAGAACAGAAGGAAAAGTCATAGAGGAATAAAAACAGAACATGATGGAACAGATCTTCTTTACTCAACTTCTGCCCGAGTTTCATCACTGATGGCAAAAAAGAAACTTTTTGCTTTTCCGCCTTTTTATTTTTATCTACTGGGGTACATTTTGAAGGAATGATAAATGAGGAAATCAAGGTATCTCCCAAAGTGATCTGAACTCCATTCCTTGTTATATTGGCTGTCACTCCACCCTGTTCCTGCATCTGTAGTGACCTCAGAGACTGATGAGATAAACATTTCTTCCCCGACCCTCCCTTCTCAGCTCCAACCAAACCCAGGGCCTGTCATGCTCCGTCTTTCAACCCTCACAAGTACTCCAACAATGGTGTGGTCCTTAATTGTCAGCCGTATCAAGCGTATAACCGGACGACCCGTCTGGAAGAGTATCAGATGATAATCAGTGCGGCAGGGTACAGTTAGCGCTGTCACTCAGAGCCTCTGACGTCACAGCGACATGCCTCTATGATTAGTTCTGGTTCAATTCCTGCTGACCTGCATTGTCACCCATGATCAGCGTCCTACAAATGCCTGTAATGGGACAAACATTGTTCATTAGGAGTTTGTGGTGTTTTATTTGTTCTGACGCAGGGGAAGACTGGAGCTGCCGTCCTGCCTGCAGCCTGAAATAGACATTTTTGAGCATTATTATGAAATGTCGTAAATTAAGAATAGCGTATAAATATTTTTTGTTGCTTCGATATAAGATGATTCTCTGTGTGCTGTTCATTTGCTTCTCTTTTATAGTGTTTCACCTAAATTACCTGCACACAAAACAGATTGTCTCACTTAACTCTAGCGGGATCAAAGCGTGCCAAGCCTGTCTCCTAAAAATTATACTCGTGTACTCTGAAATGTTTTTGCATAATTTGCGTAATTGCTACTTGGATAATGTTTGGTGGCGATGTATTTTTAAGTTCATGAACTGGTACGTTCTTGTTTGGCTCTGGACTTGTTGGTAGCTGACCAGGATGGAGAGTGCACTTACAGAGCAATGAGTTCTGACACTGGAGATGCATCATTTGCATAGTTTTAGGCTACAGAAACATCTGTAATATTGAGAAGCAAAGGACAACCTAGCTCACTGTTGACTTTTCAGCATTTAACAAGGACTGCAGCCTTTTCCTGAACTTAAACTGCTTTGGATCTTCAAACATGACAACTGAAATAGTTGCCTCTATAAGATTATGAATCCAAGGTACCCCTTTACAAACATTCACAGACTTTTGTGTGTTTATGTTGGAACTACTTTGCACTGAAGAAATAGTTTCACAAATACTATATGTGTTTATGGAAAATTTTGTGAATTGAACATTTAAAGTCCTGGCCGATGATAGTTTGCCCTCACTGACATGTAACATGTCACCCAGAAAACCTGTCACAATTCAGATTTTTTTTAATTATTAAAGAGCGCAACTGTGTTTTTACAAGCCAGGCATGCAAATCCACTCAGACACAGATAGCCTCAGAGCCGAATGGAAAAACAGGCCCATACCAAACAAACACTTAAATCTGTCTGCTTCAGTAGATATTATATGCACTTTATGTACAACCTGGTGTCATATGCAAAAACTGAGGACTAACTAGCATCTGTCTGAACACGCAGTTACTTCTGTGGTACCTGCTAGGGTGGGAGAAGTTACACCTTTATAATTCTTATTGGTTCATGGATGGTGATAATTTCCCATTTCACTGATATTTGATTTGACCACAAGTGTAACAAGAAAAGTACTTTGAGAGTGCAGTATTACTCCAAGGTGACCCAGTCATTGTATCATTTTTGGCGGCTGAAATCTTGAAGCAATTGGTGGCAGAAATCATGCAATATGGAAAGTGGCCATTTAATATAGATGTACCCACAAACAAAATACCTTGCACTAAGCACAGGCATGTGTTATGCATACATTATGTGTGGATACTGAATCACGTGACCTAAATATGTAGCGGGTGGCGGAAATTGATGGGACTCAAAAACACCCCCACAATTTAATTAATTGTTCCTTGTATCATTTCCGACGAATAAGGCCCGATAAGTCAGCAACAATCGATTTGTAGTAGGATCGCAATCATGTGATCGTCAGCAGGCAGCTGATATAGTGTTCACTTGTTGTCATAGCTACAGTGACGCTATGTGCTTTCTCACAATGATACAGGAATTTATAGCAAATCCGTGGATCCAGATTATGAGCTGCATCATTGCCAAAATCTAATCACTTGGTCCTTGTGTCATTACTGATCTTCCCTGAAAATTTCATCCAAATCTGTTATTTTGTTTTTCCATTTCTGAGTCATGTTGATAACAGACAGACAGACAAATGTACGCCGATCATCACATAACCCCACCATTCCTTGGCGGAGTAATTAGCCAGAATAAGTGAAATTTAAGATTTTCTGTTTATTGTCAGGGCTTATTCATCATCCAAGAAGGACTGGATTCACAAAAGTAAGGCGTTCTGTGAAAGGTTTGCTTGTTACCCTTTTGGTTTTGTCTGTTTTTCCCCAGAAAGTGAGGACAATGTGATAAATCTTTGAAAAGATGATGCTGCATATTGGAGCTCTTTTACCACTTTGGCTCGATTGATCTTGTCAGTTGTGAGGAGACGGTGCTCATGCCACTGATGTGACGTGAGTTTGTCTGCTTGGCTGTCTGCTGTGGAAAACATCCATGTGAAACATGTCATCTGTCCTGTGCTTGTTACTACCATTTCCCCTGCCATGTGAGCGCTGCACAAACTGATGGCTTTTTCAGATGGACCGATGTGCTACTTGCTCTTGACCGCAGTCAGTCTATCCTCCACTTTTGCTATCCCGCCATCTGTCTGTCCCTCGCTTGTTTACTCTGTTATCCCACCTCTTTTTCTCTCACTCAATCACTCACTCTTTCATTTCCTCAATATTTGAAAGCTGTATTTATCACTGCGCAAGGTCATATTTTCACGTAGCTGAGCACCATCCACAGTTTGTCTGGCAGCTACAATGACCTGAAATGCCTCCAATAAAGTTTAACTAAACAAATATCTAACAGTCTCTGTTTGTTGCAATTCCTTTAACCACCTGCACCCTGCTCATGCTGTTAGCTACATCTTAGACACATCTGACAGTGATTAGTCTCATGTGCAAATCCTGGTTTACTGTCGTCATTTGGGACTGAAAATATATTTGAAGACTCCTGTCACGTGACCTCTTAAAATCAAATTTCCTCTGTTTTTCCTTTAACAGACCTTTCAAGTTGGAACAATCATCTTATTCCACATTATCTGAAAGCATTGCACATACTGCATTTGGTCATTTGTTTGGCTGCAGAGCTTGACCGTTGGGCTGGCGATGCAGTGTCCATTTACTTACATCATCCTGCCTCAGACTGGTAGCAGCTCTTAGGTTGTTTAGTGCCCGACTGAAATCCCAGCAGGAAGCAAGGGAAATAACTTCCTGGTACATACTGCACTGTGCTTGTTAATTATTTCCCTGGAAATGCCAAACTGTTCACCACAAGGCAATTTATTGTTTCACAGGTTTCACGTACATAAATAAAGGTGTAGATGTGTTAATAAAAACATTTTACTGGTTATGTAATTTGTGGGTCAAAGGTGAACATGCAGGGTGGACAGTCTCTTGCTAGTTTGAGAGATGTTTGCTCTCTGCAAACAACCCAAGAATCAGGAAGGAACGCTATGCAGGTCTTTATTTCCAAACCATTATCTCTCACTTCAGTACAAGAGCAGAAACTACTGAATTAAACAATGGAGGACTTCATTCACAACCCAATCTATCCCATCCCTCTGGATTAAAGTTGTAGGTGAATATCCCGAAGTTGCTAAATGGTACTGAAGATATTGAAGCCATTCCCATCCATGTGTTCGTAAAAATCAGATTTTCAGCTCTGACTGCCATCAAATCAAGGTTCTGCAGTCAAATGAATCTTCAAGACACACTGAGCTTGTCAGTCACATCCATTAACACCCCGCTTGGACTACTTTGTCTATGGAAAACAGGCTTAGGGCTCACATTGATGGTGAGCTATGTTTTGATTTTCATGTTTTCTACCGCAGTTTAGGTTACATTCTGCAATTACGATGGCATTAACATGACACTAGTAATGAGTCAGAAAAAATAGAGTTGCTGTCTGGTTTATGGACTGCACAGTGGTGTGGTGGTTAGAACTTTTTCCATGCAGCTAGAATATCCCCGGTTCGCGTCTTGACCTGGACCCGGGATCTTTCTGCATGGAGTTTGCATGTTCTCCCTGTGCATGTGTGGTTTTCTCTGGGTACTCCGGCTTCCTCCCACAGTCCAAAAACATGTTCAGGTTAGTTGGTAACTCTAAATTGTCCGTAGGTGTGAATGTGAATCTGACTGTTTGTCTTATATGCAGCCCTGTGATAGACTGGCGACCTGTCCAGGGTGTCCCCTGGCTTCGCTTGAAGTCAGCTGGGATAGGCCTCTGCAACCCTAGTGGGATTAAGCGGTGTAGATAATGGATGGATGGATGTCTGGTTCATGTAGTCAAAAAGTTTTGCGACCCCTGACTTCTTACAGTGTCTGTTTCCTGCCAGTTGGAACCAGCAACATGCAAAATGTTGGAAAGTAAGGGACAATACTGTGATCATAAGTACAGCAGTATTAGTATGGATACCTAATTTCAAAGTAGATGAGGAAGCCAAGTTGTGTTAGTCAGATAGTTGCAATACTTGTCCAAGATAATTACACACATCAGGTACTGATAATGATAATATCTGTCTAGGTAGTACCTGTCTAGGTATCGGGTTCCCTACCTAAAGAGTTTCATCAATACCAACCTTGAGTCATTCCAACCCTGGCTGTTTCACAACCATTCACACCTTAAGACGTGGGTTGTTAAAAGGCAGTGAGTGAGAATAAATACGTGGAACTCCCCACCAGATGCCTCGTGAATGACAGGAGAAGTGTCATTAAGACCCAAGAACAGGCATTCAGTTGCCTTCTACTATTTAATGTGTGGGTGATTCATGTGCGACTTGGCTGCTTAAAAGTGTCAGGTTCCCTTTAGGAATAATAAAATACTGTATTTTATTGTAACATATCAGGAGGTATTGCATAATCCAGTCAATATATGCAGTGTCATCCTGTAACCTCAATCATTATCAAAAAAAAAAAAAAAACAGTTCATGTAAGTCAGGTGAGTTAGCAGTCATGACATATGAACTCTGTCGCCTCTCTCACTGGCACGTTGTTGTACAGATTGATACTTTTTCCTTGTGTTTTCCGTCCATGTACTGTATCTTGTTTCTCAGATAGCAGTGGCATTTTCTTACTTTTTGTTTTCTTTTGCATGTCAAGAGAAAGATCCATCATCAGCTTGTGTTGATCTGTCCAAGCTGGCTCTAGTTACCCAATCTGCTTTTATTATCCAGCAGTTGTGAGACATGAAAATCCTTAGTTCAGAAAAAAAAAAAATGTATGTGTCATGATGATGGAGCTGTAAGGCCGCAGTCCATCAGCAGTCATGCGGCACAAAGTGAGTCTTGGCTTCGTATCTGTCTCAGCCATTTGCCTCTTCAAGTCTCCATAAATGGAGTGTTCAAGAGCCGCCTCCAATGAGTATGAAAACACTGTGTCACCTAACACGTAATCCAAATCATAGGAACATGGTGTTTAGTCCCCCGACTGTGTGACATCACTCAGTGTTTCCCTTCCTTGACCTTTTTTTGATGCCAGCTCCGAGGACCTGCAAGGGAGGGGTCTGCTGTTTCAGCTTGTCCCCACCGTAATAATCAATACATAACATTTCGAGAAATGACCAGAAACAACTGAGAGAAATACATGGGGTTTTATGGCTGTTATCGTTCCTTTTTATTTGTTAATTAACTGTGATGGTTTTAGTTGTGTAGCAGATGCTCTGCCTGAAGGGACACCAAGCACAAATCCACAGTCCTGCAAAAAGGAGATTGTTAATAGCTCAGATGTTTTCCAACATTCAGATTCCCTATTGTTAAACCGCCCTATTTGTGGTGTCACGCAAGAACTGTAGACCTGAAGCTCAAAGAAGTACTCAATACTTCATTTAAGAATATTCCAAGAATATTCTGCATGCTGCATTCTCCAATAATCTGTTTCTTTACAGAGCTTAAAATCATCAATGCAACCAGGAGGGCATTAAAATGTATACAGCACAATGGATATGTATACAAGTATCGATGGAAAGCATTTTGGGAAAAGTTGTAGTCACTATCAACAGTAACCACTTTGAACTCTTTGTATTTTGCTAATCTACACAAAAAACAAAATGCCTCCTAAGAAATACTCAGAACATATAACTATGCATGAGAAACAGATTGTGAATCGATGAGCTTCAGATGTTCAGTTTTTTTCATTTTGTCACTGACAACATTAAAAACTAACTATGCAGATATTTAAGAAGCTTATTGATAGCAAACTCATATTTTTTATTATTGATTCATGTAGCTATTACTCCTTGACTAATAATCTACTAACAGCCTTATACCTCAAAATCTTCAAATATATCCTTTTTTTCCTCAATAACTGAACAAATGATCAGCTATCAAAATTCGTACTTCTTATTTTTTTGTTGATTAATTGGATGCAGTTTAAAAGCCACAATGTCTTTTTTAAAACTTTTATTATATAAACGCTCAGAACTGGGAATAACAAGGAGACGGACGTCTGTTATAGGTAAATATACACAAATCTGATATTAATTGATTGCAAGTTTCACTTGTTTGCATTAGAATGTGTTTATGCAATTATGTCCATATCCAATCATACTTTGTATACAAAGTGTCAGCTTTCAGAGGCCAGTAACAGCCTGAGTTTTCAGCCTGAGCATTCTGAGTTACTGCTGTGGGTTTTAACACGTCTTCGGATGCTACATAACCTGAGTTGTGAGGTTTTTCACAGGACATCAGCCACATGCATGGAGTGCAAAGTTTGGAATAGAAATCAGTGTTAGAGGCCTGTTTTGCTGTTCAGACTTACTTATACGAATCTCTACACCCCCGCCAGGATTTTATCTACGCGGGACCTGTCCAGCCCACTCTTTCTTTTACCCTTTGAAATCAATTCTGAATATTTTCAGCAGTTTTACCACACTTGCTATATGGAGTGCCCCCCTCCAGGTCCCCCAGAGCCTCACAACCCCCTGCTGCTACCAGCTGACGAGGAGGAGAGGAAGAAAATAAAAGCAGAGGAAAAAAAACAAGGCTTCTGGGAAAACAAACACTAGTGCTGCTTCTTGGCACTCTTCATTTAACCCCTTCACGGACTCTGGCATGAGGAAAACAAGAATTATCGTCTGTTTTAAGTGTCATATGTTGTGCAGCATTGTAAAAACTGCATATTTAAATGTTTCCTGATTTTTATCCTGAGGGATTAATGACAGACGGCTCTGTTTATTAATAGCATTTTCTTTTTTTTTATTGCAAATACATATACAAAAGATTCTTTAAAGACAGTACAAATACATGGCGAGATCGCAGGAGGAAGAAAAAGAATATTGGAAACATCAGATCTTTGATACTGATAGAAAAGGAAATGGAGCTCGCAGAGCAGAAAGGATGGACGGTCCCTCTGGTGATCGCACAACAAAAGAAGCCTAACAGAAAAACTGTAAAGTCTGTGTAACTGAGATACAATTTTCCAGTTCTTTCAGCCATAGATTAAAGTCAAACTCAAAGAAAATTCACAAATAACAACTAATTCATACGCATTTTTGTTAGATAATTCCCCTGACCCCCAGAAAAAGGCAAATACATACTTAAAATAGACATTTAGATAAGATAAATAAACCTAAAAAAAAAAAAAAAAAGGACGATTACAGCATGTACCATTTTGTCTAAGTACCTCCTGGGTTGAAAATCAAAAACAAAAAAAAAGAAGAGGGAGGAATTTATATGCTGTCTACATTGCAAAGAGGACAATTCATTAGTTATAAGAATAGTATGCAAAATAATTACTTTGAAATAAAGTTAACGCTAATAAATAAATAAAACGTTAAAACTGGATTTGACCTGGGGGAAGCTTGAGGGGAGTGTGTTGGACACCAGCATGGAGGGGAGGGAGAGACTGCAGGGGGACATCCATGGGGTCAAAGGTGACATCCTGTAGCTGTCAAACACACGCTGTCGGACGGTAAGCGTAATCTCAGCTGTGGCCGTTGCACGCACGCACACACACACACACACACACACATACACACAAACACACACGCATACAAAAAAGTTTGGGAAAGTGTAAAATCCAAGGCACGGATGGTGGAAAGAGCCGCAGTCTCCCTGTCAACACAGCACAGCATTGTGAAACCAAGTCTCTCTCTTTTCTCTTGTATTGCCTAATAGCTTTTCCGATGATCATGACGCTTGACTTCAACAGCATTACAGTTTCAATACAAACCATACTTGCTGAATGGCACATGAAAAGCGACAAAAACGAAGTAACAGGAACCAGAATCTGCACTACCGCAAGTGGTTAGTTGCTGAACTGGTTTAAAAAAACATATAAAACTTTTTTTTTTTGTTTTATATCTACAGATACAAATAATTATCCTAACCCTCCCCCACCCACCCCCATGGGTTACAAACTGCCAGCATAAGAAGAAAAAAAAAAACTAAAGGAAACATACACAGTACCTACTGGAATATCAACAATCAATAAGTCCTCACAGAGGATTTTCTTAAGTCTTTTCATCTCTCTAAAAATATATATATAGTTTCTATCATGATACAATAGCAAGGCACTACGTGAGCCAATCACAAGTCCAGCTCTCCTCTTCTTTGAATTCAAGTGTCTGATTCAGGGGAAGAACTCTCCCTGGAGTAAAGTGTTTCGGGGTGTGTCGGATGTGTGTGGCTGTACATGTCACTGTGTCAGCGTGCTCAGGGTCTGGTGAGCTGGGTGTAAACCGGAGCCTGCTCCCAGTGCTGGGGGCTGCTCTGCGGGATGGAGGGGACACCCGTGTTGTCGGCTATGGGAGTGTACATGGGCCTCTGGCTGGGGCTGCTCATGTAGCTGAAAGTCGAGTACAGCCCCGAGCCCTGCCCCGCCCCCGCGTGGCTGTAGTAGGAGGCGGCGGTGCCTCCCCCCTGGTGGTCGGAGTAGTCGTACTGCTGTGCCCTGGAGATGGCTGGGTAGGAGGAGGAGGGGCTGTAGTGCTGCAGGTTGAAGGGGCTGTAGGCGACGTGCTGAGGGGAGCCCTGCTGCTCGCTGTAGTGGCTTGGGCTCAGCTGCTCGGTCTTGATCTGGGTCCTGTGCTGGGCCTGAGTTGCTTCTGAGCCGCCGCTGCTTCCCAGGGTGGTCAGGGTGTGCTGCTGCTGCTGTCCCTGCTGGTTCTGGCTTTTTGCCATCCAGGCCGCCGCACCTCCTGCCTGGGGGCTGACCGGGGCGCCGCTGCTGATGCTGTAGCTGCCGGTGTAGCTGACTGGCGTGGCGTTGCCAGGGCCGCTGGCGGAGCCAGGGTGGCCGTTGGGTGGGAGGTACTGATCGAACTCGTTGACGTCAAAAGTCTCAATGTGGGAGATGACATCACTGCTCAGCTCACCGATGTCCACATCACGGAAGTCGATGTTGAGCTGACGTCCGCTGGGACCATCGGGCAGAGAACGAAGGCCCACCTCACGTTTTAGGTCCATCTTGCCTGAACTGACATCGGTCTTTGGGGTGGTGGGAGGAGTAGGGGGGCCCTGGGAGCCTAAAAAATGAAACAGATGAGATGTGACTTTAACTATTAATTCAATATTAAGTCTTGTGCTTATTAAGTACATCAATAGTTCTGGGTTAGAAAATGATTTAGTAATCTTTTTTCACTTTTTAAATGATACTCAAGAGAAAAACAGGAGAACATGAGGCATTTAACCAAAAACTATTGGAAATAAGTGAAAAAGAAAGTGAAAACTAGATTTTTCTCTCTTCTCACCTGAGTGTTCACCCGGAGAATGCACCTCTCCCATGCTGGAAGCCGGAGAGTCCGCCTGCTGGAGAGCCTTGAAGATGGCATTAGGGGAAATGTGCGTCTGCTCGCTGCCGTCCTCCGGCTCGCTCTGCCCGTTCTTCACCGACTTCCTGCGCCGGGGCTGGTATTTGTAGTCCGGGTGATCCTTCTTGTGCTGCACCCGGAGCCGCTCAGCCTCCTCCACAAACGGCCGCTTCTCCCCTTCGTTGAGAAGTCTGTGCGTAAAATGTACCATTATTTTTACTTGAAACGCTACAAATTTTCGACTGAAATCTACATTAAATGAGGTTTTACTAAGTAAAACAACAACAACAACAACAAAAGAATAATCAGTGAACGCGATAAATATTTTGAAGCTTTAAAACTTAAAGTTTTAACACAGAATGTGCAAGTGTGCCAACAGAAAAGTGTTAAAATTTGAAATGCATTCTAAATCCAAATTACACATTATAAATCGATGCGTAAAAGCGGAATAGCAGATCATCCACACTTACCTCCAGAGTTTCCCCAGAGTTTTGCTGAGCTCCGCGTTATGAAGGTGCGGGTACTGGTCTGCCAGCTTCCTCCGAGCAGCCTGAGCCCACACCATGAAGGCATTCATTGGTCTCTTAACGTGAGGCTTGTTCTTAGTAGATCCGTTAACGCGCACCGGCATCGGCACGAGGGTCCAGTCGTAACCCTTGAGCACCTGGGACACTGCCTCGCGGATGCAAGCGGGAAACTTATCTTCCTCGTCCTTCTTGAAGTCGCCCAGGGTTCCGTCCGCTCTGAGCAGCCCGTTCTCAGACGGCCGGGTGTTCTCGGTGTCGGAGCCCGAGCCGGACGGACACGGGGAGCCCGCGGAGTCCTCGGACATGCTCGGGCTCGGGGCATCAGAGAGACACTTGTCTTGTTCCTCCGTCATCTTCAGGTAGGGGTCGAGGAGATTCATACGAAAAACTGTTTGGTGCCAAATTACGCGTGAAATTGGGGCGTTAATTCTGCTTACTCGCGAGAGGAAAAACCTCTAAATTGACTTTACCTTGCCAGGATGCGTTCAAGCAAAATCTTTAAACTCAGAAAAGTGCGCAAAAAAGACGATTCTGTCTTGCTCCGGTGCCGTGCGTAAAACTGATTTGGACAGCGAGTGGCTTTACGCACGAGTTTTCTTGCAGACTCCCTGGGGCAGTGTGTTTTCTGCAAACGAATCCGCGCTTGGAAGGACGAAAAAAGCCAGCTGGTAGGAGTCTGTTTCAGCTCTGCAGAATGAAACGATAAAGAGCTCCTTTCTGATCCCCGAGTACAATCCCCAGAACGCTTGAGTGCTTTGAACTTGCAAACGTTTTGCATGCGGGCTTTATAGCAGCGTTACCATGCTGAGGAAAGCCCAAATCTGATTGGCTGGCAGCATGTGACGCCAAAGTAAAGGAATTTGATCCCATTTTCCCTCTCCTAACCAGCTCAGAAAACACACACACATTTCCTTGACACACACACATACTGCTCACTAGCCTCTGTATTCTGTGTTTAATTCTGCTAGATTTTCCTATAGATATTTTCAAGGCTGTATGAGGAAAAAGTGATTTTCAACATTTAATTAGACATATGGAATATAATGTATAAGCCGTAAGTGACTCAAAGTGACAGATTTTATAATGAAGGAACACAGTGAAAGAAACAAAGTCATTGCAGGAGGATGTGGTCAGTAAAAGATCAAACCACAAGGAAGAAAACCATTAAACCTACACGCCAAATGACAAATGGCATCCTACACAGCTATAGACACTTTATATTCCGACTTTTAAACCATTTTCTTGTGTTTCTAAGTGCCTTCCACCGCCTCGGATCCATACATACAGTTCCATTATCTGGACAATAGGGGGAGACAGCAGTCTAGAAACCTAGTCAGCTCACCTCCCCTCACTTTGCCAAGAGCAGCAGAGGGAGGAGGAGGGAGAGCAGACTGCTGCAGAGCAACAGTTGCTGTCAAACATCAGCTTCTGATTTGTATCGCTCGTATCATTTCCAACAACAGAGCAATAATCTAGTGAATTGCGGATTCTGTTCAGTTTGCTGACTGTTCAACATTCTGTCCTTACCTTTTCCCACAAATGGTCCTAATAAAACTGGGAACATTTAAAGAGTTGTGTTTCACAGTATTATAACTTTTTCTTCATTTTGGAATTAAGCACATATTTGAGACTTCCAATATGACTTCCACTGGCAGGTTTTGTTTAAAAGATGGGAAGTAAGTCTTTGATTTTTTAGTTCTACACATCATTTTGGAAAGGCACACTGTACAACTTCTAGCTTTTTTTGGGCTGTGACCCAGTGGGACAAACGGTGGCAGATCCTTTATTTAAGAAAAGGTAGCAGCACAGTGACATGAAAAAAGCTCTTAGTATGGAAAATATTTTTTTATTTCTTATATGAGGTATTGTATGCTAGTGGTACTGGCAAAATGCCACACATATTAAAAGTATGGCTTGTTTCAGACAATAAGTTATTATAACAGATGCATAAATGTGCAGCTAAGGGAGAGCTAATTTTAACTACATTATGTATGTTTGACTTTTAAATCTGTAACTTGTTTTGAGTTTTGAATGGAAAATCGTAATATGCAAAATGACTAACTGTAACTATAAGTGTAGTTGAGTGAATGTTGCAGAAAATGTAAAACTTGAACCATACAATCTTTAAATTTAACTGCAGTTCTTCAGTGCATATACTTAGTTACTGTCCACTGCTCGCAGCTCTATTATTGTGCATCATCCATGAGTGATTTTCAGTTTTCAGACATCCTCTCACACACAAACACACACCCCCTTTGTCCTCTCCCTGCAGCCAAACACAGTGCGACTCTCCAATCAGAGCAGCACAAAGTGCTCTGCAGTGGTCACTGATGGTACCCTGCCTGCGCACGCCCCCTTTGATTGTTTATTATGCTTTGTGGAGATGTGGAAATGTAAATCTCAGTTCAGCCTAATGTGGACAACATGTGCTACCTGAAGTCGCTTTTAATAGCTCACAGATGTCAGGTAGAGCTAATTTCACTGTGCAGGCTGCTCTGTTGTTGCCGAGCTGCACACAGCCTTTCTTTTAAAACAGATACTAATCTTATTGCTTTTTTTTTTTTCCCCCCTCCCTGCGTCTCTCTCTGTGTTTAAAAGAGTATGACTGTCTCTGGATGCTCTTTAATGTCTCTATGTTGCTTGTTTGCCTTCAGTCCGGCTGCTAAAACTCTGAATCGCTCAGTAATTCTTTCTCTCCCTCACCAATTACGCCTGCGGTTCCAAAACACTACAGCCTAACATCGCCGACTCCTTCGTTCCTCTGCGAGTTTATTTACACGAGACATGCTTATTTAAGATACTCAGTTTGAACACAAATAGAAGGGAGCAGTTTGGCTGTGCGTTAATGGCTCGTGGGACGACGCTGAGGTCGCGTGCGCGCTGCGTGCCGTTACACAGGGCCACCGAATGCCACTGTGTTTGCTTGCAGAGCTCAGGAGGCGTGAACGCATTGACTCACAGAGCAGAGTGGTGGAAAACGTGGTGTTGCTATTGACAGAGTAAATATGCCCAATGGAGGTTTAGCAGAGAGCAGGAGCTAAAAGCAGGAGGCAGAAGATGGTGAGGTGGAAAGTGTAAATGAAAGGAGGGAAAGGAAGACAGAGGAGGAGAAGTTGGAGCCGGCCGCTCAGAAGTTTAAACTTATCCGAGTTGTAACATAATGTCAGGAATAAATAGAAGCAGGTTGCATCACACAAGCTTGGACTTGCAATGCGTTTAGTCCACGGATGGATTAAGAGAGCTTGATGCAGTGCCACCTCTCTGATGTGCTGTTTGTCAAGTCTAGAGGCTAATAACAATACTACAAAAAAACAAACAAAAAAAAAAACCCTGCGGCTCAAAATGCATTTACCCCATTGACTGGCATTTTTAATGTGTATTTAATTTTCCAACATTCTGCTTCTATTCCTCTAAATTATTTTAGTAAAATGAGCATAGATCATTTTAAAAAATGTGACCCTTTTAACCCGAATACCTGTTGATGGGGATAAAATAATCATGAAAATTATACTGCTCATCAGAGCCAGAAACTAAAAGAGCAGAATGAATATCAAGCTTTCAACTTCTTGACGGGCCAACTGTGAAGTGCTGTTGCATAAAGAAAAATGTTTTAATCTAAAATCGTAAAATTGTGATATTTCATCCAAAAAACTTTATTCTACGTATCTTTTTTTTAAATGCCATGAAATAAATTATTTGCACTGGATTCTGTAAAAGCTAAAAGAAAAATTGTGCTCCTTGGCACAGCTAAGAAGACAGTGACTAAGTCAGCTGTGGTTAACTAAGGGAAGATGACAACAGAGCCTAAGAGGACAAAAATCATAGTTTAGCAATAAAACCGACAACCGAATATTTGGATATTGGGGTCCAGCCCCAGAATTTGCACATTATTTTACATTTTTGTCTGTCTGATCACATCATTTCTGAACAATAAAATTGGACATTACAATCAAACAGTTACTCAGTACTTGAGTAGTCTTTTCACCAAATATTTTTTTACTCTTACTTGAGTAATTTTTTGGATGACTACTTTTTACTTCTACTTGAGTGATAGTATTTTGAAGTAACATTACTCTTACTTGAGTACAATTTTTGGCTACTCTACCCACCTCTGGTTATTGATGATCAGAAATCACAACAACATAGAATGTGGCCATTTAATATAGAAGTACCCACAGGGTTGATTTGTGGCCCCATATTTTGTCCACCTAAACCACCATTACATATACCCCATATCTTAATTTCTAACTTTGAAGAGGAACTTTTGGGTGAGGCTGGCGAGGGAAATAGCTTCACAACGGGGAACCAAACCGAGAAGCTAGAAAAATTCTTTGTCTTAAGTGCCAGGGGAGCAGTTTTCAAGTGAGTGAGCAGTGTTGAGACCAGTATGCAGCTCTTTCAATAAATCCATGGGTGCAACCAGTTTTAGTACCTTGTTCATAGTTACAAAGAAGTTAGGAATGACTTTATGCGCATACTTAGTGGTGAATTTATGAAAAGCAGGTACAGCCCAGTCCATAAGAATAAGAGAATGTTGGTAATAATAAGACAAGACAATTGGCAAGAAGTACAACTACGTCTGAGTGTAAAACAGAAGGCTTCCTTACATATTGGCAGTGTAGAGCAGCTGCCCAGCTGTCACCTGGTAGATGTGCACATATCAGAAACACATGTATACACACAATGTGACAGCACATCTGACCTCCACTCCCACGTGACATCTTGTCAAAAAGAAAACCAAATCTAACACGGACATATGGTTTAACACTCCTGAACACACTCCTCCTCCTCCACATGTCACACAGGCAAGTTAGACTCTTATGACAACTGTTCGAGCTGAATTTATTTGCATTCTCTCAAAACCGGAATACTTAATTTGAGGCCTGTAAACTTTGCAAATATATGCTGTTACGCCCCCATCTAAGGGGTTAGGAGCACAAAATATCAGTTAAAAGGTCCGTCTAAGATTGACTGCTTTCTACTAATTTTAATCAGAAAGTTTCCAATCAGTCTAGCAACAGTTTGTGAGACGTCTGTCTGTGGTTTCAGAGCTGCTGCAGGATAAAAGGGGAGATCATTCTGTGGACTTTAGGCAGTAAAGGATGACCTGAGGCTGGCGGGAGCAGAAGTCAGGATAGCAGGCAGGGCGAGGTCTTGGGAAACTTCTCATCTTGACTTGGAGCTACAGCGTAAAAAATCTGAGCAAACAGTAGGAGTCAACTGCCAAAGTCTGGTTTGCTTTTCCAGGGGAGTCCCAACGGGTGTGCTTTACATTCATGAGCGTCACATCTGTGGTAGTGACAAAAGTGTGTCCAGGTTCCGGGTATAAATTCCGATTTAAAGGTGCAACTTGGAATTTCAAACATGGGTATACTATTATAGGATTTTTTTTAACAACTTGGCTGCTTAAAATTAATGGAGGAAATAGTTTGCAGTGAATGCTCCTCTTGGCATTTCTCATAGCATCAGGACTCATCATTGCAGATGTAAAAAAAATTAGACTCATCAGGAATATTAGAGCATTCCAGTGGACCTAGCTTCCAGCGCTGCCCCATCAAAATGGAATGCAGCCATTTTTAATGCTACTAGTTTCACTCGTGTCCAAACAACTCAAACGTGTCTGATAGTTTTTCTGCAAGGCTTGTTCTGTAACATTGGTTGTACAGGAGAAGATGAATACACTGACAGCGATTTTATTATTACCTGCAAACTTGTTGCTCATTTCACCCACCTTAACAAAAAGGGTCACTGAAAATCTATCTTGAGAATACAGAACTCAGTAATGGCTCTGACACGAGGTTGATTGAAGTATGTTTAGAACATACTGAAAATACATATCGAAAGTGGACAGACACTTTATGTAGCTTTTGACTTGCTCTGACTTTAGGTTGTTACCAGAACCAATGTAATAATTGTTGTCAAGCTACTATGTTTTCAGTAGCATCTTTTATGCATTAAGAACTTAATGGAAAAATACCCCCTTTCTAGCATGTGTCCACACTTACCACAAAATGTACTCATTATGAGGAGCACTATTAAAACACTTGTGCAATACTCGCTGTAGCCTTGATGGAACCTTTTAAAGTTCCGTAGAGTAAGGCCAGTGTTACACTTTCCTTGGTTTCAAGTACGCAAGGATCCATTTGAGTACAAGTTATGTGAATTTTGTTATCTGACCAAGTCCACATGGATCTGTGAATGTCTGTGTGGAGCCCAAAATTTGCATCCATGTGAACAGTCTATGCTACCTCTACACTACGAGAGTGCACATGCTCTGCAGTAGAGTTGAAGCACAGAATACCTAGATGCCTAACCACTGCACATTTATGGAACAGAGTCCTCCAAGTCCACTAGGAAGTAGTATAATCACAACAATGAAGGGAGAATAATAATCAAGGCTTAAGGAAACGGGGACAGGCAGAAGAAATGTGATGAAAAATGCTTTTGAGTTACTTCTTTAGAAACTGATGCAACACTTTTGTGTTTACATAGTGTGGAAAGTAATCCTGATAATTAACCCTCTGCTGTATTGAGTTTGATAATTGTGTTTTAATGTGTCACTCGTAATTCCTCTAACTTTGTGCAGGTGCAACACTTAGAAGCTGCAGTAGCCTTTTAAGCGATGCTGAGGTGTGAAGAAGCCTGACTTTCATTTGTTCATAGATCTCACATTGCCTCAGTTAAGGCTGTCATGATTTATTAATAGTTAAATGCCACACTTTCAGTTGTGTACTGACTGTAAAAGGAGCAAGGAAAGATCAAAGGTATTCAAATACCAAAGCGGTGGAGAGAATGTTAGAGAAACATCTCGTCGCTCGGAGCCTGCGGCCATCAGTTAGGTGCGATGTGTCATTTGTAGAGGATTCAAAGTGATTAATAGTTGCCTCAAGCCTGCGTGTGTCTTTTCCACTCTGATCTGATCGTCTAGGCACCGGGTGTCTGTTGACCGAATGTCATTCACCTCCTCATGCTGTTCAAACAACACTTAGGAAAGACTCAGGCAACTCCCAAGGAGGAGCGCTCTATCTGCCATCCATCACTGACCGACCCCTGCTGCTTGTCTTAATACCCACACCCCAGTTTCTTTTTTGACTTCAATATCCAAGTTTTCATATTCAGCATTTTCTTCTATGCTTTCCCTCCTTTTTTTTGCTTTCAAGTGGCATTAACTTGGCTGAAAACCATCCAAGACACTCCAAACTTAGTGAGTGGACACTCTTCTCCAGACTAAATCCTGCAGAAAACAGACCCGATCGCTTCATGCCTCTGGACATATTTCCCAGCAACCTGAGTTGTTGCTGATTAAAATATGTGCATTAGCTGCTCTTACCACGCTGTATGAGAGGTTGGAAAAGCGAACGGAAACCCAATCCACTCAGGCTGAGTCGAAAAAGCCGCAGAGGAGTACCATTTCCCTCCGAAGATATGGCTTGTGCAAACAGCCCTTGCTTTAACAATAACAATGGTCTCACCCAGCCAGGCCAAGCTAACTAATGACAGATCCACACCTTAATGCTGAGCAGTTGTTTGGGTTTAGCCAATGGAGGGCTTGTGTGCATGTGTGTGTGGTGGTTTTTGGGGGGGAAAGAATGGCAGTTGTCAGCGGGTGGCTCGTGCCACTGGAAAACTCCCTCCTTCCTTCCATGGACAGAGAGCAGCACCCACGACTCAGGCAGAGGTTGAAGGAGAAAAGCTCTGACGCAGCGAAACGTTACTCTGAGCTGCAGAAGATGTCCAACTATAACGCAGCACATTTTTACAGCTTATTGAATTGTGCAGGAGGCAGGATGGGGGCGGCGAGGGTGGGGGCAGACGTCTAAAATTATTCCTCTGTGTGTTTTTGGTTCCTTCTCCTATGTAGCAGTATGTTTCTTGATTCCGTTTCCTTTCTGTGACCCTCTCTGTCTTTACAGTTGTGGTTGATGCTATTTAGTGGCAAGCAGCTGACATGCTTATGAAGGTTATTTGGTTACAGGTGAAGGTGAATCTAATCTTGTAAATACATTACAACTTCCCAGATGAACTCTGAGCAAGAGGGGATGTGTCATCACAACTTAAGTGTGGCACAAATAGAACACATACACAGATCAGCTCTTTATGCTGCTAAAACTCCTCTGACCCAACGGGTCATGCACACAGGAAATCTGGGGATGTCCTGTGGCACTGGAATGGTGGCTGTGAATTCTGTGGATCCTGTGGGTTGCAGGGTGGGACCTACCTAGATCAGACTTATCCTGGCACATCCCACAGATGCTCAATAACATTTAGATCTGGGGACTGTGGAAGCCAGGTGAACAGCTTAGCTCTGTCGTGTTCCCCAGGCCACTCCTGAGCAGTTAGGGTGGGTAGGGGTTAGGGTTAGGGTGCGTCGGGGTGCATTGTCCTGCTGAGGGCAGCAACTGGCATCTATGACTTCTGTTGCCTTGTGGGATGGGGGGGGGGGGGGGGGGGGGGGGTTTGCTTTACCTGCAATGCTCAGGTGGATGCAACATGTCAAACATCCACATGAATGTCAGGGCTCAAGGTTTCCCAGCAGAACGTTGCATGGTAGCAAGATGATCGATGTTATTCACTTCACCTGTCAGTGGTCATAATGTGTATATGCTGCAAAAGCTACAACAACGATCCTCCGCATGCAATTTTCCAACAAAAACATAGTTTTCTGATTCAAATATGAGATAAGCTCCACTTTGTTTGCAAATCTCATTGAAATTCTGTTCTGATTAAATCTTTCTCAAAAAACTGTACATACTGTGCAGTGTGAAGTAACATTATTTTCAACTGTGACCAAAATAAATGAATGAAAGATGATGTATTTAATACATCTTTCTGCTTTCATACACACCTGGTTTCAAACTGCAACTTAAACTACAGTACATTTTTTACAAATTAGCAGTGGATATCTCAGCAAACATTAGCAAGCAGAAAACAGAGTTTGTTTTAGGATTTTTTGGCATTTTTTTGGTCAAAGTTCAGTCTTTTATTTAACAACAGGAGTTGAAAGGCTGACTGATGCATTAATACTATTTAGCTGCTTCCCTTATGGGTCCTGTTATCGCGCTTGCGGACTCTGTCTCAAGTCATGGCTTACAGCTACAACCACAGACTGTAAATAAAAGATGGACTTGTCCACAGTGATGTGATGTCATTGTTTTGTGGACTATTGTTTCCTTGAGTTTGAAATTTGACCCTCGCAATCTTTGTCATTTGAATGAAACTGGATATGATGAGTGAGGGATAGAAGTGATTGAGACATTGAGGAGAGTTCCAAGTCCATTTGGCAGCAACCTGGCAATCAGGTCACCTCCCACAAAACAAGGTCTGCTTTGTCATCTATTTTACTCTAAATAGGACCATAACTTACAAAGAGAACATCATGCTGTATTCAAGGGGGCTTGATACTAGTGATTGACACTATAAACTCATTAGGAAAATGTCCGGCAGGGTTACAAATAGAGTCCTTTTCTCAAAGTCTTGTATACAATCAGACTTATTTTGTCTACCAGAGGAGTCGCCTCCTGCTGGCCATTAGAAACAATGCAGGCTTATCTCATTTCTGCATGGGTATGTTTCTTCAGATTTGGTAGCTATGTCCACCTCTCTCGAAGTGTTCATTTCTTGAAACAGGACTACAAAGAATGCTTTTTATTTTTCCTTTTTAAAAGCATGACATGAGATATTAATTATCAAAACATTCAATTTAAGCCACTTAATCCAGCCAGCACAATGTTCTTACTTTTAGGTCTTGCAGTCGTACCACAATCCAGGTGCAGTTTCTAATAGCTGTGTGTTAATCAATCTCAGTTCAGAAATGTACATCTTCGTCAAAATCTGGTGTTTTGTGGCTGTAGAAGATGACTGGACCGCTACTTATTGCAGACTTTGAGGTTCAATCCTTGGATCCTGTTGTTGACATGTGTCCTTGGGCAAGAGCCTGAACAACTAAGTTTCTTCAGGTTTGCAATCCAGCTCCACAGCTTTCAGAGTGTGTGCCAATGGGTGAGTGAGAAACAAAGTATAAAAAGATGAATTCCTAATGTGTTTTATGCAAATTCATGCAAGCTGTTTTGTCTTAAAAGGAGATTCTTACGGTCTCCATCAGTGGTGGAAAGTTTAAAGTGAGTACATTTACTCAAGTAATGAATTTAAACACTATTTTGTCGTGCTTGTACTTTACTTGAATATTTCCATTACATGCTTTTTTAGTATTGCGCTTCTACTCCACTACATTTCAGAGAAAAATATTGTACTTTCTACTCCACTACATTTACAGTATCTGACCACTTCAGTTACTTCAGTTACTTTTGTTAAGAATTAAACCTGTGGTTTCCAACATGTTTGGGTTTTTACAAAACACAGTGTGTAGTCAGGGTCACATTTCAGATATCTGAGTTGTTACAGCTCCACCAAATAGTTATTTTTTCCTCTAAATCTCTCACATGGTTTCATTTTAATAAATGTTCTAATGGTCCAATATCTCACCAAACATCAGAGATTGGAGAACAAGTCCAAAACTGAAAACAGATTTGTGTTTCAGAACTTAGTTTTTACTTCATTCCTCTATGAGTCATCATGTTTGCAGCCTTCAGATTTATCTGCTGTCTCTGTATATAAAAACTGCATATGAAGGAGTTCAAACTAGCTCCACCTGCTGCGGCTACAACAGTAACATGCTGCTGACACTATGATGCTTCACTGTTAGTAATCTAATCATGTCTCATATAATTACATAGCAGTCAGAGTGAACAAACTTGTACCCGTATGTTAATGGATGAATTACCTTTTTCATCTAATGTTGAAATATCTCTACATAAGCAGCATTTTTTCATGCAGGACCTTTACTTGTAATTGAGTAGTTTTACATTGCTGTATTGCTACTTTAACTTCAGAAAAGAATCTGAATTCTTCTTCCACCAGCTGTGGTTTTACTCTTGGAGTTTGAATTGGTAGCACAAACCCAGAGCAATGTGAAGGAGAGGTAGAACATGATAATAATAGCAGAAATACTGTACACAATTATCCCCTTTAGAATTATTTTGGAATTTGTTTTGCAGTTTTTCCACATTTACAATGTGAAAAATGTGTGTAAAAAATGTTTTTCTCTTCTCTTATTCTAAATTGTATTTTTTAATATTCTATTTAACTATGACATTTTCAATGTAGTATATACTTTTTTAAGTGTTTTTCATGTGTCTTTTGTGATCTGTTTATCTGAAATGAAAAAGCAACATAATTCTTAAAAACATGTACATGCTACATTATATTTAACTATCACTGAACTAAGACAATTTTTTCTTTGCTATAGGACTGTATTTGACTACCGTTTAATGTTTCATCCATTATTCATTTACTCAGTTATCTATAATGTGAATACTGCAGCAAGTTTTTGCTGATTCCATTAAGAAAAGCTGCTGACTTGCTTTTAAAATATAAAACAAGGAGACCATAGCAATAAATCCCTAAATATCAGATTTAGTTATTACATAAAAAAGATCAAGCCTGTTACTTTATATCTGACTGAAGGCCTGTCACTTCTGTCACTCTTCCAGTTCCTGGTGCTGCAGAAAACCTTCTTCCTGCACACTCAAGCTGCTCAGAGACACACAGATCTACTCTTAATGAAATGGTGATGATACCTCAGTGCTCTGGCGCGCTCGCTGCAGCTTCGGCCCTCTGCTCAAACTTCCATCCTGCTTTAACCGCAGCCATCAAGATTAAAAGACCATGTTTAAAGGAAGGAAGACATAAGAAAGTTAAATGACATCAGTAGTCAAAGTTTAAGAAAAACAGTTGGCTAACAGTAGAAGGTGCCATTATGTAGAGTCTCCCAATAGCCATCCATCCTGCTGTGTATTTGGACATATTTTTTCATAAGCATTACTTCACTGGATAGTTATGTTTTTGTTTTTTTTTTTTATGACATGATTCATGCTGACAAGACCTTCTAAAATTAAGTGCAGAAACGTGTTCTGTTTGAAGAAAATGGCATGCGACATTCAGATATGGCTTTCTAAGTTTGCAGTGATTACATGGCAGGTGGTGCACTGCAGCCTGGCAAAGATCAACATGCACTATTAAATTAAAATTAGTTATTTTTGACATAGATAGAACACATTCCATGGCGGAGTAATAAACTGTTAATGTTTGAATTTCTAAAAATTAACTACTCAGAAAATGCTTTAATTTCGAAATAAAATGCTGCATTTCTGACAATGCCATATGAACAGCCTTGGAGTACTGCGCTCTCTGAGAGCTTTTTTTGTTTAAATAGTGTTGTTAAGCACAATCTCAGCAAGCAGCTGAGTTAATTACTAATATAAGGGCGTGAGTACCCTGATTAGACTTGTGCATGTGACTTCATTATCAGATTTCTTTGCAGTTGTCATGTCATTTAAGTGCATGTAAACTGAGTTAGCATTTATCCAGCAGGATAAGCTGAGGGAATAAAGTCAAGGCAGAAACTATGGAACAGTACAGTACAGTAACATGCGGCTTTCCTGTCTCAAACATAAAGTAGTCCTTCTGGTCTGAGGTGAGAGATGCAGCGGAACTAGAGGAAGCTGACTATAACCGCTGCCGTTTGGTGAAACACTGACACGTCCGGCTCTGACCTTCCTTAATGCAGACTGCGTGTTGAGAGCTCGTGCCAAACAGTCAGCGTCCGTTTCTCCATCTTGTAACTCAGATCTGCCACATGCAGATTTCAGCACACTGGGACTTGAGGTGTTGTGTGAGTGTGTGTTCGTCCTTAATAAATGGCACCATACAATGCCAGCTGGAGGGTTTTCTTTTCATTCTTAGCAACTGCAGAGGAACGTTTTCAGGCATTGATTCATCCACTAAAAGCTCATCTCTGTGTGTCAAAGTTACATATTTCGTAGATTTTTTTTTTTTAGATGAAAAAAATCCCTTCCTGTACCTGCTCACCTACAACTGTGCTCAAACATGCAATACTACTCTACACTTAGCAATGGAAAATTTTGTAGCATTTCTCCCATGTATGTTCCAACTGGAAGAAGACTGATACACAAAGTTCCACTCTGCAAGTTGACAGGATTGGTTCTTTAGGTTTGTAATATTTGAAGCCCAACAATTCAGATCATTTCATTGTACTGATGACAGTGTTAAGGTCTCAGAACGAGATTCAGTCATGGTGTTGACTGATTATTTCACCCATAACGTCCAGCAAATTTAAAAAAAAAAAAAAACACCATATATACATGTTAGCAAGGTATAAAAAACTTTTGTGTCTTTTGTGTAGATGTATTTCAACCCTCTTGCCTCCTTCATCTATTTTGGATATTGTGAAGTGTTCCAGCAGCTGTCTGAGTCATAGGGAAGTGATGCGGTGCTTTTGTCGGGTCTTGTTATTTGTAAAAAATAAGATTTATGGTTAACATCAGCCCCAAAAATCACAAGTTTGTTCTCTGAAATACATCCAATAATATCCTGACTCAGAGCTGTCACTTGTTACAAACTGCTCGATTAAAGGCCAACAGAGAGGCTATTACGAAACATTATTGGTGCTGATAAGAAAGAAACACGTCGGCTCCCAAATTTAATTAATATCGCTCAAGGAAATAATAAATGTGTTGAGTCTTGTTAAACATAACTTACCATTTGTCTGTTCACATATTGCAGCTAATCCAACCCTCAAACCAGAAATCCAAGTGGGAATAAATAGGCTGTGGAAGCAGCCTCTCATTTGGCCAACAAAAGACATCATCTCATTCTCTATTGACGTAAGTTATCCATCAACTCTGGAAAAACAGAATTCTGCTTTGCCTTTTGGCTTCAGAAATACATTGTATTTTTCACTAAAATGTCTTGTGATGCTGCTTGGTTGAACGTAGATAATTAGTTTCTTCTGTTTTTCCACATTTTGGACGGTAACTGTGAGTATCTTGTTCCCAAAATTGACGAAGCTGATTTCCATCCCTCTGAAATAGTGTTTTTTGGTCATTTTTGACAAGCAAACTTGTTATTATGCTAAATCTAAGATGGAATATTGTAATGCACAGCTGTAGAAACCTCACTGTCAATGTGTTAATGTGTAGTGTAGCAATATCTGTTTAACTGTAAGTATTCCAGGTGGAAAATAGCACGTCCATCCACATTTATTTATTGTGAAACTGTTTGAATTTTTGGCAGTTGTGGCTTGAAATGCAGGTGGACAAACCTATCAATGTCTGTCATTTGGCTAATGTTAATATTTGATTTGTCTTCAGGACAAAACTTAGACAACTTACTTTCAACACCAATTTTCATTCAGGCTCCTTTACCATTTTTCCCCATTTTAAACCAACAAACATATGGTGTGTTGGCGACCACATTCTCAAACAATGTGAACACAATTACATCATTTGTGTGTTTGTGTGTGTAAATAAGTGCTCTGCGGAATCACATCTACTTTCTGTGGAAGCTCGCATGTACATGTGCTGATGTAAAACAAGCCAGCTGTGCTACCATGTTCAGGCTTGATTTGCTCCATCTGGACTCATCACCTCATGAGCTTTCACGTTGTCAAAGTCTTCCTGCTGCATACTGATCATTTAAATCCAACCTAAGCTTCTCTGAGCAGAGTTTATCTCACAAAGCTCTGTGTGATTGTGTCCATGAGGCGTAACTTTGGTCTAAATAAGATTCAGATGGAAGTGGGGGGGGGCATCCATTGTTAGAAATCAACTTGTTACCTCGTCGTTACCTTTTTAAACCAACAAGTGGTTTGATTTAAATTTCTAAAATTATATGTGGGGTCTTTTGGGGTCATCAGTACAAGAAGATGCAACATCTACATCTGCTTTTTAGCCGCTGAAGCAACCAAGAAAAGATTATTTCCACTTAAACATCAGCCTCTGAATGTTTTTGCAGCAGAAATGTCACCAGTTCAATTACTCTCGTCTTATTCAGCTTAATGAACAGTTGTGCACCGAGCGGCTTATGTTACATGTGAACAGTCATTTTGCATTGCATTGAAGAGGAAATGAGATTGGTTGTCACTGCAATTCCTCCTCAAAATATCCACTCTGAAACACTCCACCAACACACCAGCTCAGTCCAATCTGTTCAGCCTCCATGATAACACAGATTTCTTCCTACGGTTTGTGCAGCACCGATTTTCTGTGTCCATGCGGGTCATACCTCTTCACAATGCTACAGTACCGACTCTGACCTGTCCTGCCTCTGCACCCCCCACTGTGGTAGTGCTACATGTGGTGATAGGAAATTGCTCGGTCCGATTCCCTGCCATCAAAATGTCCCAGCATATCCTTCATGGAAGAAACTGAACGAGGGGAGGAGGAAGTGCAGCTGGAGGTCATTCTTTTATCAGCCTGAAGGTTTTATCAAGGGACTCCGAGTTGTAGGCAGAGGTAAAAATAATTTACTGACGTGTTTTATTCCAGCAAGCACAGTGAATCCTACATTTATTCTACCAAATAGTTAAAATAAAACAAATGAATGGATGTAATTACAGTAGTCGAGGCACTCAATGTGTCACTGTTGTACTGAGAAAATTATTGTAATAGTTTTAATGAATGTTCACAGTCTCTTATTTTGAAGGCACTCTATTTGTAATCATTGGATTTCGCTAGGGCATCAACATCTCAGACTGAAATAAACGGGCACATCAGCTGCACCTCCATCCTCCATTCATGCTTAGTGTACCACCAGAAAGGTTGTGTACAGGAGAACCCCAAAAAAAGTCCAGACACTATTAGCCCAGCCATTGTAAAATAAAGTAAATGGCTGTTATAAATTCTTGTCCACATGTGTGATGTCTTCACTTCAACATCTCCCTTTGCTCCACTTTTGTCCGTTCATTATTGCACCATATACACTACCATTTAAAAGTTTGGGGTCACCCAGGCAATTTCATGTTTTCCGTGAAAACTCACATTTTTTTTCATGTGCTAACATAAATTGCACCAGGGTTTTCTAATCATCAGCCTTTCAACACGATTAGCTAACACAATGTACCATTAGAACACAGGAGTGATGGTTGCTGGAAATGGGCCTCTTATGTAGATATTCCATTAAAAATCTTTCTAGCTAGAATAGTCATTTACCACATTAACAATATCTAGATTGTTTATCTAATCTAATTTGATAAATGTTAATTCTGATTAATTTCAAGATTCAATATTCAAGTTAATTCATGTTAACTTCATTGAAAAAAATGCTTTTCTTTCAAAAATAAGGACATTTCTAACTGACCCCAAACTTTTGAACGGTAGTGTATATATCATACATATGGTGCACTGGCTGAATGGTGGACTGCACTTTCACTGAGGCCATACTCAGTCTGTTTATAACTATGAAGAGGGCCAAGGGGTCTCAATGGGAGGGAATCACATGCACCCACATGCACTAGCATGTAGTAGCATGTACGTACATGCACTAACATGCACATATAGCCATAAGTTCAAATTACAATGCTTCATGTGAGAATGAGACTTCGTTAAATGCTAGGGCTGAGGTTGCCACTGGTCCACTACAGTTTTACATAGCAGAAACCTGTTTCTTGCTATATGAAGGCTGTATTTACATTCAAATCATCATATTGCACATTAAATTTTTTTGTATTAAAGTACTACTTATCAATTTTACTTAGAAACAGATTAAAAGGTTCACAAACACATCTGTGGTACCCTAACCTTGGAAAGTTAATGACTAAATGTTAGCAAATGTTAGCACACTGAAGCCATGTTTCTAGTAACTTGACAAGTCCAATAGTCACACTTCTTTTAGCTTTAGTTATGTCTTACCAGACTTCTGACAAGTAAAATTTGGGTTTTAACATCAAGATGCATTGCTATGCTCCTCCACTAGTTGCTAACTTTTTCATCATGCTGTAGTCTTGTTTTTTCCTGCTTGAATTTCTACTTATTTTGAGTCAATAAAAAAAAAAGAAAAAAGTAGTAACTCAGGGCCAATTGTGCCACATCTTTCTTTTATGTGTCCTGCACACGTCCGAGGATTCAAATACACTTTGGTACGTGTTATATGTGTGTTATTTACCTCAAGTTGCCAACTCAACAGCTCATATCTCCTCTACAGCTATACAGAATGTCTATTTTAATATCATCTTTATGGTCCCAGGGAGGTCTGAATATTGTTAGACCACAAAATGAGCTGCTCTTCATCTTGACAGCTGCATTGTGACAGCTACAATCCCCAAAAGAAATGAGGGTCATCACCTGAAAAGAAAACAGCTAATTGAGTAGAGTATGCCAATAATGAGCAGATACAAAAAATGGCACTTTTGTGGCCTCTTGCAGATAAAATGGCAAATAATCTTAGTTTGCCAGCAAGATATTGAGTATTTATGTATTAATCAAGCTGAAGAAATTATATGGCTGTAAGGAAAAGGTTTGTTGTGTCCAGCTTTCTTTGGTCACAGCACATGGCTCGTTGCTGCATAAAGGACAGTTTCACATTTCAGTGTTTAGCTAAGATTCAACATTTCCTGCATGCCAATTAGATTTTGAGCCAGTGACCATACCCATAATTTAGGCAAATAGGGTAAATCCACAGGGTCTTAATTACAGAGGATGGCACACTCCTTTCTTAAGCTGCCTCAATTTGTGATTTAGGTGGAAAAGATGGTTGTGTTCTGACATCAAACCTTTGCCAAATGCTGCTCTAAAGCCTGCTCTGTAAAACTCAGGAACTATACTAAACCCTGGTCTGTTCAGTCCTCTTGAACTCGGAGCCATGAGCCGAGCTGCTCATCGCACCACTGAGGCTCATAATTAAAAATCTCCAGTTACTTCCTCCTTACCTCTGCTGACCCCGGCCTCGTGGCTCAGCCGTGCCCGAGTCCAGTGAGCCGCCTCTGGGGAGCCATGGGAGGAACTTGGCCTGGGTGCCGCATGGAGACCGGACGGCGTTGGAAAGTAATGGGGATGTTGACTCAAGTGTGACGAGGGTGGGTGGACGTGACTGCTGAAGAAGAGCATGCCAGGTAAACACTGTGCACTCGTGATGCCAGATTTGCCTTTGCTTATGATGCCAGAGTGTTGTGGCTTTCTATCTCTAGAAGAAATTGTGAAGGTTTGAATGAGACTGAAAAGGGGCAAAAGAGAAGCAAAACAGGAGACAAACAGATGAAAATGAAAAGACGGGAGACAGGAACACACCGAAAGCGATCATGTTTCTATCTCTGGGGCTGTTATTAAAGCAGCATCTAACACCCAGGAATGCAGGAATGTCCGCTGACGTCTTTCTCATCAGGTCGGGAGAACGAGACGGGGTGGAGAAAGTGTCAGCTTGTTTCAGGAAGGAACTGATACTGCAGGGCCATCTGAGGATTCAACTATTGCCACTCAGGGGAAGGAGGGGAAGACAGAGGTATCACTTTCACGAAGAATGAAACGGAACCACATTGAGGGAGCGACAAAAGGAGCAGAGAAACCTGTTAGAATGAAACTGTGGTGGAAAAACGTCTCAATCCTTCTCGGTGAACGGGGCCGAGACTAAAGGCAACACTGGCCCCCTGTCACTGGGACCCCCTCGTTGAGTGCCAGCCCACTGTGGTGAGTGAGCGGTGGAATAGCAGAGGGCCATACATACAGTACACACTCTGTCTATCTCATAGGCTCATTCAGCCGTGTGGTTTGGCAGGTTGAGCGGCGATGTAGGTGGCTGTGAGTGAAGATACGGAGAGCCATGTGTGCCGAGCTTAAGTATTCAATTTACCTCTGCCATTAGGACACATTACACATTGAGTCTGTGTGTGTGGAGAGGGCCAAAGTGTTGGCTTATTGCAGCTAATCCTTCACTTTTAACCTGCACTTGGCATTGTGTAGCACCTTATATTTGTCATGCAACTCAAGTTTAGGAGTCTAATAAGGAAGTCAAGGCCTAAGCTTCTGCAAACATTGCATTTAAGCGCCTGCTATCAGCTGATGGAGCGACTATTCCAGTAACGGTGGTACTACTCACATATATAATCTACACAGAGGTATTCCCGAGCGTCGGCCAAACATATATCAGCACTGTTTCATATCAAAGACCTTTATTTTGGCAATTGCTGATGTTTGCTTGGAATTAGCACTTTTTAATAAATTCATTTGGTTCTGTACATAGTGTTAATGCACAGGATAAACACGAGCTAAAACCGTTTGACGTCTGTCTGGGTAATATGGGATTATAGGAAGCTTAGACAACTTCCCATAAGACAACATAGAACCATGCAGGGTTCCGTAGCACAAATGCCCTTTGTGGGACATACAGAACGGCCCTCTGAAAGTCGTGAAGAAGAGAAAATAGTCTCAGAAATAAGTTGTAGTGACTTTATTGTAGAAATGTCACTGTATACCGTTGACCTGCTTGCAACAGTACAGCAGTTTGGACAAAGCTGAGATACATACAAGGTAAACTGTAACTTCAATTCCATCCACATCAGTATTCAATGCTGGAGGACAGATAGGAATTTTTCCAGTTTAAAGGACTTTAATGTGGGGTTTGAAGTGGTGTTGGTGTGGGTCACAGGACTTTCATCCAGGAGACTGAGGTTTGTGGCCCATGTCAGACCAATGTCTTGTTTTTGTGACTAAAGTTTCATTTTCACTCACTGTTTGGTTGAATTTAGGCCAAAACTACTTGGTTAGATTTAGGGAAAGATCATGGTTGATCTTAAATTACACCCTTTCATACTATTAAGCGCATGTCACAAGGCAAGCCTCTTATTGCCTGAAAAAGGTGAGACAGTAACAACAGCAGTTGGAAACATTTGACTGTGGATTCTTGTCGTGTATTCTGTTCAGAGATTATTTATTGGTTTAACAAACTACTCTGTGTGTCTGAAACGTTCATACTAGATACACTACAGTTCAAAAGTTTGAGGTCACTTTGAAATGTCCTGTTTCTTTTTAAAGGAAAGCAGTTTATTCAATGAGATACCATAAAATTAATCGGAAATACTGTGTAGACAGAGTTAATTTTGTAAATGACTATTCTAGCTGGAAAAAGCTGATTTTTAATGGAATATCTACATAGGGGTACAGAGGGACATTTCCAGCAACTATTACCTGTATTCTAATGGTACAATATGTTGTGCTAATGGTGTTGAAAGGCTAACTGATGATTAGAAAACTCTTGTGAAGTTATGTTTGCACATGAATAAAAGTGTGAGTTTTCATGGAAATCGTAAAGTTGCCTGGGTGACCCCAAACTTTTGGACGGTAGAGTATGTGTTTAAGATACCAAGTCCCCAGTGGAATTTATTCATGTTTTATCTATTTTTAATTGTTGGAAGTCATGTGAAATTTTAGCCTTTTAAATGTAAAATTCCTTTAACTCCTACTGACAAAGTTAAGAAAAAATAACATTATTCTGATGTAAAGATACTCATTATTTTGAAGTGTGCTCCAGAGGTCTCTAAAATTGCAGTGTTTTGGGTCAATATGCTGTGATCAAAACTGTTATCTGAGGTAAAATGCTCGTCTGATTTTTATATGTACATAACCACATGTGCATTGCCCCTTTGCATTTGATATATTACCATAGGTTCAAATTGCATAGAGGTAGAAACATAAAGAACAAACTGGTATTTATTTTTTATTGTTTGTAGCCTCTTGATATGCATCTTAATTGTCATCTTTTATAATAATTAATGTGAAAAAATAAATATTGACATCACATTAATTTGGAACTTTCTGGTTGCTACTCCAAAATAGGATCAACTTAGAGTATAGTTATAGTTTAAGACTTACTCTCCAGCTCCGTACACTAATACTTTTGAGTTTAATTGAACTATTAAAAAAATTCCCCCCAAAATATTGATCATTTATACTGACAATCAGTGAGCTAAATTAAGTGGTCTTTTCCATTTTAAGACCAACATGACAGTGTGAGGTTGAGAAAACCTGCTGTAACGTAACAAAGCATTTCATTTTGAGTAGAATGTGGCCATTAAATATAGATGTACCCACAAACAAAATGACTTTGCGCTGAGCAGACATCTGTTATGCATGTGTATGTTATGTATGGATACCAAATCACGTACCCTAAATATTGCAGCGGGTGGTGGGAACTCATGAGACTCGGAAACACCCCCACAATTTAATCAGTTGTTTCCTGTATCATTTCCAATGGAAAAGTCCCGATAAGTCCGCAGCGGCCGAGTTAGTAGGATCGCAATCATGTGATCATCAGCAGGCAGCTGACATAGTGTTCACTTGTTGTTGTAGCAGGATAGTCCTGCCCAAAGCCGGTTTTGTGCCCTCCCAGGCAGTACTGGGCTATAAGCTAATCCGGGCACGCCCACCAGGTATAAAAGCTGAGGGTGGGCTATCGTACTCTCTCTCTCTCGTTGAGGCTAAAGCCACGCCCCTTCCAGTCTTCATGTGTGCATGTGATTTTGCTTTATTCACCTGGTGACCTCTCCCTGGGCCCTGTTCTTCCCCTCCGTTGACACACTGCCACATGGTAAGCCTGCCTCTGACCCTTTGCATTTTCCCTCTCCTTGTTTTATCTCATTTTAATTGATTTTAAATTAATTGTTAAATAAAATTTGATTAACTGTATGGGACCAACACATCTCCTGCTTCGTGATATACGAACCTGTGTGCCTCAGACAACTACTAAGAGGCAGAACTTTCCTTGGGGGCTTTCCCCCACGGTGGCTACTGGGCAATGTGACCCCAGCCCTGGCTCTAAGCTCTCCCCATATTCTGCAGCCCTCCTAGCTGCTACTTCACTCGCCACAATTGTCATAGTTACAGTGACGTCATGCTGCTATCCCGCAACAATACAGAAATTTTAAACAAATCCGTGGATCCAGACTATAAGCCACATCACTGCCAAAATCTAATCACTTGGTCCTTGTGTTATTTCTGACATTCCCTGAATATTTCATCCAAATCCGTTAGTCCGTTTTGAGTAATGTTGCTAACAGACAGACAGACAGACAGACAGATAAATGTACGCCGATTGTCACCTAACTCTGCCATTCCTTGGCAGAGTAATAATGAAGTAGCAACATTAAAGGATGAAAGCACAAAGGGAGGCCTGTAGACTGATCTGACTTTGTAATGGTCATAAGATTAATTTATCTTAAGGTATTTTTCTATTTATTTCCAGTGTTTGCCGTTTCTCCTTGTGAAAGCAAAGTATGAAACCTATTAACGTGGTGGTTAAGCAGCAGGGGCCTGATGTTGCTTCAGACGTATGTGTGGCTTGTCCTGCTCTCTGCCTGTGTACACTGAGCTTCTGCCAGACGCTGCTGCGCTCCGCTGCGATGTGCCCTTCTGTTCTGAGCTCCGCTGTCCTGCGCTGCGATGCCGACTCCTCGCTAGGTGCCAAGTGATTTTTATCACTGGGAAAACAGTCTCCTTCCAATCTCAGCCCTCTTAGGAGCATATGAATACACTTTACACTCACACGAAGGAAAACAGGTAACTTGAGACCAGGCTTGGGGCAAGAGCTGAGCCTGCAGGTAAAAAGGGCTGCAGTGTGTCAGCGTGTGTGCACTGTGGCATCTGAGAGAGTGTGTGCTGGACTTGTTCACACTCAGGGACAACGTTATGAACAGAAGTGTGTTTGCACACTGTATGTGCCTCAGTTTTAATGTTGCACATACAGTTTCTCTGTGTTTTGGCCGCAATGGATGAGCGACTAAATCACCAAAACCAAGTGAATTTACCTGAGTGCTGCATTATAGCGCAGTTCAAGGGTGCTTGTTCCTGATTTTTTAAATTTTTGTGTGCCTTTCTATTTGTTTTGTTTTTGTTTTTGCAGTTCTTTACAGCAGATTAGGACTTATAACCTATCAGGATATAACGAATCCTAGAAAATATCACCAATTGCTGTAAAGTCAATGAAGCCAAAAGGTTCAAGGTTCAAGGTTACTTTATTAATTCCCGTGGGCAGATTTGTTTTGCAGAAAAAAATATTGCATTTGGCATTCCATTACAAAACACACATTGAACCTGGCAGAGGGTACTTCATTAAGTGACAAGACAAGACAAAAAAGTGCTCATTCACCAATATAGCAGCAAGGATAGCTAAAAAGATAAGATAAAATAAATAAGATCAAGATAAATAAAAACAAAATACAATATAACAGAATAAAAAAATCTTAGGAAAATAAAAGAAATCTCTGGGATAAAAACCAGGATTCCACCTATGGAAAATGAAATGCATTAAAACAGCTCTACCTCAGTCGGCTACAATATCTAACTTCTGTTTGCATGTTAAGTCATTAGTAGCAATCCAATAGCAAAACATGTAGAAATAAAATGCTGACAGTAGTCGAGTTTGGTGTCTAAAGAATACATTTGACACTTAAGGTACATTTTGCTGACAATACTTGGATATTTTTTTTAATCGAGTTTGCTTTAAAATATGGGAATTTTACTCGAAGCAGGTATTTTAAAACATGGTATTGTTACTTTTACTTACTAAAAGTCTGAGTATTTCTTCCACCACTGAGCAGAAGTGGCATAAAGTAAAGGTAAAGATGGGAGCGGCTTTCCATTTTCCCCTTTATTTATCTAAGGAGAGTCCACAGCATAAATTTGACCTTTTTCCAGTAATGCCCTGTGTGACATTCACACATTGACACGTGGGAGCAACCAGTGCAACCACAGCGTTCTGCTGTCAACCGTTCCTCAGCAGTCACATGCAAAATGCCTCGCTGGCATTACTTAATTTTCCAGCCGGGTCTCGAGCTTAAACAAGAAACTTTAGTTCATTATTGTGCTTAATAGGGACGTAAAGAAATCCGGAGAAATATTTATGCCCACACGTCCTCAAGCAGCAGAACATTTTATATTGCTGTTTCACTACAGAGTAAAGCGAATAGGAAAACTTAAAGCAAAAGTTAAACGGACATTAAATGACGCTGTTATTTTTACCTTGTGACTTAATATTAAAATCCGTACCATCTACAGTTTGACAGTAGATGGAAATGAATGACCTGAAGGAACCGCATTAAATGTATCCAAGTGGCCATAAGGCCCTTTCAGATTTTTGTAATATGTATTTATCTATTTATTTAACCATGCTGTTAAAGTCATGTACAGTCACGTTGCACCTCTGAACCTTATGTTCATTAATGTCAATATAACACTTTATTCTTTATCACGGCATATTCCATTTTCAATTTTAATTTTATTCATCCTTTTTAATTACAACATAGCTGCTACTTTACAGTTGTTCTGTGTCCAACTGCTCTTTGTGCCTTTGAATTGCCCTCAGGGGACAAATAAAGTTTTTTGAATTGAACTGATTTCAATCTGTTGGTAAAGGTGATGGTTCTGGAAGTACTTGTCCCATTCCATCCATCTAGTTCATCTTTTTTCTTGTATGAAAGAACTCTTCTGGTAAAAATCTACCTTGTAACGTGTCCATATGTTGTTCTTTATAAGCTGCAAGACACATCATGAGCAAAATAAGTGGTCAACACCATGGCTGAGCAATTCCACTTTAAAATTGCAGTTTATTGATGAATGTGTTAAAGATTTTTGTAGATTCATATGTAACAAGAAAAGCACTCAGAGAGTGCAGTACTCTGCCAAGGCTGCTCAGGCATGTGTTATGCATGTGTATGTTATGTACGGATACTGTCGAGTAACGGAAATATGTAGCAGGTGGCAGGAATTGATGGGACTCGGAAACACCCCCACAAATTAATCAGTTCTTCCATATATGATTTCTGACGGATAAGTCCCAATAAGACCACAGCAGTCGATTTATAGTAGGATCGCAATCATGTGATCGTCAGCAGGCAGCTGACATAGTGTTCACTTGTTTTCAGAATTACAGTGATGCCGTGCCACTATCTTGCAATGATACAGAAATCTTAAACAAATCCGTGGATCCAGAATAGAAACTGCATAATTGCCAAAATCTAATCACTTGGTCCTTGTGTCATTTCTGACCTTTCCTGAAAGTTTCATCCAAATCTGTCAGTCCGTTTTTGAGAATTGTTGCTAACAGACAGACAGACAAGCATACGCCGATCGTCACATAATTCTGCCATTATCCTTTGCGGAGTAACAAACCGAAGGAACCAATCATACCAGTTTTCAGGGTGCTTTCTGTATCGTTATTCTTTTTCAGAATCACATGATACATGCTTCCCTTAGGCAATATTATTAGGAAGCACCGTATTAATTTCCATTGTTATGCTGATGAAACTCAGTTGTATTTATCTATGAAGCCAGATGAAACTAATCAGCTAGCTAGACTGCAAGATTGTCTTAAGGACATAAAGACCTGGATGACCTATAATTTCTTACTACTAAATTCAGACAAGACTGAAGTCATTGTATTTGGCCCCAGACATCTTAGAAACTCGCTTTCAAAGCATATAGTTACTCTGGATGGCATCACATTGGCCTCCAGTACTACTGTGAGGAACCTCAGTGTTATCTTTGACCAGGACATGTCCTTTAACTCACACATAAAACAAATCTGAAGGACTTCCTTTTTTCACCTGAGAAATACCTGTCTCAGAGTGGTGCAGAAAAACTAGTCCATGCATTTGTTACTTCAAGGCTTGACTACTGTAATTCCTTATTATCAGGTTGTCCCAATAGCTCTCTGAAACATCTACAGCTGATCCAAAACGCTGCAGCCAGAGTACTGACGGGAGTTAGCAAGAGAGATCATATTTCTCCTATATTGGTTTCTCTTCATTGGCTTCCTGTTAAATGTAGAATATAATTCAAAATCCTTCTTCTGACATATAAAGCTCTTAACAACCAATCTCCATCATATCTTAAAGACCTGATAGTACCATATTATCCTAGCAGAACTCTTCGCTCTCAGACTGCAGGCTTACTTGTTGTTCCTAGAATCTCTAAAAGTAGAATGTGAGGCAGAGCCTTCAGTTATCAGGCGCCTCTCCTGTGGAAACATCTCCCACTTTGGGTCCGGGAGGCGAACACCCTCTATTTTTAAGATCAGGCTTAAAACGTTCCTTTTTGACAAAGCTTATAGTTAGGGCTGACTGGGGGACCCTGAGGGGGTCAGCTGGTGTCTTCATTTGCACAACTGACTTCCCCTCTTGACGTCCCTTTAGTTCTGCCCCTAGTTATGCTGCTATAGGCCTAGACTGCTGGGGAACCTCTCTAGATGCACTGAGCCCTTCTCTAACTACCTATGTATTTACTATATATACCATTATTGCATTACACTCATTCTGTTTCTCCCTGTCTCCTTTCTCCGAGTGTCCCTGGTCCCAGAGCTGGATGCTTCAGATCTGTGGTTGTTCTCCCACCAACTGGCCTAGTCTCCATCATGTCCACTGTGGGATGCTGCTGCTGACCTTCCTCCAGCCCACTGCTTCCAGCTGCCCATTTCCACCAATCTACTCTGCATTGCCCTTACTATACTTGATTTGTTCTTCTACATATTTTTGAATTTACCACCAGCTATATATGTAGTATATTTAATGCCAGAGCCGTATACCATAGCAGTAAACTATAATTAGTTTCCATGTCAGTTGTACACTGCATGTATCATCTGTCTTATCATGCATGTATCAAATTGTGTGTTTTATGTTTCTTGTCTCCCCCCCACCACCAAGACCACCACCTCTATCTCTCTACCTCTTCTGTCCCTCTCAACCCACCCGGCCAGCAGGCAGATGGGTCCCCCCACATTAGAGCCGGGTTCTGCTCGAGGTTTTTTTCCCTGTTAAAAGGGTGTTTTCCTTGCCACTGTCACCTTTTGGCTTGCTCTGGGGGTCAGGCATATGGGTTCTGTAAAGTGTCTTGAGACAATTTGACTGTAATTGGTGCTATATAAATAAAATTGAATTGAATTGAACATGTAACTCTGGTGTTGCAGTGTTTGAGCAGAAGAAGGTGAGCTGGTGTGCTCGGGCTGCATTATGTGGAGTGGTGGACGGAGAAAAAGACCTTCATGGATGTACCCATTCTAGAGAAGGCAACGGTGTAGTAGCATATAAACCATTTTAGATATAACAGAAATTATTTTCACAGAAAAAAAATCTAAATATGGAACTTTGATCCACAGAGAGGAGTTTTTAAGAGTTCAAGCAACGACCACAGATGGACTTTAATATCCTTATTGCAAATTAACACAGAAAAAGGTTTATGTTTTGGTAACAGTTTGGATGTTTCACACAGAGATGCATCCCAAGAGCTGTAATTAACTTCCATGAGAAGGATTTTATGGCTTGTTTGTTGAAGTTTTTGTCAAAGAACCAGATATGTTGAAGCGCAGCTGTTCATCTTTTGTTCGCATGCTTTCAGAGTTTCACACTGATCCCAGCTGTAGAGCTCCAGCTGTGAGTCACCTAATATGTTCTGTGGTTTATTGGACTTTCATGTTCACAATCAGAAGCTTCTGAAATCATTTTTGCATGTCTATCAACACGTTATTTTAGTTTGGAAGAATATCCTCCTGAAAAACTTCATCTGGGCCTGTGGCCATCACATATACAACTTCTGTTTTTTATTGAAAAATCATGTAATGTGGCCTGAGGCTCTCCTGACTTGTATTTTCCCACTGTTAAATCTTTTTTCATTTCCACCTGCAACATTAACAGTTGCACAGATTTTATTAAAACTTAGTTTAGACTTACTTCTGTTCCCTTTGTAAGTTCAGATACACTACAGTTCAAAAGTTTGGGGTCATGTCCTTATTTTTTGTAAATAAAGCAGTTTATTTTCAATGAAGATGACATTAAATTACTCAGAAATACAATCTAGACATTGCCAATGTGGTAAATGACCATTCTAGCTGGAAACAGCTGATTTTTAATGGAATATCTACATAGGGGTACAGAGGCCCATTTCACTCCTGTGTTCTAATGATATATTGTGTTAGTTAATGGTGTGGAAAGGCTAATTGATGATTAGAACACTCTTGTGCAATTATGTTAGCACATGAATAAAAGTGTGAGTTTTTATGGAAAACATGAAATTACCTGGGTGACCCCAAACTTTTGAATGGTAGTGTATATACTTTCCTTATGTGGTTAATTTAATTGCATTGTTACAGTACGGTGATATTTTATACGTATTTTTGACAACTCAACTTGCACTTTGTATGAATATAAATGACAGTAGCAAAGAGTTTAACACAGAAAAGCAATCTTGACTTCTTGCAAATCAAAATACACATGCAAATACGAACATTTAAAAAACAACCGCATAATTACAAGTTGTTGTTTTTTTTTGTTGTTGCTTTATATCCCTTCTCCTCCCCTGCTACTAGAAACAGACCTGCAGTTTCGTGTTGTGCAATGGAATCATCAATACATAACTCCTAACAACTCCAGACATTTGTCTCACTCATATACACAATAAAAGCCAACATAATCATTTTCAGGGGTGATTTCCATGTTTGTTTTAATCACATACGTGGAAAAGGAGATCTTTGGAAGCCAGCCACCATTCCAACATGGAAACTGTGTGTCCTCAAGCATCGATCTGGAGTCAGAACCGCCACAGTTTCTAACCTGAACCTGAGGGCGAGACGAGAGCCCTGTCCTCATCAGCCTCTGTTTATTTGATTTTGGATTTTCTTTTTTTTGCACTCACATGTACATACAGTAAATCCCCAGTCATACGTCTTCATCCCTTCTCCACTCCATCCTTCCCCCCTTCTTTCACCAGGGCTGTTTATTTTAGATTTTTGGAGGAAAAACCTACAGTAAAATGAAAATAAAGGTAGCGTCACACTCATAATATTTAGAGTGGAGAGCAATTTATTTTCCTTTTATTAAATGCTGATTAATATGCAGTGTTGGGGAGACTAATACCGTGAGTTTCATTTCCCCAGTATCCTGTGCTGTGCCGGCTCGCCCTCAGAGGTGGACCCGGCCGCGAGCGAGTGGGAGATATGGAAGTCTGGTTTGAATTAAAAGAAATAAACTCCCTTTTTTTGCTCTTTGTCCTGTCTCCTCTTGTGTCAGGTTATTTCTTTCTCTTTTTTTCCTCGAGCTTGTAACTGTCAAGATGATGTGTGTTTTGGGGCTGGTGTTAATGTGGATGTCGGGAATGCCCAGACCCTAATTGCTCTGGTTAAGTTTTCTCCTGGATTCGGATGTGTGTGTGTGTGTGTGTGTGTGTGTGTGTGTGTGTGTGTATTCCTTTTAATTAACACGGAGCATGTATCATCGTGGCAGATGAGGAAGTTGAGCCAGACAGTGAGGATGCCGCCTCAGCAGCCGTTGCAGGATTTCAGACCAAATTCTCAGAATTAGGAATACAACACCTTCGTTTTGCACAACATACATCAAGATCTGTGAGAGAGCAAACTGCATTCAGTTTGAAGTAGCACTCCTGAGAAGTTTCAGCTGACTTCTCCCTGTTGCAAGAGTAAATGGGCAGAATAGCAAACTTGGACACAAATGGCTATTTTTAATTTTTCTTTCCAGAGTGTTTTGTTTGATTAATTATTGGAAGAAGCCAACTGGCTGCAAATATTTGTTATTCCTCATCTAAAACTCATTTATCATGAGGAGTATAAGCAGACACACAGGTTAGACCGGTATTTTGTAGTATTTTGCCAATATACTGGCTGATATCTGACTTTTGATAAAAGTTTTCTGCTATTTTTCAATTTTTATTTGATCTTGCAAAGGATGCATTGCAGCAGAGTCAGTTGAAGTCTAATTACACTGCCAAGGAATGCGGCAGAGTTATATGCAGTTGGTCTGTCTGTCTGTCCGTCTGTTCGCAACATTACTCAAAAACGGACTAATGGATTTGGATGAAATTTTCAGGGAAGGTCAGAAATGACACAAGGACCAACTGATTAGATTTTGGCAGTGATGCAGCTTATAGTCTGGACCCATGGGTTTGTTAAAATTTCTGTATCTGTATCTCGCTATTGCAAGATAGTGGCACAGCGTCACTGTAACTATGGCAACAAGTGAACACTATGTCAGCTGCCTGCTGACGATCACATGATTGCGATCCTAATACAAATTGACTGCTGCGACTTTTGATATATGAAATGAGACAAGGAACAATTGATTAAATTGTGGGGGTGTTTCCGAGTCACATCAATTCCCGCCACCTGCTACATATTTAGGTCATGTGATTTGATATCCATACATAACGTACACATGCATAACCAACATCTGTGCTCAGCGCAAGGTTATTTTGTTTGTGGGTACATTTATATTAAATGGCTATGTTCTATGTTGCTGTGATTTCTGATCATCAATAACTAATGAGCAAATGCTGCATTTAAAAAAAAAATGCTACATTCTGACAATGCTAGATGGGGGAATAAAAGGACAATGAATATTTGACTTACATTCATTGGATGGCCAGAAGCACCAATCTACAATTAAGGTAATAATATTTCAGTGTTGTATTTAAAGCTTCTTTCAGTCACTGTTGGTTTAAAACATATTTGTGTGATTCCACTGCTTTATTTGAAAGGGAAAGTCTTCAAGCTTGTAATGCTTTTCTAAATTGCTCATAAATACATAATACACATTATTTACAAGTAATAATAAACAATAATCCTCTAAGTCTGTATTGCATCTACTCTCTGGGAGATTTTTCATAAAAAAACAGCACACAGTTCCAATTTGTGCGTGCACAAAGACAAGAAGTACAAGCAAACATGCACAGTATTTGCTGCTGTTTCTTTGCACATGCACACGCTTACATGCAAGGAACACCTCAGAGATGAGGACCTGGTAGGGAACTATGACTCACATTGGCTGGGGTAAGCAATGCAGGTCGGGCTGTCACGTGAAAGGCTGTCCTGGAACAACTCTGTAACCGTATCACTGACTGTTTAAACAGGCCTCTGAGAGATGCCCTCTCATTTCCTGCTGGAAAAGCTGATCAATCACAGCTCTCATCACCTTGGAGTCGGCGAGAAATAGAGATGTTGGTGGACTGGTTCAGGACAAAGACAGAAAGGTGAGATGAGTGAAGAAATGACATGATTCTGGGGTGTGTTTATGTTCTTTATTAGATAATCAAGTGTCTGAAATGCTAAGATTGAGAAATAACACTAGTGGCAAAAACAAAGCTCATATCCAAGTACTCCGAAGTATCTTTTCAATAAGATTATGTCTGAGAGTGATATTATAAATCATATTCTACAGTTTATAGAGTGGAAAATCATTAGCAGAGCTAAATTGCAGTGTTCAGAAACTGCTTTGGAATTTTTTTTAAGGAACCACATTTTTATGTGTGAAACTACAGAGCTAATATTACTGAAAGATTAAAAAAAAAGCAAGGTAAAACAAGAGAAAGAAGAAAGGGAGAAGACAGAACTGCAGCCGATTTCATGGTGGCTCTAAAGACCGCTCGCCTCCTCCTTCCCCAATTTGTCTCTGTGAGTGTTATACAAGAGCTAGATGAATTGTGAGACGTTACATCCATCTATCAATTCCAAAAGAGGACCGTTCTGCTCTTTGAGTTCCTCGCTTCGCTCCTTCCCCCTGCCCGACACTTAAAACAACACATTGTGCCAGAGGCTCTTGATTTCCACTGCTTCACACCGCGTCGTTTTTCAAGCGAGCGCCATCAGAAGCATTTAGGTTGAACGTAGAGCAGACCCCGGTAGCCAGCTCGCCCCTGCCTTCTCTGACTCAGACCATGCTCAGCTCCAATTTGTCCAGACATGGGCCAGTATGTGTGAGTATGTGTGTGGGTGTATCCTGATATGCTGCTGTTATGTAGATGAAACACTCCAGAAGAAGTTTGTTGTGTTTTTTTATGTTTCACCATACAATAATGATGTCTATTAATGATACAGGCTGAAATTCTTATTTAGATATCATTAAATTAGTAAAATGAACTCGATGTTTTACCATTGCTTTGTCAGTATCCCTACATGGTCTCTATTGTTCGCTTACAGCTTGCTGCAAAGGCAGTGTCCCCAGGAAGCTGCTGTAGCTTTTGAATAATTTTACCATTATGAATTAATAAAATATTAAATTAAATTAACAATACTCAGTTAGAAAATTTTAACATAGCATTAGAATACAAATATTCTACTATATCAAATCACATAACACAACTAGAAAAGCACTCAGAGAACGCAGTACTCCACCAAGGCTGTCCATTCCCCCATATAGCATTGTCAGAAATGCAGCATTTGTTTATTAGTTATGGATGATCAGAAATCACACCAACATAGAATATGACCATTTAATATAGATGTACCCACAAACAAAATGATGAGCACAGGCGTATGTTATGCATGTGTACATTATGAATGGATACCGAATCGTGTGACCTAAATATGTAGCGGGCGGCGGAATTATTCCTTGTATCATTTACAACGGATATGTCCTGATAAGTCCACAGGGGTCGATTTGTAGTAGGATCGCAATCATGCGATCATCAGCAGACAGCTGGCATAGTGTTCACTTGTTGTCATAGTTACAGTGATGCTGTGCCGCTATCTCTGGATGCTTCAGATCTGTGGTTGTTCTCCCACCAACTGGCCTAGTCCCCCCCCGATCCCTCTATCTCTACCTCTCTACCTCTCTACCTCTTCTGTCCCTCTCAACCCGCCCGGCCAGCAGGCAGATGGGTCCCCCCACATTAGAGCCGGGTTCTGCTCAAGGTTTTTTTTCCGTGTTAAAAGGGTGTTTTCCGGGCGCCCGTGTAGCTCAACGCGTTGAGCGGGCGACCCATGTGCAGGGGCTGGTCCCCGACGCAGCTGGCCCGGGTTCGATTCCCGCTCGCGGCCCTTTGCTGCATGTCTTCCCCTCACTCTTCTCCTGTTTCCTGTCTCTCTCACACTGCACCTATCCAATAAAAGCCAACAAAAGGCCAAAAAAAAACTTAAAGAAAAAAAAAAAAAAGGGTGTTTTCCTTGCCACTGTCGCCTTTTGGATTGCTCTGGGGGTCAGGCATATGGGTTCTGTAAAGCAACTTGAGACAATTTGACTGTAATTGGCACTATATAAACAAAATTGAATTGAATTGAATTGAATCTTGCAATGATACAGAAATCTCTAACAAATCCATTCATCCAGACTATAAGCCACATCACTGCCAAAATCTAATCACTTGGTCATTGTGTCATTTCTGACCTTTCCTGAAAGTTTCATCCAAATCCGTTTGTTTCTTTTTTGAGTAATGTTGCTCACAGACAGACAGACAGACAAACCAACGCCAATCGTCAAGTAACTCCGCCGCGTTCCTTAGCAGAGTAATAAATCGAGAGGAATATGGCTGAATCTAGTTGGCACTAGTTTGGCTTTTTGCTGTAGAAGCTGAGCAAAAACTCTTAGTCACTAGTCACTCCAGCCAATTCAGCCTTACTGGTGAATATAGGCACTACATTCATAGAAACTATGTGGAAGAACGGGAAACTGTTGTGCGAGTTTTTGCTGTTGGTTGTCCTTTTACTTTTAGCACTTCTGTGGAAAAGACCGAATGAAACCAAATAATATAAATAATGAATCAGTGCTGGAAAGCAGCAGTCATAAGCAGTGCTCATAAACACATGCATTATTTATCATGCTAAAAAGACCTTTTATGGTTAGGGCCAAGGATGTTAATGATGAACAGATTAATTGCCATTAATAATTTAGCTAATTTAACTGACATATTTTTAATCAGTTAAATTATTAACTGATTAAAAATATGTGTCAGAATATGTGTTGTGCAGTAGCTTTAGTACATTAGTGTGTAATGGGATGGAAGAGTGCTATTTATTTGCTGTAGTGGCCAGAGAAGGTGGTCGTTCAGTCTAGGAAAAGCTCTGCATTGACAAACAGAGAGACTTGTGGGGGTTTAGCAAGCAATGGACTGAGACTGAGACTTCTATGATGGTTAATGGTTTCTGGCCAGTGCTTAACCAGTGACACTGGGAAAAGTTTAAAGGGATGGCATTTTTAAAGTGGAGTAGCAAATGAAACTAAGTTGCTACTGCAGTGAATGCTACATATCCACAGTTGAAAATGGCTCGATTAGCATATGTAAGTGCTTGAAATTTTCTTACATAGTTAAAATTGTCCTTTCAACAAATCAGCGTTTGATGTAGAAAGGCAATACGCTTTTGGCTTGATCTGGGACTGTGTGCAGGTGCATCTCCATAGCCCCTGCATCAGTTGATTTCCCATAATCCTTCACTCTGTGTATGAGACTCCACCCCTAGTCTTGTTACTTCATACACAGCATTATGTTGTAACATCTGCTGCATATCAGCTTCTTCCCCACAATGAGCTGAACTGGGCGTAGTAGTGTCACTGATGCGGTTTCATCTTACAAAGCATTATTTCTGTTGTGTCATTTAACTTGTGATTTCTCCGAAACACTCCGTATCTAGCCAAATAATGTTTCACACAAAAGGTCAAAGCTACAGCTGTATAATCAAGGCTACACTGTACAATCTGACTTAAAATTTGCCTTCTGGACTGCAACACTTGATGCTGCCAATCCCTTGTTAACTTGCCATGTCCTGTTGAAAAGAACAGGAAAAAAAATCACTGCCCTGCAAAAAAAAAAAAATAAAAAAATCTGTGAAATGGATCCCCATTATAGCTTCATGTATTATAGCAGACTTTAGTTTTATGAGCTTTTAACAAGTTTCCTAGGGGTTGCAATAATTTCTGTGGTTTATTTTCGGAACATTTACTTTTTCTTTTCCTTAAACGATCAGTATGGGCCTTTTAGCTCTCCAGCCTGCCTTTCCTCCATCTCAATCCAGTTTCACACTCCTTCGTTGGGGCACTTTACTGTTGGATAGCATGCTGGTCGAAGCCAACGTCAATCCTCAAATTTCCACAATCCCAATTCCAGCTCGCCTCTTAAGGTTATTGCGTCTTGATTGACATTCAGTATTTAAACAGTAATAATAAGCAGGAGAGGCATGGCAGAATGGTGACAGAGGGCAAAACCGAGATCCCAGCTCAAATCATGCAACATGGAAGTTTCTGAGCTGCTGGTATGTTTATAAGCGCTTACCTTGTCAGCCACAACATCTTGTACCCGAGTGTCATGTTCTGGCAACAAAACATAATTCCTCAGTCTCAGTGTCTGGCTGTCATTTCATAAAGCCCAAAAGATTACTAGAAATCACATCCATATGTGGGAAAACAAATGAGAGAAAGAGAGGATGGTGTAAAACATGACTTCCACCCTCAGCTGTGCCCACAAGAGCTGCTATGTGTGGTGTTTTCCTTTGACTGTGTAGATAAATCAACCCGGGGAGGACACCATTGTCCCACATCTTACCATTCTTTCCCCATTCCCATTCCCACCCGTCATACTTTTCATCCCATACTGATATTCCCGACATCCTTCTCCTGACCCCCCTTCCTTGTCATTTTCACAATCTTTTCCCTCCTCTCATCCTACCTGTTTTTACATTCCTCCAGCTCCCCTCCTCCGTCTGTCCCTCCATTCGTCCACACACTGCGTCATGTCGTTATTGTGTGAGTCTGAGCAGTGTGTCTGACAGCCAGAGTGTAACGCTACACCTCTGACCTGGGAGAGTCAGCAGTCTGTAGTTTTAGTAAGAGAAACATTTCTTAGAACTGCTGTGCCGAGTTTTTCATAGAGCAAACGAGCCCCATGGCAAAGATGGAAACCAAAAAGGGAACTATAGTCAGCATACATACTTCAGTTAATATATAGTATATTCTGGATTTTGGCACCTGATTGTAAAAATGCATACACTGACTATAGTCACAGGTTTTAATTAAACTAGTCTGAACAGAGCTGTTGTTTCTTCCTGCTTTGCGTCATCGCACCTACCTGTACCCTGCGCTACATAACAGCACTGGATTCAAGTGCCTGCTCACTAAAAAACACAAAGAACTGCCATCTGAGAGTAACTTTCAAGCTACACTCACTTACTGTATTGCTTTTGATGGTGGCTTTTCATAAATGTCAGTGTCTTGGCCTGTGTTTTTTTCCGTGGTTTGTCCCAGCTGCTTGTTGGCTGATTTCTAGTGGATGCATTTAGTCCACAAATCATTACTTTCTTCCTTCCAAAAACCACTAACATTAATGTCAGAGACAACGCTATTAAATCACAAGATAGTAGCAAAACTCATGCAGCAAAATCAACATGTGAAGCACATGAGACTGCTTAACCAATCAGTAAGTACAGTATGTAATTTTATTGGTTGAATGTTTGTTGAATAAGACACCATTATAGGTGTTGCCCATTAGTCTACCTTTCACATTACTACTGTTATTGATTGACTGAATTTTTTTCTCTGCCAAGGAATGCAGTGGAGTTATGTGATGGCTTGTCTGTCTGTTAGCAATATTACCCAAAAATGGACTAAGGGATTTGGATGAAATTTTTAGGGAATGTCAGAAGTAACACAAGGACCAAGTGATTAGATTTTGGCAGTGATGCGGCTTATAGTCTGGATCCATGGATTTGTTAAAGATTTCTGTATCACAGGCGGGTTAAGTGGGTGACTCATGTACAGGGGCTGGTCCCTGATGCAGCGGCCCGGGTTTGATTCCCACTCTTCTCCCTACTTTCCTGTCTGCCTCTTCACTGTCTCTATCTAATAAAGCCAAAAATGCCCCCCCCCCCCAAAAAAAAAAAGATTTCTGCTATGACAAGTGAACACTACGTCAGCTGCCTGATGATGATCATATGATTGCGATTCTACTACAAATCGTCCGCTGCAGACTCATCGGGACTTATCTGTTGTAAAGGATATAAGAACAGTTGCTTAACTTGTGGGGTTGTTTCTGAGTTCCATCATTTCCCGCCACCCGCTACATATTTAGGTCACTGGATTTGGTATCCAAACATAACGTACACATGCATAACATACACCTGTGCTCAGCGCAAGGTCATTTTGTTTGTTGGTACATCTATATTAAATGGCCACATTCCATATTGATGTGATTTCTGATCATCAATAACTACTATACAAATGCTGCATTTCTAAACAAAATAAAAGTGAATTTCTGACAGTGCCATATGGGGAATGAACAGTCTTGGCACAGTACTGTACTCTCTGAGTGCTTTTCTAGCTTGTATACGTAGCCATAATTTTTGTTATCAAAGGTTACTCTAATTCTAGGCTGACTCAAGAGATGTACATTTAGAGTATAAGTCTGCTACTGGCTGAGGCTAACTATGTGGTAGAGGTTTTAAACTCCTCTTCACTTTCGGGAAACAACAAATACCACCTCCAGGCAGCCTAAGGTCGTGACGGAAGGGTAGTTTTTCTCCATGAATTTGCTACTTTCATGACAGTGCTTGGCACCCCTGTAAGCACATTTTGAAGGGACACCATTGTTGCATTCCTGGGCTTAGCACCACCCAAGATGTTTGTGATTGGTTTGAAGATATACAAACAAGCTATGGCTTTATTTCCTCCTATCTATAGCAGAATGGTAATAAGGTGTAGTCTGACCATTCTGCACAGTGCTGTCAGTGCTAGAGAATGGTCAGACTATGTCAGATGGATACAGCAGGCTTTCAAAGACAAGAAGACAGGTACTCAATTTGGACATTGAGACATCAGATAAAAATGGTGCCTGTTCTCTCAGAGCTAAAGTCAAGAGACCCACACAGCAGTTTTCCAGGGGTGCTCAGAAGTACCTACATTATTTTTCCTGGCTTTATAAATGGTCCTTGTTTGAGGTTCTACTGGGATTGTTCTTGTGGTTGGAATTTATACAGTCCCTTGAGGCAAATTTGTGACTCATGATAATACATTATACAAGCATACTTTTTATTTAGTTTCAGTTAGATATTTAATAGCAAAACCTGAGAATGTACACTTGTTACAAGAGCTAGTTTTTACCTCTGATTCCTGTTAGTTACCCCTGCACATCTGTATTTTGTCATTTTGTCAATGATTTGCTCAACTTCACTTTTACATATGAGATCATTTCTATCTCTAGATGAGCTAAACAGATCCACACATCATCATCATTTACTGTCATGGTAACAAGGTTTGGAAGATTGTGTGATCTAAGCGTTACCCCCTCACAAAAAACTTGATGTATTCTTTTAAAGAACAAAATTGTCAGAAAAGTTAATAAGACATTAACCACATTCATATTTTATGCCTCCCTCCTAGTCCAGAGTTTCTACTTTGGATGGTTGTGTTCCCCTCGGAGAAAAATGACTCAGTATTCTGCATACAAGTCACGCTATACTCTCTCCCTGCATGTTTGTCCCTGTCAACCGGCCAAGTCCTCCTTGTGAAATAAATAAAATAAAACTGCCGCTGTGCTCCTCTAAGCTACTGGACCTGGTGGCTTTATCAGAATCTGGAAGGACAGTTTGTGCTGTACTGAGTGTGTGTCGGCAGGATGTGTGTTCTCAGTGCCGTCCCCTGCAGAGCGCTCTGGCCGAGGCCCGCTGCCTCTGTGCCAATCAGATTTCTCTCATCCTGGGCCAGTCAGAGACTCGAGCCAATCAGGGTCCTAATTCATTTCCTGAGAGGAAATGGTGGCAGTAATGGTGCAGTTGTGGGTATCTATTGGCAACTAATGTCGGGTAGAGCCAGAGACTAATGTGAAGTGATTAATTTCAAGTAACTGTGAGTGAACAACAGCCAAAGGCTCCTGAATCCTGTAGAACTAAAATAAAAACACATTTACAACGGAGCTCTTCATTTGTTTCGATTGACTTTGTTTATTAAGTACAGTATACTGAACATCGAATTTATTTATGAATACCTACAAGAGTTCAGGTAGTTTGGAAGATCAGTAGAGTTCCTTGATGAATGACTGAAGCTATATGATGTAAAGGGCGCTTGTGAAGATGATCAGGAATAGTAGTTTCATGAAGGATGATGCATTTGGTTTAAAATGTGTTTAAAGTTGCGTATTTGAGCCATGAAACACACTCCATGATAAATGATGACAGAGGCACATTAAGAGTGATCTTTGGCGTCCACCTCCAATGTCTCAATATTCAATACAGGAAGACATACACTCAGATTGCATACACTACAATCTAAGGCATCTGCTGTTCATAAAAACATGTTTACTCAAACTGTCCATTGTAAATATCCATTACAGTTTAGAGAATGTCCTTCTACTTCAATTGTGACCTTTTGCTTGGTACGTACAGTTTTCTTGTGCAATCATTTTTGGCGTTACAACCTGTCCTGTCATCTGATACTGTTGCAATAGCAGTTCTGTTTCGAGATCTGAGTAAAGTACCTTTGGAGAGTACAATGTCATAATAACTGATAAAAAAAGATGAACAAACCCACAAAAATATAACCAAAGCTTTAATAAACCTCAGTAGTTCTTTAAAGCTGCTATAATCACACATTTTAGCTAAAAAGTGGATCAAATGACTACATTTACTTGGATTTTAAAGTGACAAAGCCACAGAAAATTAGCACCTGACTCTGCAGCGCCCATCAAATTCATGTTGTGATTTAGTGTCCTTAAAGAGCCCATATTATGATTTTTAGGTTTTCCCATTTTGTTCAGTGGACTATAGCTTTTCTACACATGTAAAAGGTCTGCAACGTTTCACAGACAAAAGTCCACAGCAAAGAGAGATTCCTTTACTGCTCCTAAACTGCATGTAATGCATTCCTTTCCTTCCATTGTTTATCTCTGTCACAATGTAACATATTTGCATATTGACCACCTAATTTGTCTCAGAGTCCACCATTATTTCCTTGCTGGAACCTCTTCTGGTAACTCTAAAAAGTCTCAGCCACAAGCAAAACATCACTCTGCTGTTGGCTGTAAACACAAGAGTTCCCATGCGCTACCAGTATCTGCCCAGTGGATTACTTTTGTTCTTTTGTTTTTGGTAATGTCACCACAACAATAACAAAATCCTTAGTGTTAGCATGTAGTGTGACTGGTGATGCTAAAGGTAATATTAGGTTTGATAATATGGACACACACCAAGGCAATGTCGAAATTGTACTCTTGGTGGAAGCCAAAGGATGAGAACATCATTGTGTAATAAAGTGACTTCTGCAGGAGTCTGCTTGTTCTCGGTCTGATTCTGGTTCAGATGTGTATGGTTAAAATCCTGGGTTTTGCAGCTGACAGCTCTTAGAATGCTACCGCTATACTGGGGTAACATTATGTAACCAATGTTATCTCACGCTTGTCAGGCCAGCTAACCAATCAGAGTGGACTGAGCTTTTTGGGAGGAGGACTTAAAGAGACATGAGCTAAAATGAAATGCTTCAGATGGAAGATGAAATGAGTTGTTGCAACCATGTGCAGTGTTTTTTGAACAATAAAACAAGTTTAAATAGTCTACTAGACCAGAAAATAAAATGATGAACTTGTAAATCAGCATAATATGGGCTCTTTAAGCTTATTGTTGGGGGTATAACTCCCAAAATTTGATCATGTTGATTGAGATCTGACAGGCTGCTATTTTAAGTATGAAAATTCTGATAAAACCTCTGCACACTACCTGTCCACGCCAAGTAGAAGACAGACAAAGTTCGCGTCAAGCGGGCGAAGACAGCAGAATATTTAACAGCTTAAAAAGCCAGATGTTTCCCGCATGAAGTGGTGGGGACTGGAAAGAGAGCAAATGCTAGACTTAGATTGATCAGGTGGTCAGAAACATAACCCCAAATGAGCGCTAATGTTACTTTGCATCTGCTGAATGTGTTAATAGACAGCTGTTTGCTGACAGGTTAGCCATATCAACTTTATAAGGTGATAATATGTTGACGTATATGTCAGCAAATGTGGGGTAGCTTGTTTTGTTGACCAAAAATTACATTATTGTGGGGTTAGGTGTTGATTCGGGCCACATAATTGTTGTACAACGCGCAAGTATTCTGCACAGTTTTGTTCTCACTCGTGTAGAGGCATGGAATTACACAGATTCATAGTTAGAATGGCAAGAATCCAAGCACATGGGCCATTGTTGGACCATGCGGGGACTGAGGCTTAACCCCACAGTCTGTCTCTCTGACTTCCCTTCTTCTAATTCTCTTCTCTCCACTTGGTCTCTCTTTTCTAATTACCCGCTGTCCTTTGAGTGCCAGTGTGCACATGTAACACACACAGTAAGAGGCAGAGCTAAAGGAGACACAGGCAGGCAGTAACAATCCTGGACACAGCAGATCTGCTCCGCTGTGCCAAACCCTCCCTGCCAAGAGGTAATTGTTTCCATATTATACAATAAATTACACAGTCATTTCTGTCACTCTCCCTCTATGACACTCTCTCATTGGCCAAGTCTCTTTCTCTCATTTTCACCTCCTTCTTTTGGCATTGTGCATTCTCCCCTAAATTTACTTAATAAATGATTTAATATTATCTACACCAATGTAGTACATGTGATATCTGTTATTTGTAATCAACGCCAGTCACCAGCAGGTCTTTCCATTTACACGCACACACTTCCCATTTCTCCGTGTGTCAAGGCCCGTGTTTCTCTCACTACCCACAGTCTGAACCGGCTATTCTGTCAAAAATAACTGTTTTACCGTACATTAGGGCACATTTCAGTAGAATTCAGACATTCAGCGCGGATATACTGAATGGGCAATTTCGTATTCAGAGTGCTCCTACATTAGTTTAGGTTTTTAGGGTTTGGCGTACGTTTATTTTTCCTCTCCTGCGGTGAGGAGCATATGCGATGGAGCAGCTCCCCCCGGCCCATTTGTGTGGTTCTGTTTCTGTCCCATAAATAAAAGGGGAAATACAGACCGAAACGGGCTGTGCTGCACTCTGGTACCAGATGTCTGGGGTCTTTTTGGTTCCTCTTTCTTCAAAAAAATAACAGGTGACGGAAGAAAAAAATCAAATGAGTTCCAGTGCAAGCGACTGCTTGGTTATGGCTTTCTTTTTTTTTTTTTTTTTTGTTCGGTTCTGGACTTGACTGCGAAAGTAAAGCTCTGGTTTGTGGGTCGTCATCTGGAGTGTTCCACAAAACCAGGTGCTGGAAGAATGACTGAAATCACTCCCCTCCCTCCGCAAGAGCCTGATGCCAAAGCAGGTGTCTGAGCTCTGGTTTCATGGCTTTTTGGGTCTTTCACACATGTCACATTTTCTGGTTGACTGAGCTCGGTTCTGGATTAAATTCCAGGACCATGTGCTAGATTAAATTCTGGGACTCAGTCTGGGGTCGCGGTTGCGGGCTGAGCTCTGTGAGGAGATTCTGCCTGGATGTGTTTCACTATGCCGAACTCTCAGACCTCAGATACGCTGTAGGCAGTCGCACACATTTTGGGCTGTGACGGCGCGATAAGTGAAGGAGAGCGAGAGGAAACGACGAAGAAAAACTAACTGGAGGTATGTCAGCAGTTCTGCATGAAGAACCTTGAGAGGGCCACAGAAGGAAAAGTGCAAGACAAATTATGTGGACATGATTCAGCAAGAAAGCAAGAGCCGGATGGATGATGGATGGGATGGTGAGGAGGAAACCGGGAGAAGGTGTGAGTCAGCAGCGAGGTGGAGAAAAAGAGTAAGAAAAGTGATGAAGAGGCTCAAGGAGTGAAGATGGTGGAAACCCAAGTCAGGAGTCATGCAGATGTTCTGTCTCTGCGTCAAAAGGAGAAGCATATGGAAATAATTGCAGTGGACCAAGGATGAACAAGCAAATTTTACCAGTAGTAGTTCTGGCCTGTGATGACTATTGGCAAAAACGACTATAGTAGCGATCAACATCACACTGGCCATGCAATAAAAAGGATGTGGTGACCAACCTATAGAGAATTACCACCTAACTTTTCAGCTACCCTCCAGTTTATGGTGTTTTGACATCTTTCATCTTATTGTATCAGTTTTGTTGCACACATTCTTACCATTTTATCATTTCACTCATTTTCGACAAAATAAAACTTCTTTAAATCCATTGTACACCAGTCAACCGGTTACCAAATGACAAACAAACAGTGGTGAAAATGTATTCTTTATTGAAGTTCCCTCTGGTCATTGATTTAACCCCTAAAAAAAGAAGTGAAAACAATCCATTCCCCTGGACTTTTACTGTTTCTGAAGAAGCCTCTTGGATGTGAGGTGAAACCCCTTCAAGAACCAGTATTCAACCAAAAAGAGACCCATTAAGAGAAGTCCAGTAGCCTTGTACTCAAACTCATAAGACTACCTAAGGACTGAAGATCTACAGATATTCACCCACATGTTAGAACTGGAACCATATATTTGAGCTTGTCAGCAGTACACTGTAGTTTCTAGGTGGAAATGCTCAGTCACAGTGCTTACTGCTTATTTCACTCATGATGTGCATATAAAAACACCAAAGGAGCATAATAATCTGGTACAAGGTGCTATTTTGCTTAGAGGTGGCATCTTTAAAGTCGGTGTAGGCAGTATTTTTTTTGTCATTGGGCAAAATTTTCACACTAACAATTTACAATATTGTAATTCAAACAGTCTGAGAAGAAGCTAGAGTTTTGCATCACCTTTTGGTTTAGAAAATCTAGTTGATGATGATTTCAGCCAATCACAGGATTTTTTAACATCAGATGATATAGTATAAATAGATAGATGGAGGACTTGAACTTGGGAGAATGGGGTTTGAGTCTTGGATGAATGTTGGCTTTTGAGCTTGACTATCATGCAAATGTGGTAGAAGGGACCCGATTTCTGCCTAATGTAGCAAAGTAAAAGTATGAATATTACATTGTGAAAATATTTCAGTACAAGAAAAAGTCCTCCATTCAATACCTGTTTCATTAGCGTTAAAATGTACTTGATGTATCAAAGTGAAAGTAGTTATTGTGCAGTAAACTGTTCTTTGTCAGTGTTTTACTATTATATATGATATTTTTTGGTTATGCCACATATCTCTTAAATGTTAGCTTTTTACAAGTTCAGAAAAATAGCCCTTTTTTGTGACAATGCATTTTTCAGTTAATACAAGAGGGTTATTGAATTATTTATTCAGTTTAACAAGATGGAGGATTTTCTCAACCCATGAAGGAACTTTAAATCTTTCAGTTTATCACAAGCATTTAAAATCGCCACATTTGGAAATATGTGTTTTTAGCTGAATAACCACAGATCCATTCCTGGATAGGAAGGGTATAAATACTTCAAATTTAGACTGAAATCTGAAGAATACCTAGCAACTTAATCTGTCAGACAAATGTTGTAGAGGAAAACATACAATGCTGGGCTCTGGGATGTAGTTGAGGAGTATAAAGTTGCTTTAAATTTGTACTTCAGTACAGTGCTGTATTTCACTACTGCAGACAAACAAATTTATTGACTGGCTGGTTCGGATATTGGAGCATTTAGGAGTTAAGGAGCCAGATATTTCTATCAGGAATTGGAAGAAAACAAGAGAGAGTTAAAGGGAGAATGAATATATTGATATCTCTGGCCTTTGGTGATGTTAAAGGATTCAGTTTAGGTTTATTACTGCCAAAATTGTTGGCCCTGACACTCCCTCCCGTACTGCGACTGGTGTTTCTGAAAGGACTCAGCATTCACATGACATTTAACAGCAACATTATAATCCCTTCCATGAGTTGGGTAGCTAAACTACAAAAAAAAAAGCCTAATTAATTTGTATACACTGGTTAAGGTCATTGGTTTTCTGTGTTTACATAAAGGTTTCTTTTTCAGAGAAAGATTAATGAACTGGAAACCATTCCATGAGATCTTTATGTGTTTTCAACAGATAGGTGTGTACTTAAATGGACCTGAACACAAGAGTTTTCTGTCTGAAGTTGTGTAATTTTGTAGATTGCGTAAAATCACAAAGAGCCATGAAGAAAAATGAGAAAATGTGCTCTGTGGCTGTAGAATGTTAACAGGAAAGAGATGAGAGCGAGAACGATGGTCTGAAAAAAGCCACCGCTCTGCCTCCAACAGTGCCGAACATAACATGTAAATTATGAATGTAACTGTCAATCAGATCCAAGCCCTCGCCCTCATCTCATATAGTCCTCACTGCTGCCAAATGACACAACCTGTCGGGACACTGGAGGGAGAAACGAATCCAGGATAAACACATTAACACTGCTTCCCTGGCCATCTCCTCTGAAGCTATTCCAGAAATCACCATTTAGTCCTTTCTCAACTTTCCTTTCCTCTCCTGATTGTATCTGAAATACTGTTTTTAAACACTGGCAAGCTCATGCGTTCACACTTTGCTTTGACTTATCTTAAAGTTTTCACAGTTTATAAATGCTGGCAAACTAAACTTTTCTCTCTCTTCAAAACCACTCACCACTCTGTTTTTCAACTTGTGACATTGCATCTCATACATATTTCATGATCAGATTCTCAGAGAAGTCTAATTTCATCATATTTTGAGGTAAATAACAGAGGTTACGGGAGATATACACTAGTCTGGGCATGTTTGCTTCCTGTCTGAGGCGCAAATGTTCCATTCCTAAGAGCCTGCTGCTTTCACGTCACATGAAATGCACCAAGCAGACTACCGCACGAGTCTTGTTGTTCCAACACATTTCATACCACCTACAGAAGACCCAAGGTGCAACAGCATCACCTTCTTGAGGTTTAAAAAATCATATGCTGTGTCACCTACTGTGGGATCACCATATGGCCTTCAGGGATGCTGAGGATATCAGCAAGGATGTTGGTAAATGGAACAAAAACAGATATTGAGCAAAGTTTTGTTTTGTGCCTGATTTTAAAATAATTAAAAGTTCCCAGTATGAATAATTTAAATACTTGTGTGCATAAAGTAGGCTAGAAATAAAGGCCTCCAAGTGATTACACAGCGTACTATCATCAATCCATCCATTATCTATACACTGCTTAATCCTCATTAGAGTCACTGGAGTCTATCCCAGCTGACTTAGGGCGAAGGGAGGGGGCACCCTGGACAGGTCACCAGTCTATCACAAGGCTACATATAGAGACAAACAACCAAACACACTCACATTTACATCTACAGACAATTTAGAATTACCTGTGGGACCCTGTGGGAGGAAGCCGGAGTACCTGGAGAAGACCCACACATGCACATGTAGAAAGATCCCAGGCCCGGACCGGGACGTGAACCGGGGATCTTCTAGCGGCAAGGCAACAGTGCTAACTACCAAGCCACTAGACTTCTAGTGGCTTGATAGTTAGCACTGTTGTTGTCTAGATTCTAGTAGACTACCAAGTCCACTAGAATCCATCCATCTATCCATCATCTCAACACTGCTTAATCCTCATTAGGGTTGTAGGGGCTGGAGTCTATCCCAGCTGACTTAGGGCAAAGGCAGGACACACCTGGACAAGTCACCAGTCTGTCACAGAGCTTCATGTAGAGACAAACAACCACACTCACATTCATGCCTACAGACAATTTAGAGCAGCATGTTTTTGGACTGTGGAAGGAAGCTGGAGTACCCGGAGAAAACCCACTCATGCACAGGGAGAACATGGAAACTCCACGAAGAAAGATCCCAGGAAGACTGGGGCACAAACCAATGATCTTCTAGCTGCAAGGCAACAGTGCAAACCACTAAGCCTCTGTGCAGCCTGCTAGAATGTAATGAAGGCAAATTAAAACTCACTTTAAGACGGAGAAAATAAGTTCTCTGACCACTTTCTGTATTGAAGGGCTCCTCTTCTGTCCATCATACTGATAGTTTGGAGTAACTTTAGCTCTCCAAGCTTCAACCACCTGCTGCTGGAGTGAGCACATGATGACTCTTTAATTAAAATCTCCCCTGCTGCTGCTCATGAACTTGACTGGGTCAGAGTAGGCAGCATGATACAATCTGTGTGTGTGTGTTTGTGTGGAAGAGGTTGAATGAAGGAGCAGCAGAATGTGTGTTGGAAAGGAAAGAAGAGTTTTACACCAGGTGTTCACATCCATCGAGCATCAGTGTGAACTGTAGCTCGATTACTAAGACTTTAATAGAGTAGTATTTGTCATAAAATGAATTGATCAGAACAGTGGGTGGAGTCAGTTAACATCTCATTTTGGTAATTCTATTTTATAGCAAAGTCAACAGACTAACTAGATAAAGATGATGCGAATGGAAACTCACTGTCAGTAAACGGACAATAGACTATTTGAGGCAAACCCAAGCAATTTCTCCTTAAATAAATAAACAAAGAAAGAAAAGCATTTTATTCACATTTAATGCATTATGTCAGTGATTCTGATCCTGTCACTCTCCAAAGCCATGTCATGTTGTCTCCTAGAAACAGTGTTTGTATATTCCAATTTTTTTTTACTAATAAGGGATTATTAACAGTCCCTGAGTTATGTTCTCTGGCGACACGTTTTTCTGTATGTATGAAGTGTACCGTCCTCTGTAGGTGGAGGACATGCTAAGCACAGGACGTGGACACGAGAAAACAAGCAATTAGTGTCATACTTCTGAACAATTTGCTTTTATTTTAACCAAATGCTATAGGTGCTAAATCTATAATAAATGCATAAAAATACAGTATTAAAAATATAATTATCTATACGCTGCTTAATCCTCATTAGAGTCACGGGGGGCTGGAGTCTATCCCAGCTGACTTAGGGTGAAGACAGGGGACACCATGGACAGGTCACCAGTCTATCACAGGACTACATATACACTACCATTCAAAAGTTTGGGGTCACCCAGGCAATTTCATGTTTTCCGTGAAAACTCACACTTGTATTCATGTGCTAACAGAATTGCACAAGGGGTTTCTAATCATCAATTAGCCTTTCAACACCATTAGCTAACACAATGTAGCATTAGAACACAGGAGTGATGGTTGCTGGAAATGATCCTCTGTGTAGATATTCCATTAAAAATCAGCCATTTCCAGCTAGAACAGTCATTTACCACATTAAAAATGTTGAGACTGTATTTCTGATTAATTTAATGTTATCGTCATTGAAAAAAAACTGCTTTTCCTTCAAAAATTAGGACATATCTGAGTGACCCCGAACTTTTGAACAGTAGTGTAGAGTCAAACAAGCACTCTGACATTCACACCAACACGCAATTTACAATCACTAATTCACATGAGCATATTTTTTGGACTGTGGAAGGAAGCTGGAGAACCCCAACAAAACCCAGGCATGCACAGGGAGAACATGCAAACTCCATGCAGAAAGATCCCAGGTCCAGGCCGGGATGCAAACCGAGGATCTTCTAGCTACAAGGCGATAATGGTAACCACCGAGCCACTGTGCAGAACTAAAACACGACTAACACAAGTATATTGTATTCTTCTGTCCAAGGAGTCCACTGGTGTGAAGTTCAGTTTGCAGAGTGCGTGATGATAATTTAAGGCTTCATGATATCAGTTGGCTCCTCTGTTTCCTCTTCCACTGAGCGTTACTGTAACATCTCTCTGATCAAAGAAAAATAAGTATAGAAGCTCAAGGCAGAGAAACAAAGATTGAGATCTTTGGGGTTTACAGGTTGAGGATTGTTGCATATGACTGCTGGGTGGCATATTTATTCTTAGTTTGTTCCTGTGGCAGTGTGGCTGGTATTTTATCACTGTGGCTTCCGTGCTGGCAGTCCTCACCTCACATGAAGCTGCATATGACCTGTGAAACACAGATGATGCGTGTGTTTATGCAGTCCGTACAGGGCGACCCTGCTGCGTATAGGTTTAGAGCAATTCCCAATTTAGTAAAAAGCAACAAAGTTTTAATTGTCTTGTCCGGAGGGTTAAAACTGTGGACGCCTGGCCGTGGCTATGTTTAGCGATCTCAAAGTTGGCTGAAAACAAAATAATCTTGGTGCTGTTTTTGGATGTGTGTTTTTCTTTGTTTCTGACACTGCACATTCCTGCTGGATAACAGGTTTTAACCGGTTGTTATTGTGTCGTATTGTGTTTCAAATTCTTTGCCCCGTGTTCAGGAACTGCTGCTCCCTTTGCAGACTGAAATATTTCATTCCAAAACACTGCATAGCCATTTTGGAAATAAAACACGGCTTGATATCCTTTGCTCAACATTTCAAATATACTGGAGGTTACGTCACTCGAGGTGTTGTTTTTTTGTTTTGTTTTTTAAGTCTCTTTGCATGTGATCATAACACCAATGTTCCATTGTGAGGCTTAGTGTTGATAAAACAGCAGAATGTTTATGTTAGGCAGAAAACAACATTTGTCACTGCTATCTAAGACTCCCTCTTATGCTTCTTTTACTTTATTAATGTGTCCACATGGTGTTTCTTATATGCTGGAAGATACTTCATGAGGGAAATGAGCAGTCAACACTGTGGCTGAGTATTTCCACCTTGAAACTGCACTATACTGACGATGGTCTCAGAAAATGCATCCAGATTTCAGGGGTTTCCAACCAGTCCTGTCGGCTTAGAGGATGGGAACCGTTACCCTAACCTTAACCATCATGCAAAATGTGCCACAAGTGTTGTCCCATTGATAGGCAGTCTATCATATGAGAAAGGGTGAGCACCTCATTTAGCAGCTCCACAACCATAGGTGTGTGAATGAAAAACATTATAAAGTGTTTTGGGTACCACTACAGTAGGAAAGCAAGTGCAGAACCTTTACCATGTACATGTGGGAAAGTCTGACTGTCACACTAGAGGTTTTTGGAGAGACTGATCTACTTTGGTTTAAAAATACACATTTTAGTATAAAGCAGCCTGCTGTGCTAATGCATTTAGGTCAGTCAGTGACTGTCAAAGTGCACAGTGCTAAAGCAGGGTAGATACAAGTTAGTGCATTAACTCTAGTCTGGTTCCAGACCTTTGGATATCCACCCACATCTCAGATTCGTTCAGATACTCAGATCAATGTGGTGCTGAGCGACAGACTGCTGTGTCTGTGGGATGAGGAGATGGTCAACCACTCAGAGCTGGGTCAGATTTTTATTTTGACATATTTCTTTCATTAAAAACTCACAGGTAATTTCTCCTGGAACCCAATCTTACCCTTAGCTTTCAGGACCCCATCAGAATTAGACACATTGGGTACACTTCATTGTCACGTGTCATTTCTCAGTGCATAGATATAGAGAAATAGCCATGAGTTTGTAGCCAAGTGTTTTCAGTTTCCTGGATGAAAGTCCCACATTTTATGCCACCACAACCTTTCCAGCCTCCTTATGTTGCGCCTTTAAACAGGGAAATGACTTACATGTCTTTCGGCACTGAATATTAACACCAATAATATTTAGTGGTATTGAAGCCAAAGGACACTTTCTAAGAGGCCACAAAACTGTAGTATTGCTTGACCTGGAATAAGAATGGATCAGCACCTAGCAATTGCTCCTGCAGCTTCAGCCAAAAATGACATAAATTAAAACTAGAAAAGCACTCAGAGAGTGTATTACTCTGCCAAGGTTGTTCAATCCACTATATGGCTTCATCAGAAATGGAGCATTTTTATTTATTTATTTTTTTTAAATGCAGAATTTGTTTATTAGTTATTGATAATTAGAAATCACGGCAACATAGAATGTGGTTATCTAATATAGATATAGATTTAAAATGACCTTGCACTGAGCACAGGCGTATGTTATGCATGTGTACGTTGTGTACAGATACCGTACAAATATTTAGGTCACGTTATGTATGTGACCTAAATATGTAGGAGGCAGGAATTAAGTCCACAGTGGTGGATTTGTAGTTGGATCGCAATGTTTTGGTCTGTTAAAGTGGTTTTATCTGATTTGAAAGTAAGAATATGTATCTGAACAGTTATATATTTTTCCTCTATAAGTTTGATTTTAACATTTCTTTTGAGCGCCTCTATTATTGGCTCTTTTTTGTTTTTGGATTTGATGGATTGTGCAGTTACAGATCCACAAGTGGGATGTTTGGAATCTGCGGATTGTCGGCAGGCAGTTGGCATAGTGTTCACTTTTAGTCATAGTTACAGTGACACCGTGCTGCTATCTTGCAATCCAGACTATAAGCCACATCACTGCCAAAATCGAAGCAATTAGTACTTGTGTCATTTCTGATTTTCATCCAAATCCATTAGTCTGTTTCTGAATAATGTTGCTAACAGACAAACAGATGGACAGACAGACAAGCCAGCGCTGATCGTCACATAACTCCGCTGTGTTCCTTGGTGAAGTAATTAGTAATCTATCTAAGGAAAAGCTACCACTGAGCAATTCATTCCAAAGAGTTAAATATACAAAACATTTATCTGCACCTTTTTTCGTGTTTCATTTATATTATGTGTTATAAAATACTAACATGTATAGGAAGTGAAAGAAGAGGTTGAGATTAAAACTAAATTTCAACAATAAGCACAGTAAATGTTATTTTTTTGCACCTTGTTCCAGGTGGAATAACAATCACAGACCAAAAGGTAGAACCAATAAAGACAGAACAGAGGACAGCAAAGTCCTCGTCATCTAACCCAAGAATCCTGTATGCTTCAAGCCATATATTTATCTGATGGAGTAACAATTCCAAACAAATTGTCCAGTTGTTTTTTTTTAAATGACACTATTTATTAAATCACACAAATCTTTTATTTGCAAGAACTTAAAAAAATATCTGGAAGAAAACTCATATCTGCACTAAATAAAACTGTGACTGCAGCAGTATTTGACCTATCTCAATCCCAGCTGAGCAACAACTGTCTCCCTGTCACTCCTCCAACACACACATAAAATCACATCCCTCCTCAGCCACATTGCCTTCGGTGGCAGTAGCTGAGAGGACCACACAGGGAGAAGGGCTCAGAGAAGAGCGATAGGGGAAAGAGCGGAGCTGGGATGACTCTGTCCTCCCTGGCTGCTGGAGATGATGAGTCAGCAGCGTGTGGTTCAGGGGGAATATACTCTGTGTGTGTTTGTAGGTTTATGGTGATGGTTCTAAGGTCAGCAGACAGAGCTCGCTGGGAGTTGTGAACCTATAATAGCGTATAGAACAAAATTTAACACCACAGAGTGCAGGCTGTGTGCAAGCTTTGGACCAAAGCTGTTTTTTAACACTTCTCCTCCTTCAGAAAATCCCACTTGATTTCCACTCAATAAAATACTGTTGATATAGCATCGGCAAGTGGAGCCAACTCTACTCTCACTCCACATTCAGGTCTTTAAGACGGAGCTCCTTGGTGGCCTGTAGTCGTTAATCCGTAGTGTTGAAGGTCTGCACGAAGATGGGATTATTCTTACCGCATGTGCATGCAAACTGCATAATCTGGCGTTTTTTCTTAATATTTCAGTGCATACATACCCGTGTGTGCTTGTGTTTACCCAGTTGTAATTGGAGCGCAGGTAGGCACAGAGTGTGTCATTTTGTCCTAATCTCCTCCTGGGCAATTCATCCAAAAACAGCCCCACGTAGACCCTGCTTGACCCCTGTGCCTCGGCTGCAATTACAAAGGCATACGACTCACACACACACACACACACACACACACGCACGCACGCACGCACGCACGCACGCACGCACGCACGCACGCACACACACACACACACACACACACACACACTAATCACACACAGCAATCACACACTACCAAACCTGTCCAAATTCATCCTGTGCAAGACAGATACCAGGACCTCCATGGGCGTGCGTTTCCAGAGGAGATGTGACCTTAATTGCTTAAGTCTTAAATTATCTTTAATTGTGCTCACTGTGTTGCTTTATGGTAATGGGAGGGGGATGGCCGGGTTCATGTCGAGCTATAGTTACAGCAGGAAACAGGGCAGTGAAAGGCCATGTCGTCTGAGTCCAGCTGAGTCCACACACACATAGCAATACAGGCTCACAGACATGTCATTTACTTCATTTAGTGTTATGGATGCATTCATTGTAGTCAATGAGGGCATCCATAACGCTCAAACATGCGTATACCCATTCACAAGCTCTGGATTTTATACCATGTGGATAATATGCACAAAGGAAACACAAGTACATTCTTAAATGTCCTCAAATGTTTTTACTAAAACTGCAACCATCCAACAAGACAACATGGTGGCTAAATGTCAGCGTCTTGCTGATGGGGCAGCATGGTGTTGCAGTGGTTTTGCACCTCACAACAAGGAGGCTGCGGGTTCAAGCATTCTGGTCGGCTTTGGCCATTTTGTGTGAAGTTGATGTGTTCTCCCTGTGTCTGCATGGGTTTTGTAGCATTGGCTTCCTGCATTGGTCATTAGTGATCTTGCTGCTGTATTAGCAATTAATTTACCAACTTGCAACTGAATGATCACACCCACATTTGTTACCTCTGCACATAGGAGGATTTGTGCAGTCTAGCAATCCATTTCATTTTTGCACTCCATTTAACAGTTATTATTTGTTACATCCCCATACTGTAGGTATGGCTAGTAGGTGCCCTCCTCCACCTATACCAGTGGGCTTTATAGACTGTTGTAACCATTTTATATTGCAGTGATAGCACAGATTAAACACATGCAACTATTCTTTGGAAAAAGCATTGCAGTCCACTTTACCCATGGATTAGCCAATAGTAGCATGACACGATTGCTTTCATCCAAGATGCTCGGATTTGTCTCCCTTGTGTATTCCATCCATCCATTATCTATACACCGCCTAATCCTCATTAGGGTTGCTGGGGTGCTGGAGTGTATCCCAGCTGACTTAGGGTGAAGGCAGGGGACACCCTGGACAGGTCACCAGTCTATCACACGGCTACATATAGAGACAACCAAGCACACTCACATTCCCACTTACGGACAATTTAGAATCACCAATTAACCGCAGCATGCTTTTGAACTGTGGAAGGAAGCGGGACCAACCAGAGAAAACTAATGCATGCAAGGAGAACATGCAAACTCCATGCAGAAAGATCCCAGGACGGGACGTGACTTTTGACTTTGTTTTCAAATTTTCATTTGCAATCCCTGTTTAGTTGGGTTTAGGTGCCTATGCTACATGCTTGGATGGTAGTGGATGAATGGATGATAATGCACCTTCTCCCCTACTAGTAGTTGCAGTTTGCTCAATCTGAAACATAATTAGGGAGTGATGACCACTAGTAACCATTGAATGGGCTGATAACATTTGTATCAGGTGAAAAATTTTCACCAAGTGTCACATACTTTGACATTTAGGGTTTATCTGGTCTTTGTTTGGTCAGTGTTGTACTCTCTGTATCTGCGAGCATGCAAGGGCAGCAGTGTACCAGCAGGGGATACTTGTTGCCAACCGCATTTATGGAATGCATTAGTGCAGTTCCCAACTGTCTGTGTGCATGTCCACAATGCAATATAATGTGACAAAGTAAACGGAATTGCACAGGTTAAACATAACGCAATGTTGGAGTCATTCATCCCTAACTCAGTAAAATGCTTTAATCAGAAGGTGATTCTCAGTAAGGCTGGAGCATGTGCATCTGTTTTAAAACCTTTGTATGTCAGTGTGTGCGTCAGTTTGGTTTCAGAAGTAGTGAAGAAACCATTAGCTAAGCAGCCGGTTCCCAGTAATATCACGTTCTACTTGGCCATTTATTACATTTTTGAACCACACTCCCTCCTGAAATGAGCCAAATATCTGTGAGGTCTGACAGTCTCAACTAATTGGTCTTTTTCTTTTGAGCTTCATTTGTGTTTTAATTTTAGCTTTTCTAAAACGTTTGATGCATCAAGCGGTCGAAGAGCTGGACACAGAAAAAAAAGCCAAGGGTATGATATTTGAGGTTGTATTTTGGTCCAAGTTCTTTCAGTTCTCTAATAGATGATTAGTGGATGGAATTCTCTGCAGGGAGGAAGAGCTTCATGCTGGAGGACATCCAGTCTGAACAGAATCCTTTTCCAGTCATTATCTGCATCTTGTAAGCGCACGTGTTATGGATTACTACCAATGGTCCATGTCTAGATTGATAACTACATCTGTTGAGGCTTCGGTGAAAAGCATGGTTTCTTTCTGGACTAGTTGGCTGACTTCATGATCTACAATACAGCTTGAAAATGGTCCGTAAAGAGAGTTCATAAGACAGTATTAAAAATGCCAATCACATTGTGAGATAATCTATTTAAGGTTAGAATAATATAAGTGACTGAATTAAAGATAGTGGCAGGAGAACAACAAGAGGTTCAAAAAGGTAGCTCATACTCTGCAGCCTGACGTATGTACTAGTAATAGAAAACATGCACCTTAGTTATTTGGCTTAGCTGACCTTTCAGGGTCACAAATGATTTCAAGATTATGAAAAAAACTGCCATTCCAATTAATACTGTTCATTTAAGAAAGATTTTGACCATAGTTTCTCCATTTTGCCAATATGGACTGCAAAAAGCTGTTGTTTCACTGTTTCCTTTGATATTTAACACAAACAATGAGATAATTTTAACCTCTAGAGTCGCCTGTCACAAAGTAAACCTGCTTTAAATTAACTCCAAACTCTATGAAGACTACAGCAGGAGACGCCAGACATCGTCTGGATCACAGAAGCAGTATAACTGCTGTGGCCGTCCAGTGAGCAAAGAATAATATCCATCTTATCTAACTGTAAAGGATACATTTCAAAATGTAAAGTAATTTCGAGCCACTGAGTCATTGTTGGGTGATTTCATTCATGTCGAATCAGGATAAAGTAGTTTCTCTTGACCAGTGGATGTCACACAGGTGGGTGTATTTACAACAGCAGCTGTCCGACTGACAGTCCCTCAGTGTCAACACATCAGTAAAACACCCTGCCTGCTCTCCCCACCTCCTCCTCCTGCCATCCTTCATCGTGTCTTTTTATTTCTGAAGTCGGGGCGACACTGGGTGATGACAGGGTGAGGTCAGAGCCCGACGGCCATTAAACTGTCAGAGGTCAGAGAGTAGGGGACGGAGCTCATGTTCTGAGATGTAAATATGCATATCTTCACTGGCTCAGGGAATATGACTGGATGGACAATAGCATATCAAAAACTTTGGTGATAATAGCTATTTTTGCAAACGTTATAGAAGTAGAATGTAAATGCTAAAAGATGGACAGACGAACAAACAAAGAGGCCTGCTTTCAACAGGCTTAGTGTTGGTAGGTCCCATTAAATATTCAGGTATATTTATAGTCTTAATTGATATTGTTCTATATCAGGGTGCTATTTACACAGGGTGCTACTTAACAGATCTGCTCCAAATATGTACAATAACTCCAAATTAAAGGTTGGGTATGTGAATTCGTATGTCTTTATGTTCTGCTAGCTGTCTCAGTGTGTGCTGTATTAAATTGAAACAAACAAATTGGTTCAGATTGATCCACTCCACACATTTCCAATGTGTCCTGACAAAGATAATTAAATGCAACCTTATTGACAAACTGATTTTTAAAAAATGCTGATAGGAGTTTCCGGTTGTTCTAAAATGTAAATTCAGAATAGCAACAATAAAAGCATGACAAATAAGGCCAATGCAGTGAAAGCTACATAGTTCACTTCAGCGTTTAGAGTATTAGCCTGTCTTTTCATCCACAGAAATGTAGTGTTAATGTACAAAAATAGCCTGTTAGCAATTGTAACATTTGCTGCCATGATTTAAAACTGCTATTTTAAAAGTTAATGCATTGCAGCAGAAATCCCCCTTTGCCACTTCCACAGTTATTTCACATTTAAATAGCTTCTCAATAAATTCATCTACCAGAGCAGAGGTGTGACATTTCTTAACCTCCAAGTGCAAAACTGTAGCTTTTCTGCCATTTGTTTTCATAATCAACAATAAAACCCCAACTTCGTTAAAGGAAAAATCTAATCCTTGTTAAAATATTTAAAATATGAAAACGTGTTTATGCTGGAGGATTTATTTTATTTGAAGATGGTGGAGGCCTTCCAGCAGCATCAGTTACAGCCACACCACATACCTGCAGGCCATAAATCTAAGAGCAATCACAGCGAAACCAGCATCGGGGAATATTTGCTGAAATAGTTTATATTGACAAACATAAACTATATGGGTGGGAGAGGCACTTAATGCAAAATATAGAACGGTGCCAGGTACATTTCTGTGGCTTTCCGAACTGCGTGGATGTGTGCATGCATGTTGACACACTTGGAGCTGGATATTTCACAGGTTTGGCAAAAGTCCTTTACTTATGTGTGGTCCTTGTGTAAACATGTCAGTGTTGGAAACATGCATGCACAACACACAACATATACACATAAACAGCATCCGGCCATACAGTGTGTGAATGCCATTCATTAACCCAAGACATGGTTGTGTGCTATCTCTAAATCTCTGCTTTAATGTCAGTCAGTTATAGATATAGACTATTGTTTGGGGTCACTAAGAAGTGTCCTTATTTTGAAAGAAAAGCATTTTTTCAACGAAGATAACATTAAACTAATCAGAAATACAGTCTAGACATTGTTAATGTGGTATGTTGCTATTCTAGCTGGAAACAGCAGATTTTTAATGGAATATCTACATAGGGATACAGAGGCCTATTTCCAGCAACCATCACTCCTGTGTTCCCCTGCGACCCTAATGAGGATTAAGCAGTATATAGATAATGGATAGACGGATGGATTTTTTTGGACTGTGGGAGAAAGCCAGAGTACCTGGAGAAAACTCACGCAAGCACAGGGAGAATATTCAAACTCTATGCAGAAAAATCAGGGACCCAGGCCGGGAAGCGAACCAGGGATCTTTTAGCTGCAAGGCAACAGTGCTACCCACCAATCCACTGTCAGTCAAATGCAAAATTCAAATGTAAATGCAAGTTTTTGTGGTGTTAAGACCCAACCGCTAGGGTCAGCTGGGTGTGACAAAACTAACCAGATGTAATTCGTTTGGTATAGCAATTTATTGCGCAATGACAGAGGTAACACAAAAGTGGTCAAACAGGGGAAAACAGGGCTGGTGGATATTGCTAAATTGAAGATCAAAATAAAACTGAACAAAGGCTAACAGTTTTAAACTAGCAAAAAAATGCAAAACAACTAAACTCGTTATCCAAACTTAAGCACAGTAACAACACTCACACCAAACGTCAGAAACTAATACAATACAAATGTGTCAAGTGCGCATAATTAACTAAATAAAACTGGTGCCTCAAAACACACACATTTCCAACAAAACACAAGACACAAATCACCACTCCTCAGTGGCTACAAAACACTTCTCACCTAGTTAGTTAGCTGCTAACAGAAGTGACAGTCTTCACCATAACTTGAGAGCATCTCACCAAATTAGCAGCTGCTAACAGAAGCTTGACTTCCGGGTAGCCACCTCTCAGTGTGGTGACCCTAAACCCTAACCCTAATAATAAAATCTTCATATATGATGTAAAAGCTGATCCTCCAGATTCTGCTACATTTCTCACATTTCTAACACTTAACAAACTCTTGACGTTTCATTCACTTTCTATGGAATTGGTGAAAACTGTTTTTGTGTTTTAATCCCAACATGTTTTATCAGAGTACTACCTATACACTTAGTACTGCAATTCTTAGTGTTCTTGATTAGAAAGACTTTCATCAATGTTTCCTTTCATTTCTCATAGGCAGGAGTAAATAAATCACTCTGATAGAGCATACTGTGTCTTTATCTGCTCCCATTTCACAAGCACAGACACATATCATATGTTTAACTCCATGTTTTCCTTTGGGGAGTAAACCATTTTTTTCAGTTCATTTAAATTTATAAGAATCAACTGAATGGAAATCTTTTTCTTTTTCTTTTTTTTTCTTTCGCCTCCTCGTTTTGGCGGGGGGAGTTTTATGGCTAGAAAAACAGAATTTGTGGTTTCGACGGTCGAGGTTTGATGCAAACGGCTTTGGAACCTTTTATGCAACCTGGCGTCCAGGAGACTAAAGAAAATATTTTGCTTTCCACCCTTTTGAGCCTTTTAGCCTCTGCTAGGGGAAAAGGAGAGAGGGGCTGAAAAGAGAAGAAAAAAAACGGTGGATAGAAAAAAAAAAAACTCTCTCCAAGGTCAAATGTCCTGAGTGGGATGGCTGCCAGATCTGCTCCATAACCACTTTGCTCACACACAGTTATACCGAGAACACACACAGTTACACACAGGTTGGAGGACAATCTGCAGATACACATTTAACCTTTTCATGTAATGTGAAAGAACAAAATCCCTGAAGAAAGCTATGTATATCTTCATGTCATGCTTGTTTGTGTGGTGCATGAAATGGTTAAAAACCACCTAAGCGTGCAGGCACACCTTAAAACACTCATGAAGATGATCAGATAACTCAAATGTAGAAAGATTTGGAAACAGAAAGAGGGCAAACAAATGTGCATTTCCTCACCACAATCCTGTCTTTGTGTGACTGTGAACATGTTACGCTTCTACGGTTCTTTACGCTCATTGAGAAGTCTAATCTGTGATTAACCATGATGTCATGCATACACAAACACACACGTGCATATACAGTAAGTGAACACACACTCACAGCCCTCCTGTGTGCAATTAGGATGCAGTGTGGGGCAGCTTAATGTAAAGTCCATTACTTGAGATCGTAGCCTGATTGCATTCAGAGGTCATTTTCGTATGTGGCTCCTTGGGGATGATGCACTTGGCCACACCGTGGACAAACCACCCCCCCTACTGCTGCTGCTGCCACGGAGACGGTGACCTAGTGGACTGGAGGTCAGACACAAGTGCACTGCTGGTCCCCTGGTGCTCAGCTGGTTAAATAAGAAGCAGGTAGAGGGCTGTGAGCATGGCTTGTGTTGCTCGTGGCTGATGCAAAAGGAAAAAGATAAATGAGGAGTAAGTGCACCGAGTTAAACAGGCATCAGGTGTTATTGAGGATGATGTGGGTTCAACAAAATGTTAATAGACATGAATGGAAAATTTGCTTGTCACTGAGGTAATGTCACTGAGAGAAGGCAAAGGGTAGCGGTGGCAATATACTGAAAGCACATATTGTTCTGTTCATGATGACTGTGCCAAGAATGTGGTGGAGTTATGTGATGATCGCTGTTGGTTTGTCTGTTTGTCTGTTCACATCATTACTCAATAACAGACTAATGGACTTGAATTAAATTTTCAGGGAAGGTCAGAAATGACAAGGACCAAGTGATTAGATTTTGGCAGTGATACAGCTTATAGTCTGGATCCACGTATTTGTAAAAGATTTATGTTGTATGTATTACGAGATAGCGGCATGGTGTCATTGTAACTATGACAAGTTAACACTACGTCATCTGCCTGCTGACGATCACATGATTGCGATCCTACTACAAAATGACCGCTGTGGACTTAACGGGACTTTTCCATCGGAAATGATACAAGGAACAATTGATTAAATTGTGGGGGTGTTTCAGGGTCCCATCAATTCCCGCCGCCTGCTAATATTTAAGTCACGTGATTCGTTATCCGTACATAGCATACATATGCATAACACAATGGAATGTAATATCTACATAGGGGTACAGAGGAACATTTCCAGCAACCATCACTCCTGTGTTCTAATGCTACATTGTGTTAGCTAATTGTGGTGAAAGGCTAATTGATGATTAGAAAACCCTTGTGCAGTTATGTTAGCACATGAATAAAAGTGTGAGTTTTCATGGAAAACATGAAATTGTCTGGGTGACCCCAAACTTTTGAGCAGTAGTGTAGATATCTAAAAGTAGCTAATATATTTGTCTAAAAATATCCATACTTGATACATCTTTTTAAAAAGCTTTCCAGCAAATCAGAGATAGTCCAGCATAAGATGATTGAGCTGGATTAACCTTCCAAAGATCACACTTTTAAGAGACCAGTTACGAATGTTCTGAAGGACAAACATGAGAGTGAGAAAGTTCTTTGAGTCTGAGCAATAAAATGCACATATATCTGAATTATTCTGACTTACAGCTAAATGTGAAAATCTTTTATTTTTTAACAGAAGTGGTCACATGTTTGCTTTGAAAATGAATAGCCAATCATAAGAACAGACTGATTCACACCTACTGTACTGCACAATGTGTTATTGTAATATTCAAGGCATTCTACAAGAACTTACACAGTATAATTATCATCATGTATAAATGTAACTTTATTTGTGTTAAAAAGTTGGAAAAACTAACACGGGAAATTACCAGCAATCATACATTTATACATTTATAATATGACACATTAGGAAATTGGCTGAAATAGAAACCTAATACAGCTGTAAAACTTTATGCTTTTGGTTGATGCAGCATCACAGAGAAATCATACATTAATAAGAATTTACTGTAATACTGACGAGTGCAGAATTCTGTGTCACATTTATTCTTGTTTTTATGTTTGCGTAACAGTACCATGAATGCCAAAAAGACAAGAAAAAGTGTAGTTTCCTATTAAATGAAAATGCAAATAACAAACAAACTTGGTTCTTAATTATATTGCCTCAAATAATAGATCCTAACACAGAAGAGTTCTCAGCTCTGTGTCTGTACAGCCAGCTTTCAGTATCTACGCTCAACCCATTACTTAATCTCAAAAGCAGTTTATTTCCAATGCTTGTGAATTGGAGTGAAAATAAAGGCTTGTTATTTTTATTTTTCACTTAAGTTCCAAAACTTTAGGGCTACCCCTTAATAGTTGACCAGGCAGGCTGGACTTTAACTGCATATATTTCTACTGCTCTTTTTCCCCACTTTTTCTTTCCATCTTTCTACTGTACCTGATCTAATAAAAGCAAAAATGCTGTTAAAAATACACTTGACAAAAGTTAAAATTTCTTAGGGTATAAGGGGATATTGATAATTTCATTAAATCTGCAACGGAGCACTAATTTAGTAAGAGATCGATATTTCTCTATTATATTATAGATTATAGCAACCAAAATGCTACTCAAGTAAACTAACCTCCAAAAGCAAATTTTGTACTTAAAAAGTGAATAAATGTTGAATCAAACACAAAGGCACTTTAGTAAATGCTGCACCTGTGAGACTCAGTGAGGGTAATAATTCAACTGTTTAGGCTACTCAGTAGCTCATATTGTCATTAAGTATAACATAACTACGACATGCAATAACACCTCTGACGTTGAATTATATAAAAAGCAATAATAAGCTAAGCTAAACTAAAACAAAACAAGACAAGATACGATGAGAAAACATAAACTTAATTATTTTAATTCCACTGTTGAGAAAATTGCAGTGTTACAGCAGTAAATTTGATGGTGCAAAAAATCTTGTGATATAAGTGAAAACTGAACAATAAATATACATAATTACTCCTTGTGTTCTAAAGATTCTTCCATATATAGCATTTCTGGCATAACACAATATTATTATACATATTCCATATGTGAAATAACACTGATATTACACAGATTCTTCCATGAGTACAAAATTCTTTATTATATAGACTCTTGTATCTATAGAAAAATTGACAGCACAGAATCTTTGGAAATGTATCATTTGTCTTGGAGTCTTGGCTTTAGTCAGCTTTAGATAGATGTCTTTGCATTGTTTCCAGCTCTTATAGGTAATTAGTATTCATCTAGACAGGTTGGTAAATTGCACAGGTTTCTGTAAAAAGTTCTCTTGACCATGAGGACACCTCTGTCTGTCAGTGGTTTCTCTTGCGATGAGGTTCCGGAGTCTCCCTGCTGGAGCCTGCAGTGATTTTTCACCTGACACTCCATCCAAACGATCTTGCAGCAGGAACACAGTGTGAAGTTTTCTCAGGCTGCCGCCGCTGCTGCTGATGGAGGGCTCTGTAAGATGACCCAGGAACCAGCTGGAGCTGCAAAAAGATGATGTGTGCGAGTGTGTGCGTGTGTGGGTGCGAGTGTGTGTTGATCCATGACTTCATAATTACCAGCCTCTCTCGGGGGGAACACCGGAGTGCTGCTGGTGACCTAAGCAGTGACCTCATCAGTGACATCACGGCCGAGCAGGCTCCGCTACAGCTTGGAGGCAAAACAGGAAGCTGTGATTGAGTACATGCAGGAGCACGTGTGTGTGGGCTCACATTTATATTCACATAGGTGTGTGCATGCATATTTAAAGTGTTTGGGTCACGTACTTAGAGCAGTCAGTACAGCGTTGTTTTATCAGTGTGTCCATGCTGGATAGTTTGCTTAACTCTGTACACCTGATTGTTAGACAGTTTAGACCAGGGCTACTCAGGTTAACATTGCCACATAGAAAACAAGAAAAACACTAAGAGAGCGCATTACTCCGCCAAGGCTGCTCAGGTGTATCATTTCCGATGGCTGAAATCTTGAAAATATTTGTGGCAGAAATCACGGCAACATATAATGTGGCCATTTACTATAGATGCACAAACAAAAGAAAATGATCTTGCGCTGAGCACAGGTGTGTGTTTTACATATGTACGTTATGTACGGATACCAAATCCAAGTATGTAGCGGGTGGCGGGAATTGATGGGACTTGGAAACACCATACAATTAATTGTTCCTTGGATCATTTCCGATGGATAAGTCCTGATAAGTTCGCAGTGGCTGATTTGTAGCAGAATCGCAATCGTGATCGTCAGCAGGCAGATGACGTAGTGTTCACTTGTCATAGTTACAGTGACGCCACATGCCGCTATCTCATAATACATTCAACATAAATCTTTCACAAATCCGCGGATCCAGACTACAAGCTACATCACTGCCAAAATCTAATCACTTGGTCCTTCCCTGAAAATTTAATTGGAATTTGTATTGGAAGTTTGAATTCTACAGAGTGTCTGTTTTGAGATTTCTGTTCCATGATGTTAGCACGTATCTCACATTTGCAAAATCGACAGTACACCTTTGAGTTATCTCCCACCTGAGGTCAGATCCAGTCTGGCAATGCATTCTCTTTCTCCCACTCTTTATTATATGTTTTGCCATATGTCCCCCATTTTTTTTCCACTCATTGTCACTGTCTCTGTTTCTGACAGACTCTCAGGCATTGCTGTGCATGTTTGTGAGTGTGAACGGGGCTGTAAACAAGAAACGGTTTAGTGGACCCATCCTGGAAAAGGACAAACTAACTTTGCTTTATTGTGGAGAACTGGAAGAGAATCAGGAGGAGTTCATAGAGGCAGCAAAACAAGCCCAAATAAGCGACTATACTTTAGAAAACAAACCCAAAAACCCGCAACTGATGAGATCTGCAAGCGACTTTGGTGAAAAACAAGCCCAAAGTCGCTGATAATAAGGGGACTCGGCAACTATGCCATGAACTCTACTTCTATTAGTTTTCTTTTGATTTTTAATAGCGGTTAGCAAACAACCTATTGGTGCATTACTGCCACCAACTCGTATAGTCCCACAATTGCAACACATACCTGCCTGTTGTCAGTATGTCAAACACATCGCCCTCTGGTGTCAGCATGTCAGAAACTATTTGTCCTTATTAAAAGTACAAAAATATCTACTGTATGTACTGCTGACAATAAGCTGCAGGCCACACCATTACGGCGAGTTGAGTGGCACAGGTTTAGACACTGCCTGAGTTTTTTTGGTTTAAAAAAAATTTACTTTTAATACACCAATATAAACTACTATCAACAAATAGCTCCTATTCGGAACTGCAAGTAGCCCACAGCTGCTACCAGGCAATGAGCTCCTGGACATAGACATGTATGAGACTCTCCAGCCCTGCTGCATAAGAACAAGACCACCAGACTGAAAGACACACAAATGACTACAAACCTCACGGCCGCAGAATGTGTTTCTAGTCGTTTTGAGTCTCTTTGTGGCCATTTTGACTCTCTTTATGGTCATTACATGTTTCTGTGAATCTCCAGAGTGGAGGATGTGCAAAGTGTGCAAAGTCTGACTGACCCGCAGTAGCCACATTTATGGAAAATATGCCACATTTAAACAAACCAAAACTTTCTTTTAGAGGATTCAGGTCTCCATTTCAGATCTATTTTCCTCACTTTTATATGCATAACTGCAGACGCTATGTGCAGGCCTCACCTGAATCTGCTGCACTGTGCTGTTCATCATTTTATCATGAAGGATGCATCCCGTGATTTACATTGTATGAATCTTATCCAGCACTCTTCTGCTCTTGGATTTTGTGTGTGGGTGGGTGGGTCAGCTTTATGGAGCATCCCTGGAAAGTAATAAATTCAGTGCTTAGCAAGCAGCAAAACTCCTGCACTTTTTTCATATATTCTCTCCACTTTGGTCTGTAAGAAAAGCACATACATGATTTGCTTTGAGGAAACAAATTGTGAAGCAGGTTAACAGCATTACATGCGATGTTAACAGTAAAAAAGACTTAAGAATATGTCTGCTGCATGCATGTTGTAGAGAATTTTAAAAGCTTACTCCTTTTATTCATTAGCCCATGCCTTACAAAGTACATTTTAAAGAATAGAACAATAATCAGTCCGAACATCTGAGTGTAAGAAAAACTAATGCAGTGCCTGTTCAAAACATGCCTGTTTGAGATGGCTTGATTGCAGCTCAATTGCAGTTTGCTTGCGCTTTTCTCTTGTTGCTCATCCAAGCAACTTCACTTGACACCAACTGCGTTAGGGTTGTCAAGTTGTTAACATACAGAGATGTATGTCTAGAAAGGGTTAAAGTCAACCCTCTCTATACATGACTCTGTGTATAACATATAGTGGGATTGCACTAAGCTTTTATTATTTTATTACCTGTTTTTTAGTCTAGTTGACTAGTCGATTAATTTAATAACTAATTTATCAGGCATTGTAAAGATTGCAAAAAAACGCAAACAATTATTTTACATATATACATACTACTGTTCAAAAGTTTGGGGTCACACAGACAATTTTATGTTTTCCATAAAAACTCACACATTTATTCATGCATTAACATAATTGTACAAGCATTTTCTAATCATCAATTAGCCGTCCAACAATTCACTTACTTTCAGGAGTCACATCTTACAAAAAATTAACAGATTAACATTTCAGCATTTGAACACAGCACAGGCTTCTCTGTGTAAAGAAGCACCAGGTTCGGATGCACCTGAGGGGATGAGCTGAGCCCAGCAGGGATCTGTCACGCCTCTGATGTGTCCCAGTGCTACCGTTGACCTCTCAGGTCTTCATGATGCCTGACCAGCAGTCCTGTGAATGGGCAGTGAGTGGTGGCACTGCTGGAGGGCAGGGTCATCTGGTCCAGGTCAGAGGTCAAAGATCAGCACTCCAGCAGAGGGGCGCTGATTAAACGGTGCCTTCATCTCTCTCTGATCTCGACCTCTCAGCTGGACATCAAGGGAAGAAGTCTGAAAGATGAGACGATAGCTGGACACTTGCACGTGCTTAGAGTCGCTAATCCAGCCAAGCCAAGATAAACTGTCATCAACCTCTGCATTTTAAGGTACAATATTCCAAAAGAAGGCTGAAATTAAATTAAACTGACTTTTTCTGTAGGACATTAGACTCTTGCTCATTCTCACAATGAGTCTTACTGTGGGGTCAGGGGTCAGTCCTTGGACCAAAATTATTTATTTTATATGTCAATGACTTTATATCGGTATCTAAACTGCTCAAATGCACTCTCTTTGCAGATGATACCACTTTATTTTATTCTGGGTAAAATTTAACATAGGTGTTGGATGTGGTCAAAAAAGAATTTAGAAAAATAAAATCATGGTTTGATGTCAATAAATTGTCACTAAATCTGGGACAAATTAACTTTATGATATTTACTAACAGAAGGAAAAGCATTGATTGTTCAGTTAATATAGATGGTATTGAAATTAATAGAGTGAGGGGGTGTTTAAGCTTGTTTCAGTCAGTACTGTCAGTCAAGGTGAGCTGGCTGCAGCAAATTATTATTTTCATTATTAACCTGTACAGTGGCTTGGGGGTTAGCACTTTTGACTTGCGGCTAGAAGATCCCCAGTTCATGTCCCGGGATCTTTCTGCATAGAGTTTGCATGTTCTCCCTGTTCATGCGTGGGTTTTCTCTGGCTTCCTCCCAAAGTGAGGCTAATTGATATTTCTAAATTTGTCCGTAGGTGTGAATGTGAGTGTGATTGTTTGTCTCTATATGTAGCCCTGTGATAGACTGGTGACCTGTCTAGGGTGTCTCCTGCCTTCATGCTAAGTCAGCTGGGATAGACTCCAGCCCCACCACGACCCTAATGAGGATTAAGCGGTATATAGATAATAGATGGATGAATTACTAATCTGTGGATTCTTGTAAAGTAGATTTGGTTCACTCTTAAACTCTGAGGTCTATAGTTGTATTCACCAAAACTAAAAAGTCTCACAATTCAAGTGAAAGCAGCTGTTTAGCACATCCATAAACATCACAGACAGTTGAAAAGACACAGTTTGTTTGCCTTTAGTGGATGAAGGTGCGCACATAGATCTCTCCAAAGTTGCAAAGCACTCATTCACTTTTTTCTACAATTTCCCATCTATTACAAATTGAAATGCTGCTAAAAATACATCTCCACCATGATGAAGACAGATTTTGTAAACTGTTCAGGAAAGGAGCTGAAGTTTGGTTTATTGCTTCAAGGGGTTTTCCCCTCTGAATTTATTAAATAACTGCAGCATCAGATAGCAGTAGAATCCATACTAGCATCTCCATAAGCGAGAGAGCTGGACACATTTATGCATGTGACACAACAGCGGTAACTTCATTAAGGACTTATAATTTTAAATAAACCCCTACGTGGGGACAGGATCAATCAGGCTCTAACAGAAAGTCACACTGTTAACTTTACATCCGGAGCATCATCACAGCTGGATACTTCTTTTCTCTAAGAGTCTGATCCATCACTGAAATCACAATATTTATCTGTCATATCTAGTTTTTATGTTAATGGAAAGCATGGCTGTTAACAAGATTCAAATGATGGCCCTTGTAAAGGTTGCACGAGCCCTTTTTCTAATGTTAAGTATACAAATTGCAATAATCATAAACTCCATTGTGCCATCCTTCTTTTGCTTCATATTTCATTATGGCCATTTACACTTCAGATCCCTGGTGAATGTATTTTCTGACATTTGTTTATGTCCTTGGCTCCTGATGCTGTCCTGAACGTGCCTTTTCAAATCGTTCAATCTTTATCTGCTCTCTCTGTTTTCAACGCTTTGTTTTCCTTCTGCCTCGCCTTCCCACACCTCATTTCTCTTTGCCTTGGCACCTTGCCCTGTACACTTTTCTACCCCTCTCTCCCCCAGCCCCTCTGTCTGTATATACTCTCGGAGGTTCATATACTATAGTTGTAGAGGCTGCGGGCTCTTGTTGGTCATTAATACCCGAGTTAAATGGTCTGTGACTCTTCCTGGCCTGGTGAGGAGGCAGAGATGTATGGGTAGAGCTGGTACTGTTTCTTGCAGACCTCCCCAGCAACAGCAGAACTGTACCCTCATGTGCTGGACAGCTATGACCCTGTTCGCTGTATGTAGAAGCAGGAAGGCAGGAATGGATATGGGTGGACAGGAAAAGAAGCATGGTGACATGCATGTTTGAAAAAGTGACTGGAAGGCTACCTGAGTGAATGCGGTCTTTTTTAGCTTAGATGGGCTGCACTCTGCTCGGTGCATCACTGGTTCAAGCCTGGGTTTAACTGCTGCCCTGAGAGACACTGTGGTTTCAGAGATTTACACTTAGCATAATTATGGACTCCAAAGACGACATATTTACACCGGCGTTGCATCTGAAGGAATCGTGGTCGTATTTGGCAGCGAGGCCGTGGCAATTACTGGTGTTTCCCGATGAAAAATTGCAATAATTTTGCTTCCACCTTCAGCAAACTTCAACAAACTTTGGGACAACAAATCAACTGACCATTCCGCTTCCATCCGCAGGCCACCTAGGAGAAGCAGCCCCCCACATTCCCGTCTCCTCCATCCCCTCCTCTCCCATGACGAATCATTACAAAACAAAAACTCCACTTGTTTTACCCTCTCTCGCGACGCATTTCATTTCCCACCGCGTGGCCACCGATGGTCAGACTCGGTGTGTCACCCCGGGGGGAAAAAAAATCAGCAGAGGAGAGCACCCCTCGTTAGCTGTCGTCATTCCTGATCGAAATAGCATTTCTGCATCAAAAACCAAATTAAATATAAACTCAAGTAGTGGCGGCACCACCCACGGTACGCACACACACCGACCTCCTTCGGTAAACAGACCAGGCTTTTAGCTGGGGCCCTGGTGGTCCGACTGTGGTCCTACCTCGCACCAGGGCCATGCTGGCATCCGTTTGAAATCCAAACCTGTCCGAGGAGAGGGATGCTACGCCCTTTTCAGTCCTGGCTGCGAACCAGGAACCATAAATGTGGCTCCTAACCTGAGGTGGACAAATGGAGGGGAGGCAGGAGCGTCTGAGGGATGCAAGATATGTGTATGTGCACCTATGACATGTCAGATATGAGGATTAAAGCAGTAAAGAACAGAGCAGAAAGGAGGAGAGGAGCTGTGAGGCTTGAGATGGAGTTTTTTTTTATTTTTAAAGCGGGTAATATATCTTATGTGGTGTATGCAAAAAAGAAAAAAAAATCAGCGTGTATCATGTATAGAAGAGTAAGATTGAACAGAAAAGCCTCCCTGGTCAGCTCACTTGGCCTATGAAAGAAGCCATTGAAGGCTGCGGGTGGCGACAAGTCTGGCACGCGGCTCGAGAAAAACGAAAACGACGCTTGATTTGAAGACCGCAGAGCAAAAACAGGGAAGCCAAAAAAGATTTTCAACAAACATTTATACTTTTTTTTTTTTTTTTTTTGGACAACCCCCTACTCGTTTTGAGGGTTAGTGGATGTTGAACTGCTGAGTCAGCGTCTTTTTTTTTTCTTTTGCCCGACTCTTTAAAATCTTTAAGTGAATTTACTTATCTTTTTTATTTAAAACATAACTTGGCACAAATTCAAAGGTTTCATAATCAGGACTTTATTAAGTAAAGAGAGAAAATTCTTAATCATCTGCTTACTCCCTATCTCGAGAGCAGAGTCACATCTTCATCTGCCGCTCAGAGCTTAAACAGCAGCTCTCTTACATGTGGGAGGCTTTGCGTGTGCACGTATCACCACGCATGCATGCGTGGGCACGGCTGCAAGCATTTTTATCAGGAGGACACCTGTGGCAGACAAAGATGGCCTTATATCCCAGCTGCGGGATGGCACTGTGGTTCAGCAGAGCCCCAGCTGCACAGCATTCACTCTGCCTTCATATTAAACAAGATGAATGGTTGCCATGACAACACAAGATGCCCCCACCCTTACAGAGTGTGGTCCTGATTGTTTTGGCACAGCGCTGCTGAGCAAAACATCAAGTTTCTAAGAGAATTGTCCAAAATCTCTAGATTTAATCCTTTAAAATATATGCATGCATTTACCGTAATTAAATACTCTTCAATTCATTAGTGTGCAATGAATATCTTGCAGCTACTGTCTGTCTTTGGCCTTTTCATCCAGCTTTCTTTATCTGTTCTAACTTGAGATTGATAAAGTCAAGAAAAAAACAAAGGAGCTGTCACAGCAAGCATCAGGCCAGAACCCCCACCCGTCTCCATCACCGACCTCCATACAACAAGCCCTTTATAGTCACCACTGCTGATAGTCAGACAGCTGTGTGTTTGTGTGTCATGGTGCGTATGTGTGCACAGAAACGGAGGGCTTAAGTACAACTTGAAAGGTGACAAGTTTTCAGATTGTGTGTGATTGATGTGAGGCAGTCTGTTGTGTGTTTCAGCTCTGAGACGCTCTTGTTTTAGGGTTTATGCAGAACGCATGTGACAGATAAACATGGTTGAGGCTTTATTTTAGTTAAAAATAATGCCTGAGTGTGTTTCCCTCCTTATAAAAACCCATACAAAGCCAATTTAGTATTTTAAATCCTGCACTGTTTACATCCATGTTTCCTAGCTTTCCATCTTATTCCTGACTTCATTGGTGCAATGCTGCATACGTTACTGCCACCTGGAATAGTGTGATACCATGGATAGCATCATGCACATCTTCATGTGTGTGCATGAGATAAATAAACACCTACAGGAGGCTAAAGCATACAGGGGACCTTTAGCTTGAGCTGAGCGTAGGGGCCTTAAATGCAGTCTGTAATTTACTCTTCCACTGAAGACTGCTGTTTGGTGTCAACCCCAGCCACCAGTGATGATTCTCCATATAAAGGTTGGGTCAGTTTGACACAGAAATTGATGTTTGCTCTCTGTCCAAGTTTGAGGTTAATGGTGAAATGCACACCTGTAGAGGTTCAGAACAGAACATTCAGAGAGCATTGAAAGGGTGACAGGAGCTGTGGAAGCAGTGTATCACCCAGAGGCAACTTTAGTTTTTTTTCACAGAACGTGTTGATCATGCCTCACGCTGTAGATTCTAGTGGGACTGGAGAGCATATGTGGTCAAGATACGATGACTGTGTTGTGATTTGTCAACCCTGCTGCCTCTCACTGCACTTCACATCGTGGTTCTGAAATGTAAATTGCATTCATATGTTAAAGTCTCCTAACATTGTATATATAACAGGAAAAGCACTCAGAGAGCACAGTATTTCGCCAAGACTGCTCAGTCGTATCATTTCAGACAGATGAAATCAATTAATCCCAATAAGTCCGCAGCAGTTGATTTATGGTAGAATCGTGATCATGTGGCCGTCAGCAGGTAGCTGACGTATGTTCACTTGTTGTCATAGTTACAGCGACTCCTATCTCGCAATGATACAGAAATCTTTAACAAATCTGTGGATCCAGACTATAAGCCACATCACTACCAAAAGCTAATCACTTGATCCTTGTGTCATTTCTGACCTTCCCTGAAAATTTCATCCAAATCCGTTGGTCTGTTTTTGAGTAATGTTGGTAACAGACAGACAAACCAGTGGCGATTGTCACATAACTCTGCCGCGTTCCTTGGCGGAGTAAATATACAAATTTGCACATGCCAAAGGTGTCCTGTATTCCTGTATCTACAGTGTCTGTTTTGAGATTTCTGTTCGATGACGATGTTCGATGATTTTACACATTTCTTTCTGAATCTCAATTTTTATTTTCAAGCAGTACACTATGTTTTTTTCCCAGAAATATGGGAAAAAAAGGCTGTTATGTATTGTGTTTGACCACATGGCTGTAGTTAGGGGACCAATTTCACAACTGACATTTCCTCTGGGCTAGTTTTCAAACTCCTGTAATAATAGCAGTGATCACACATGTACCCAAAGTCATGCAGACCACATTCATTTATTACTACAGTGGAAAAAATATCACCCTTTTGTCATATTTAAATTTGAGTACAGATCAGCTGATGAACTGTCTGCTTTTCTACCAGTGGCTGCAAATTTCATTAAGATCTTGTGATGAGATAGTACAGAAATAAATGACACCTGATGGTGTGTAATGATCATATTTTTGAGGGTGAGGATTCTATGTTTCCAGCCAAAAGCACTAAGGTCTGGTTATCTTCAGCAAACTTTACAATAAAGCAGAAAGGGAGGCTGTGGCTGAAATATAAAACCCAATACCCGACTCCAGTCCTCATTTTCTGCAGATTTATATTTAGCTTATTGATTCATGGATTGCAGGTTATTGCATTTTTGTAAGGGCAGGTTCTTTTTAGGGTGCAGTAGATACAATTTCAGGAGTATGAAAACATTTTGGAGAATATATCTATAGCAGAAGCTGTGGTATTAGCGTATTTTTGAACATTTATAGTGCACCTGTCAAACATTTATAACTCCTGACTGCTTGTCTTGAATGTTACATACAGAAAAACCAAACCACTATAGCATAAAACAAAATGAATGTCTTTACCAATTGTGCCCTGCAACTGCCAACGGTTAAAAGCAAAACTTCATAGTTTCCAAGCAATCCCTCTTTGGGTTGGAACTAAAAAAGCAGTCAAAAATGATACTCTCTCCGCACGACAACACGACTTCACTGCACTCCACCTACTCATTTACTGCTGAAAGCTGCTCTCTCACCCAGATGTATGAAAGTTAAACACAAGTAGACGAGGCAAGTTGATGGAAAGCCTCTACACCAAGAAGGTAAATTACAACACTTCATCACAAAATAATTGTTGGAACACTCCAAACATCACAGATTAACAAGAACTAACATTATAAGCATATCCACGGGGCCATTTTTCCTTTAAACTGCATTATTTGAGCTTTCATGTGTCACCTGGGCAAACGTCATAGTGCTTGGTAGTTTACCGCTGCACCTTGGCACTTTGTTAATGTGGACAGAGAGCGATGGAAAGTGAATGTTTTAGTAAAAGAGCAACACTGACAATGAAATTGGGTGTTTGAGAGTGATAAAATAGAAAGAGAGAGCGAGCGATCCATTAAGGCGAACCATTTCTGTTTGGAAAGTTCTCCCTGGCAGCAAATTCGTCCCAATCATCAAGCTCTAATGTAATCACTTTATGAGGCCAAGGCATAATGAATATAGTGTTTAGGTGTGCAGATCCAGTCCTGGCCCCTGGTCCTCTAGAGGGAAGTGTACATTTCTGTGGCATCCTGTATTTATTTGAAATACCCTCTGTCTGGTCTCGTAACACAGACACGGGCAAGTGGGCATAGAAACCCTTTTCTATTCCATCCATTTTCATGATGCGGTCTCGCATTAATGGCACTCTCCATATGTTTTCAAGAAATAAAGCAGTAAAAGTTGCTCTGCTCTGCCTTCACTCAATTTGTCTTGAGTTTTTGGGGAAAAAACTTATAATTTGTTTCCATTTTTAGGTTAAGATATACAATTTGTCTCCATTTTCTAGAGAAGTACATTTAAGTTGCACAGATCTTGTGTCTTGGCCAACTTATTGGTTTTCATATAAAGTGTGCTCGATCTACACACTTTCAGGTCAACACACAGCCTGGTGTGAGGACAACAGAGAGCGTTTGGAGTTTTGTTCTTGTTAAGCCTTTAAAATCCCCATTTACACCGAGTTGGGACATTAAAACTTTTCATTGAAACCACACATTTGGTTAGCGCTTTAGAATGGTTTAAAAACTATAATATTTTAGTGACGTTAAAGCACTAATTTAATCTTTTGGGGAAATGATTATATAAGATTGAAGCTGATATTTAGATAAGAAGACTGAATTGCTTGTGCAGTTAGCATGGAGCTGCAGTTGGAGCCAGGAGGCATTTAGCTTAGCAAGAGATTGAAAGCATGGAGAAATAGCTAGCTTTGCTCTGTCCAAAGGTAAAAATAGTTCCACTAGTATCTCTAAAGGTCTCTATCTTCTTTAATGGAAATGATTGTAAAAAAAAAAATAATAAAATAAAATACAGCAACTTTGAACTTTGAACAAAGCATTTAGCTTAGCTTAGCACAAAGATTGGAAGCATGGAGAAATAGTTAGCTTTGTTCTGTCCAAAAGTAAAAATAGCTCTACAAGGACCTCTGAAGCTCTCTAAATAACATGCATCATCTTCCTAAGTGAAAATGATTGTGTAAACATCAAAGTACAATAACTTTGAACTTTGGACAAAGCCCAGGTAGCTATTTCTTTATGCCAAGATACTAATAAAAGATGCTTTATGCTAATCTCCCCACAGCTGTCTCTCTAAACTTGATGAACAGATCTAAAAGTTGCACAACACTCTTGCCAAGGAAGCTTTTCCTTTAAAACAAAGAGTTCAATAGTTTAGAAAATCAAAATAATTTGTCCTGTAAACATAAGGCTGCAACCAGGAGCTAGTTAGCTTAGCATAAAAATTCAAAGCAGTGGAATACAGCTTACTAGCAGCTTGAGGCTCGTACACATAATTTAGTCGGTCTGGTCTTTCGGAATTTCCAGTTTGGTCCGAACTAAAATTACAGGTGTGAAACCTCCACGGGACCACAGTCTAGACCAAACAGCCAAACCGTTGGTCAGACTTGAAGAGGTGGATTTGTTGGGATCAAACTGCACCATGGTTTGGTGTGCGTCTAGTGTGAAAACATTTTTTGGAAGGTGCGACCTTTTGGACAATTTACAAGAAGTTACGGGCTGTTGTCAGAACCGGAAAAAGGAAAAATGAGTCGTGGTGGCACATGTGGAGAGGAGAAAACCAAGTACTTAATTGAAACATGGTCCAATGACATTATAAAATCTCAACAACTGGAAAAACTCATAAACATGCTGACGCTTTCCAGGTATTTTCAGAGAGAGGATATAAGAGGACATTAGTGCAATGCTACCATAGCATGTGTGCAATGCGTTTAATAAAACTGTCCACTTGTGATGATTTCAAATTTTCTTTGGGGGTGGGGAATGACAGAAAAAAAGTTTGAGCTAGCTAGATGTTTCCCTCGGGTTCCCTACCATCAGTCTTCATTCTGATTTCAGCTAATCTACAATTAACTCTAGCAACATTCTTAAAACAAACACGAGTGGTAATCTGCCTAACTCTTTGCAATAAAAGTGAATATGCATATTACCTAAAATAGTAGACTATCCTGGTAAAGATGTAATGAGTGACGCTGCACAAAGCCACCATATAAATAGGATTTACACATTTCAATCTGCTAATATTTGAAGGGCTGCTGAGATTTTTAGGTTTTCCTCATAGTCGCAGCCATGCAGACCAAAACACAAATGTGCATAAACTGAAGTAAAACAGAACTGTCCTAAATTTAGGGTTAGACAGAGTCTATGTTAAGGCATTCAAGATTTGTTTAATAGAAAAGGTCAGTCCTGTAGACAGTGTGGTGTGGTGGAGGATCAACAACATGCCTGCTGCAGGATGGCTCACCTCCACAATATGGGCTCCATCCATTTCTCTCTGTCGTCACCTTCCCATGTGTTTGCAGAGGTGTTGGCATCTTTGTTGACACACACACACACACACACACACACACACACACACACACACACACACACGTATACATATATATATATATATACATATATATATATATACATATATATATATATATATATATATATATGTTGACATACACGTGATTCGGGTGTCATGGTGCCAATATCCACACTGTTGCCGTTCCAGACTTCACTCACTTGGCTCTTGTTTGTTTTCGACCGCGCGCTTGTCTGAACATAGTCTACTGTCCAGGCCCAAAGTGGCATTGGTTCATTTACAACAAATTCAGGAAATGTCCTCACATGCCTCGTACTAGAGCCTAGCTTATATTAGGGAAGGGCTGCAGTATATTAAAATAGAATTCTTATTTTTGCCGGTATGGCCGTCATCTCTTCAGTTTTTATGGGACAAAAAGTTAAAGCATTGAGATTATACTGGTTGTATATAAGCTAATGGTTTAAAAAGATTATCCAAACTACATTATTTGAGGGGGAATTTGAAACTGAGGGCTCTTAAAGTGGCCATAGTAATCCCTCATTGTACAACAAAGAAACCTTGGGTGCAAAACACCAGCAAGTGCAACTGGTCAGATTTAAACTGGGAACCATTCTGATATGTAGAGTTTAAGATTTGAGACATAAATGTTCCAAAAAAATTGGTTTAAAGTCTGGCTGATCATCTAACTGGTGGTGTTTCTTGGCCTATCTTCCAAATCTTCATAATCAACTTGACTTTAATGAAAGATGGAGGTTTTTGTCACGACATTGTGTCCCTAGTCTGGACACAGAAAATCTCATTAACAAATATTTTTTTGCCTCCACAGATTAAATATGGCTTTGTCATACATCTCAGTGGATGTGAAGGATGGACATATCGAAAGATAGGGTTGGGGTTAGGGAAGTGATTTTTTGAGGCCAGCATGAATTTTAGCCATGACCAATTCTTCAGTTTTGGCTGATACATTTGGTCATCCAGAATGAGGTTTGTCTATGACAATGCCTGTTTCTTTAAAAATTTTAACCATCTTCGCAACTGTGGAAAAGTCAAGTGGAATCCTCCTTGGATAACGTGCTTTAAATTCATCTGCTATCTTTCGATATGTCCATCCTTCACATCTACTGAGAAGTACCACTTCAACTCTTTCTTCTTTTGACAAAGCCATATTTAAACTGTGGAGGCAAAAAAAGAAATAGTTAATGAGATTTCTATGTGTCCAGACTTTAGGGACACCCTGTAGTTTGGTCATTCTATATGAGGGGGACTGAAAACCAGAGGCATACTAGTTCAAAAAAAAGTACAGGAACACAGTATAAGCAAGCTGCCATATTTTACAGCCATATTACACTCTAGCTTATAGCTCACCATCTGTCTGCGTGACTTATATTTGAACATATGTAAAAGTTATTGTCTTGCTGTCAGCAATGGAAGAAGCATGCTGCTATTAGGTGTTATGGAAACAGAAAATAGTTCTTGAGCACTGGGACATCTTCATCCTTTCATCTCCATCTGTGTCAATTTATAGACGTTAAGACCCCAGAACTGACATGCACGCGCACACATACACACACACACACACACACACACACACACACACACACACACACACACACACACACACACACACACACACATACACACACACGCACCTTCCCCCTCTGTAGTGCATGTGTTTGCAATAATGAGCTGCGTCTGTATGGCGTAAATGCCACAAGGTTGCATTCAATGGAGAACAGGTGACCTGTAATCTGAGTTTATCACACAGAGACACACATAAAGAAGGCCAAACGAAATGCTAGAGCGCACAACCAGCAGCTTGCGTGAGTCTGTGAGGACGCCTTCCTATCGTACCTGCTGGTGTGTCGAATCACTTTCACGCGACGGCTTCAGGGGCATGGCGGATCCTGTGAAACCCATGGGGCAACGCTCCACGACCGGAGCTCACGTCGATTGGTGCTGACACCTGGCAGGCGCTCCGGCGTTTTCACGTATGGGAGAACATCGACATGCAACTTCCTCTTGCGGTTTGGGTCGCTCCCCAAATGTCTTTCCATTACCTTCCAGTGCCACACAGATGTTTTGGTTGATTTTGCGCTGTAACTCGTGAAGGTTTTGGTTCAGTGGCCTTGTTGTGCTGCTGGTGGCTGTTTGGCTAGACTGAATGGATTTACAGCGGTGTTTATTTGAGATCAGATTGCCATCTGTCTGGAGCTATGCAGCCTTTAAAAAGTGAGAGCAGGAGATGCAGACAGTGTGGATCTGTATGGAAGTCAGGCCGGTGTGTACAGTTAATCTGTGTGCTTTGCAGGTTTCTTTATAAGTGTGTCATATAGGTCATTCATATCCTGGAGGAAAATATAACAGCAAAAGTTTCTTATGTGACTGTACACAAGTGCAGTACATACTGTATGCAGTGTATTACTAGAAGAAAAAGGGCACTTAGGTCCAATAACATATTTTAATTTGTATATGCAAAAAATGCCTCAAGTTATTCAAACAATGAACACAGAAAAAAGATTTAAAGAAAAAATGGGATATACATTGCAGGTCTGCATATTTAACTGCATTCGTTACCTGAAATGTCATCATTATGAGCATTTGTGTCGATGCAGAAATATCAGTTTAGGAGTTTAAGACACCACATGAGGTTGTAAGAAATGGGATTTACATCACGATATAAAAGTACATCATTTTTAGCAAATGAGGAGACGTTCCAGAGAAGAATTCAATCTGTTCTGCTTTAGACATTTCATTCAGCTTTCCACACGTCAGTCAAATAAACACAAAAAAATTAAATTGAATAAAAACATACCTCTTTTTGGTCTCTCCCAGCAGATTGGGTGTACTCACGTAGCATAATGGTGTTATCAAATGACCCAAACAGTCCAACTCATGGCCAAACACCATCCATCTATGGAGGTACACCATGAGATGAAGCTAAAAGCTTTTGAAAAAGAAAATAAGTGGATTCTGTGGGTTTTTTAGTCAAACTACTGTTTCCAAGGTCAGGATTCAATTTTCACACTTGAAAAAATAAACTCCAGATCAGTCATATAACATATAATAAAAGTGAAGAGCATGAGGATTAAACATTCAGTTGTATTCTCAACTTAAACACTAGTAAGTGGATAAAATAAACTCAATCAATCAGTGAAAAATGTGGCAAAACATGGCTTCCATATGTTAAAGAAAAAGGTTTGCTGAAGAAAAATACATGTAATGCCTTGTAGTTGGACCAAAGGTTGGACAAAAAAGTTTAATGAATGATTTTTTTTTTTTTTTTCAGGAGCCTTAATAAAAACTCACAGCAGCAGGTCTTTATCTCACATGGTCACTTTTGGTTAATAGTAATAGTGTGTTACATCTGGTGTCAGAACTTTATGAGCTTGACCTTTAACTCTGCCTTTCAATGCAAAATTTAAGATTACTACTTTATTACAACCAGTCATGCTAGTTTAAATAGTACCTGCTAAACAGATGTGCCACTGGCTAACTGACAACTTTGGAAACTCCGGTGCACACTAACCTCATTTACTGCATGGATTAAATACAACAGAAAAAAGGACCCTCGGTGAAATACACAAGTGCAGAGTAATATTAGTGAATAGTCTTTTTCATAAAGAGATGATGAGGGCGCAGTGTTTCCTGCCATCCTGATTAGACCAATACGTTACCTTGTCGCCACAGAGGGGATGTAATGTGTTATTTTTTAAAGTTAGTGCTTGTGTGTTTAAATGAACGCCATAAACTTACTATTTCACCCTTAGATATTGATGGGAGGGAATCTGCGCATGACAGCTTGACCGCTACTTGCCTGTCAGATTTAGTATTACAACACTTGCTGAGCTGCAGAAGCCTCTGTGCCTGACTGTTTCCTTATAACCCCGTGGTTTAGGATCTGTGGAAATTGATGAAAATTGTGGTCTGGCTATTTATATCACAAAATGATAGAGTGCAGATCGAGGGAGCAAAGGAGAGTTTAGGTATGATTCACTGCTCGCATAGTTGATTTTTCTTAAAACCCTTTATTTATTCAGGGAGGGTTTGGTAAGCGTGCATGCTCTCTTTCACCATGACTCATGCAGTTCTACTAGAAGGAGATGAAACCGAATTTTTTTTTTCACGGCTACACACTTGAATTTGGAGGCTAAATGTTCAAGGACACCCACTTTGATGACAGCTACTGAGATTTACAGCATTAAAATCGTCATGCTGCGATGATGCCTGACATTTCACAAGCCAAACTTAAATATGAAAGACTTGTGCGGAGTTTCTTCTGCTCCACCAGACAACATGTGCGGAGGTGCATGGAAGTGCACAGACAAGCTAGTGTTTAAAGATCAGGAAAACAAATCAGTTCAATTTTATGGTCCAGTATGGCTTTTCAAATAATCAGATCTGAATGATTGTGAACTAATATGTATCTTAGCCGAACTTTATTTGAATGCATCCATTCAAATAAGCCTCATCAAAAGCTACATAGTGGAACTGGCAGTGAATCATTGAGGAAGTGTTTACACCACAGCATTTTTTTTCTGAGGCCAACATAATTCTAAAATATATATATTTGCAATGGAAGCAGCATGTACTATGTATGTTATATATATATATATATATATATATATATATATATATATATATATATATATATATATATATATAATATATATATATATATATATACACGTGTGTGTGTGTGTGTGTGTGTGTGTGTGTGTGTGTGTGTGTGTGTGTGTAACATATATGATGTTGAAAATGTTAGTAGTGTGAGGAGTCACTGAATGTCTGTTCCACACTGAATGCTGAGTGCTTGCTGTTGTTTTCAGGTCACTGACAGTTGAAAAATGTTCAATTTCAGCCATCCAATCAAGCAAGAGGGGCGGGACAAATGTGACACCACTCAGTCATCACATAATGACAAATGCTGAACAACAACTAAACAACCACTGAGGAGAAGATAGCACTGCTAGTCTCTGAATCTATTTGTCTATTTTACTCTTAAAGCTACCACAATGAACAAAAAGAGAATCATACTGTTTCCAAAGATCCTTGAAACTAGCATTTGAAACCATAAATATATTAGCAGAATGTTTACTGAGGTGACAGTTCAAGAGAGAAATAGGGTCATTTTCTCATAGACGTCTATACAATGGTACTACTTTTTTCTAACCAGATGAGTCTCCGCTTGCTGGCCATTATAAAGAATGCAGGCCTTTCTTTGTTGTCGTTAGTTTTCAGGTTCAGAATCTACATCCATCATTTAAATACAATTTATATACTCTTGTCTGTATCAGATGACATCCATTGACTATCACGTTATTTTTATGAATAAACAAAGCTTGAAGGAACATTTTGTTTGGCCACAAATCTACCACACAGGCAGGTGTCATTTGGGTTAATCAGATGATCAGTAATTGCAAGCCATCAAATCACAGCTAGTATCTGACAACCTATACAAACAACATTAAGAAATTGGAGAGCGGTTTTTGGGTCAGAAAAAAGTACCTGCTCCAGGGTATGAACTTCTGAGTGACCTTCAAAAACTGCTGTGTGGCTCTGTGCACTGATTGGTTCAATTTAGAAAGGACAACAAGAGCCATTTTTCTGCCCTCTCGATGTCCTTGTCAAACAGCAGTCAAACATCACCATCAACATCATAAAATTCACCGTGTAGGCTGACATAATAAATCCCCCATTGTTGTACTGTGTCATACGTCCTTACAGACTGAAATTACATCCAGTAACTAGCTGTTGTTGTTTTACTTCACTCTAAGTTCATGTCTTGGTCGAAGCTGTTGAATCCCACACTGCCATGGAAACCAAAAGCTGATTTAGGGCATTTCTATAAAAGGTTTTCCACCACCTTAAGCCTGCTCTGAGTTCCTTCCGTGGCAGTTATTAGCTCTGTGTCAAAAACTGCAAAGAAACTGTCTTTGGAACTAGAAGCATTAGTTGACTGAAACAGGTAATTCCCCAATAATTACCTAAATAAGTTCACCAAGTGGGTAACAGATTTGAACTGACGCTGTAGCATTAAACCAATGTAACCGATTCAGCACCAAGCCAATCTGTGATAACAGAATACAGTTGGCTGCTTCTTTTGTTTGACTTCCTCTGTACAATATCCCAACATGTTATTCTCTTCTTCCTACTCAGCACTTTGTTGCCCACCTCGGCACTTCTCAAGGATGGTCTCATTGTGTATTCCGCCCTTCTCCATCTGTGCTGCATTGAACTGGCTCTGGTTATCGTACCCTTCCTAAGAATATCACAGATCTGGTTACTGCACAAGCACTGCCATTCCCTTTGTTGGAGATATACTTCGCTGCCCTGCAAGGCCTTACTCTGCATCTCAGGCCTCAAGATAAGACTTTGGAGAGATGCTTGAATCCACAATGCACCGTGGTATGTTTTCATTCATAGCAATCATCCTGCATCTGAGGTATTATAAGAAAACGCTCTTACTGGACCAAACTGAACTTAGAGCTACAAATAGTTCAGACATTGTTTCAATTTCTTCAAGTTGTGCAGGATTTTTGCTTCTGCGAGCATCTCCTTTTTTTCTTCGCTGTGCCCTTTGCCACAGAGGGAAAGGAGGTAATAGCTTTCACTAATTTGACCCTGGGCTGCGCAGTCAAAGCCATATGCCAGAGTGAATCTGTAAAGCTAACATTAGGCAGCAGATATCTGAGGCTAGCGGCTGCGAGCTTTGACATCCTGTATTACACCTAATTGCCACCAGACATTACATAGAAGTCTCTGCAAAAATCCCCCACAACCACCTGCTCCTCATTCTGTTTACCTTTAAAACCGGGAATAATGCAGGAGAGAGCGGGGCGAGAGTTCCGCGGTGTTATTTTCTGACACCCGAGCTGAGGATTGGGGAACTGGAATGTCAGTAGAAATTTGAATTTGAGATGTGTTAGGACAGTTAAGGGGTATCCCCCAGTGCATTGTGTTGCAGGGGTTTGGTGTATACTTTTCTGATTTATGTGACTTTGCAAGAGAGGGAGAAAACAGGGCAGGGGTAATATGGAGGCATGACCATAATTAGTTGAATTCTAAGTTTCACAGTCATTTTCGGAACACGGGGAAACTTTTAATACATCTTTAACGAGAAGAGGGTAAATGTATTCTATGAACAAACATATGGTTGTGGTGAGCCCACATTTTTAGTGATTTTGTGCATTTCAGTCAAACAGCAGTGCCTCATGTGTGCAGTATATTAATTCATTCCCTTCTATCCCTCATTCCTCCTCTAGTCCAACATGAAAGAGATGAGAAAATTCCACACCCCTGACAGTGTAATGATGAAATGATTTCATAGCTCTGTATCCTCTAACACCGCAGTGTTAAATAAGTCGAGCGTCACTCACTCTTGTCGAACTAATAAAGCTGCCTGCAAACACTGCTGAGAATTGTGCTGCGTGGAAATAATAACCCACTTATAAAACAACAGCGTTTACAGACTTTATGACTCCAGATTGGAAGGAAACCAAGAAGTTTTTGCTGCAAACTTAATTCAATTTCTCCGTCTGGTACACTTGGATACAAAACTTCACGTACAAAAGGTGATCTAAGCGACCAGATCTGGCTGTTGGTTGTGATGTATTTTGGTTTGAGTGGTTAGTTACAGTTGCGGCCGAGAAATTAAACACTGGCTCGAGTTTAGACACAATATTCTCAAATACTTTCTCTTAATGAAGAGATAAAAAAAGTTTTCTGTGTCCAGTTAAATTCATCACAGTTTGTGTGTTATCATTTATTATAATCAGTGAAATTGAAATTAAGGTAACAGTGTATATGTCATTTCAAAATAAGTTAACCCTCCTGTTATTTTCATTTGTCAGGAACAGCAGTGATGTTCCTGGGTCACTTTTAATTATTCAAAAGTGTCAGAAACCATAAAAGAACAATAAACATTGTTTATATCTCATTATTAAGTCCAGTACCAACCATTTCAATCAATATTTAATGCAGTGGTGTTCTTTACCTGTCATAGTTCAATGCAGAAAATTCACTCGTTTTATTAAGAAATGCATATTATAACTTTTTGCTAATTGTGATGGCTGTGCCTACAGCCACACAAAAGGTTGCAGCATTCACTCACCCACAAACACCATTGTCACATGTTTAGTTATTTTGAGTTGCAGTCACATTCAGCCTTTCAAAAGTCATTTTCAACTGGCCATTCAATAAATAGGTTGTACAAGTAAAATCTACAGTCAAGTGTCATTTGTTTAGCGTCACAGCTCCCCAGAGAGCCTGCCTGCTGAAAAAAGTCCTAGAGGAAACATTGTAGGTGATATGGTGAATTTTGCAGGTTTTCAATTGTACCTACCCTTGAGTAGGTGCTTTTTCTCACCTTTAAGCAAGCTTTAAAAGAGGTGCCTGCAGCTGAAGAATGATTCCATTATGTGCACAAACTTTTGCCAAAAACTAACTCAAATGTGCGTAGAGTGTAAAACTGGGGGATTTTATTTAGAATTTTGCCATTTTCATTCACTTCTCTAATGCGATATTGCAAAGTGCACATAAAAATAATTCATGGAAACTCACTCTGTCAGGCCACCATCCTGATATTGAACAGCTGATTTTGAAATATGGTTATTAGCAGGGAAATAGTTCAATACTCAAACTGCAGTTTGTAGTGGCCACTGTTGGTTAAAGGTTATGGACTTGCTGTTAATATAACACAGCAGCACAAAGTCGCAGCTCTTAAGAAAACTTATGCAAACTATGGAACAGCATAGACAGACACAGAACAATATTCAAATTTTACATTTATGAACATTTGTCACTGTGTGTCACATGTGTATGTGTGCATAGAGAAGGAGATTTACAGCCCTAATCAAAAACTGGCTCGTGGTTGGAAATGTAGCGTGAATGATGTCATGAAACTGTCCCCACTGTGATGCAGTGATTTATCACAATATGGGAGTCATGAACAAGAGCATCAGTGAAGAAAAATGAAATCAACAACAGGGACAAACTCTCACAAGCCGCGCTGTGTAGCGTAGGCAGCGTGCATGTTCGTCCACGTTTCTTTGCCAGAAAAGCAAACAAATGTACATTTGGATATTTTCTTTCTCGCCTTGGATGTTACACAAACCTGTTGCCACCAAGATGATGCATCGCCCAGGCCAACCGTTCATCAATATGGATAATAGCGCTTTCTGCGAAATCACTGCGGTTGTGTTGTAAATATTTTTGCTGGGAACCCGGGTTGTTATTTTCGCAGAAGTTCCACAGAGTCCAGGCCTTCCTGAGATGAACCCAAGCATATCCCGAGTGTCACTGTGTATCTGTGCTGAGAGGAAGCATGAGCAACTGCACTTTGGCACTTCATTAAACAAATCTCTGGAACGCTTAGACCACGAGCCAGCAGGGACTCCCAGAGAGAGAGCCAGAGAGGGGTGGGGGGTTACTTTCTGTCTGCTCATTGGAAACACACATATGGACATTTGTTTGTACAGCATATTAAATTATGTTCCAAATACTAGTGCAGAATCATTAGTCTATTAACTGAAAACTAATAATCATTTTGGTACTGTTTCTGTGTGCATGTGAAGAAGGGAACTGGTGTCTGTTTCATATCACTCTTGGGCTATTAGTCGGACAACTCTGAAACATACCCAGTGATGTGGGCGGACTCAGTAGATATGCCAATAAATTATCAACAGAATAGTTTGACATGTCGAAAATATGCCTATTTTCTTTCTTGCCAAGCTTCTTTAATGAGAGCATCAAAACATCAACACCTCATGTAGAGTTAAGCACCAAATTAATCACACCCATGCCAAATTTTGATTTGTAGTGGTTATTTATTTGACTAATAGGTTTCTTCTGGCTGGAACTGATATAAACGAGTGACAAAAGGCAGAAGGACTCTGTGTCAGATATGTTAAATATAAATTGGCACTATTTCTATGTTTTTTCTTTTCCACATTTTTACTAAAAATCCAAGTCCCAAATTATTATCCATCCATTATCTATACTTAATCCTCATTAATGTTGTGGGGGGGCTGGAGTCTGTCCCAGCTGACTTAAGGCAAAGGCAGGGGACACCCTGGACAGGTCACCAGTCTATCACAGGCCTACATATAGAGACAAACAATCACACTCACATTCACACCTATGGACAATTTAAAATTACCATTTAACCTCAGCATGTTTTTGGACTGTGGGAGGAACCTGGAATACCCGGAGAAAACCCACATATGCACAGGGAGAACATGCAAAGTCCATGCAGAAAGATTCCCAGGAAGGCCAGGACACGAACCAAGGATCTTCTTGCTGAAAGGTGAAGGTGCTAAGCACCAAGCTACTGTGCAGCCCCAAAGTTATTCATATCTCTTGAATTTGTGAACATTTTTTATATCTAATCTCTATTTTGAATTTCATATATACCAGTTTAAGGAGTCCTGTTAATTTCTGAAATGTTCTAGAGAATTATGACCAGAGATGGGAACTTGGACTCGTGACTTGGACTCGACTCGCACTCGAGTCCTGATTTTATGACTTTTTGACTCGACTTGATGAAATCAAAAAAAGGCTTGGACTTACTTGGACTCTGGGCTCCTCTGATTGTGACAATACTATAAACTGAGAACATTAGTTGATAGTAAGCTAAAATTCAATTGCTAAAGCCAAAGAGCTGAGGGAGCTCGATATTAGAATTCATCACTGAGAGAAAACTGCACATTGTAGCTGCTCACAAGACTGAAAAGGGCTATAAAGTCATATCCAACTGCCATGTGAAAAACAAAACCAGAAAGCACAGGGAGCTTCACGCTTTGAAACATCTCAAATAGTGTAGTAGGAAGACAAAAAAAACCAAAACACCTGTACTGCTAAGAACGTAGGACAAGATACTAGGAAGAATCAAAGAATCATCACCAAGACCATCCTGATTAATCTGAACAGTTCTGGTACCAACATCTCAGTCAGATACTTCATTAGACACAGAACAAAGTCCATCTACACCAATCAAAAAGTACTCCACATCTCCAAAACAGACACACAAAAGCCTGTCTAGCTGTTTCAAAAGCTCACCTTTTGTTTGGCAATAGAATGGAGAAACATTCAACCGAACGAAACCATCCCCCAGCCAGACACAGTGGTGGAATTAAAATGCTTTGAGGGTGTTTTTCAGTCAATGGGACAGACAGCTTTGTCAAATTAAATGGCAGCATGAGAAAGTAGAGATTAAAATTCTGGAGGAAAACATCAAACAATCTGTAGAAAAACAGGTTCTTGGGCAGCATTGGAGCTTTCAATAAGACGATCTGAAACATACTGGGCAAGGAAAATTTCACAGACAACAATATCAACATATATTACATATTAAACACACAAGATCAGATACAAGATGCTGATATGTGAGATGTAGACATATTTCATATGTCTAGACGACACTCGGCCAGCTGTTTCTAGTGTGGATGCTAGTTGTCGCAGGTCAGGCTAAGCTAACCGTCTTTGGTCAGAATGATATTCAGCTGCTTTTCTTTCAAAAATAAGGACTTTTCTAAGTGACCTCAAACTTTTAAACGGTGGTGTCCTCTGTAAGGAATGTTGACTTTGTTTGTATTGAAGCAGAAAAGTTATGACTAAATAGAGAAGGACTCCGTAATTAAGGAAAGACAAACTAGTTAGTCCCAGATACATTAATGTTAATGAACAGTTTATGTGATAGATATCACTTGAAGCAATAATGTCACTATATGAATCAATTAAGTTTGAAAATCTGAAAATGTCAAGATTTTACGATGTTATTAGTTGTTGTTTCAGGTGAAGTGGATCTTAACACCCTGACGAGAAGTTCTGCTTTAGGATGACAGGAATCTGTGGCCTGTGAAAGGATCAGCTTGTTCGACAAAACAGAAATCACCAGCAGAGTTCGGACACAGCGAGCAGGTCAGAGCAGAGCCCAAAATAGAACAGGGAATCCTGACGCTTGTATTTAAAGGGCTGGGAAACACCTCCTTCTCAGTGTGTGCATGTGTGTGTGCGTGTGTGTGTGTGTGTGTGTGTGTGTGTGTGTGTGTGTCACGTTCACACACAGAAACAGGAGGCTTGACTATAATAAATGAACTGCCACAGCAGTGCTATTTCAGGTTGGGTCACTGGAATAATACAGGGCTGCAGGCACAGCTGTGGTGGCGATCACATGTTCCCTTGCGTGTGGTGCTGAGCTTGTTTCTGCCTCTTGTCACACACACCAAACACACACACACACACACACACACACATACACACAGGTAAAGTAGATTCAGACTCAACCTTTAAATCCCTGTCTGACTGAGTCTAAAATATCCTCTCTTACGTCTCACTCTTTACTCATCGCATTAGAAAAGTACTGTGATGATCCATAGTGGCCACGTCAGTTAGTGGAGTTTTTGTATTTGTCATGAAGATGAGAAATGCTTAAAGAATCTGGTGAATGCTTCATCATCGGAGTTTAAATTACTGGGGATGTGTGAAACCAGGGATAAATATTACTTTTGTTTTCCTACTATTTATTATTCATTACCATTTAATGCTTGTATTTTCTAATGTCAGTAGTTGTGACTTCCACTCTTATTTCAAGGTATAAATTGTTGAGTAGTAGACTTAAAGGATATAATATGCAATTACTTTGGTTGGCTGGTAGTACGGTGTACTTTATCCATACAACTGGACACATTATTTTATACAGTTTTGGCTACTCGCTCCACTGATCAGTGCTTACCTAATGGTTTTACAGTGGATGCACTGCTGAACATCAGAAAACTGTGGAAAGTTGCTGCTAATCTTGATTTGCTGCTGTGAGAAGCTCTCAAATTTCTTTTGTGCAATACACTGTAGGAAATGTGCATACTTTGTATGCATGCTCCCTTTTTATGGCTAATTTAGATATTTCTGCAGTGTGAACACACTGCATGCTCAAACTCGATTAGAATTAATATAATTAGTATTATTAATATGGCACAGCTTATATGCGTCAGCTTTTCTCAGACAATTTGGCTGAACTATTGATTATCTATTTGACCTAATGAAACTTACAAACTTATCTCCATGTATTAAAGATATATATTAAGAAGTTTACTTCCATTAAGAAAATCCTTACCTGCCTTAAAATAACTTGGATTTAACTCAGTACTGTTGCTTGCTTTAGGTCTGTGCAGATCTATGAAATCTCCACCTCTCTCTATGCACCCCTCCCTACTCACTGCAGCTCATGGACAGATGTTCACCTATGACTCTGCTGAAATACAACAGTGACTTGTAATATTAAATATTTTAGCCATACATGTTTGAATTGGGGCTGCACAGTAGCTTTGTGGTTAGCACTGTCGCCTTGCAGCTGGAAGATCTCTGGTTCGCGTCCTGGCCTTCCCGGGATCTTTTTGCATGGAGTTTGCATGTTCTCCCTGTGCATCTGTAGTTTTCACCAGGATCTCTAGCTTCCTCCCACAGTCCAAAAACATGCTGAGGTTAATTGGTAACTCTAAATTGTCTGTGAGTGTGTTTGTTTGTCTGTATATGTAGCCCTGTCATAGACTGGTGACCTGTCTGGGGTGTCCCCTGCCTTTGCTCTAAGTCAGCTGGGATAGACTCCAGCTCTCCCGAAACCCTAATGGGGATAAGTTGTGTATAGATGATGGATGGATGGATGTTTGAAATGGGGCTACACAGTGCCTCGGTGGTTAGCACTGTCACCATGCAGCTAGAAGATTCCCGGTTAGCACCCAGGCTGGGCCTGGGATCTTTCTGCTTTGAGATTTCATGTTCTCCCTGTGCATGTGTGGATTTTCTCCGAGTACTCCAGCTTCCTCCCTCAGTTCAAAAACATGCTGAGGTTAATTGGTAACTCTAAATAGTCCGTAAGTGTGAATGCGAGTGTGATTGTTTGTCTCTATGTGTATCCCTGTGATAGACTGGTGACCTGTCCTGGGTGTCCCCTGCCTTTACCCAGTCAGCTGGGATAGACTGCAGCCTGGTGTAGAGATAATGGATGGATGTTTGAACTGGAAAACTTTTCTGAAGAATGAGAATCATGATACAGAAAGGCCAGTATAAGACATTTAATTCAATTCAGGCAAATTGTTGGCATATTAATTTCATGAGGGATGATCATGACAACACATTCTTACCTGATGAGAGCTTTCCTGGGATCTTTCTGCAAGGAGTTTGCATACAGTCCAAAAATATCCTGAGGTTAATTGACTATTCTAAATTGCCCGTGGCTGTGGGTGTGAGTGTGGTTGTTTGTCTGTATATAGATGGAAGGAGGGATGTGTGCAGGACTCTCTATGACACAAATACGTATGGAAAACCAGAAATCTCGGTTTATGATACTGTCATTGGTGCACTGCAGTTTTAAGGTGGAAATACTCAGCCAAGAAGTTAATTGTTTATTGAATGTATGTGTTATAATGTGAAAAATAGCATATGGACATGTTAATAAGGTCAAAAAAATAAAAGGATTTCCCTTTTATTTTTAAGGAGAAGGCCTTTAAGTAATTTAATTTCCAGATTACCATCTTGAAATCAAGCTTGACAACATTTTGCAGCAAAACTTGAACATAAATCTCCTTGTTGTGCATTGTTTAGACCAGCTATATGTGTAAGCTAAAAGCTCCAGGCATCCTTCTGTTGCATCTTCAATTTAAATTTGTGTCCACATGCAAAGCTGAAGTTGCAGAATGACAAAAGCCTTAGAAGCTCACAGAGCTGACAAAAAAATTATGCCTACTGACAACATCTGCTCATTGGCTCATCTTAACCTGCAGCAATACACAGTCTCCTATTGCATTTTTTCCATCACATGGCTGAGTCCCCACCCCTACTGCCACACAGATGTGCTCTCAGCCCCCCACCCTCTGCCCCATCACCCTATGCCCACCCAGACCCCTCTACATACGGACCTGCCCCCCCTCAGTGGAAACAGGCCAGGTCTGGTTACCCACCGTGGAGATGATAGATTGACGGCTCACTTACGAGAAGGTTCGGGGCCTTCAGGTAAACAAGCGCAGAGCTGTATTAAATATGGAGTAGAATGAAGGGAAAGGAGACAGGAATGTGGTTTATACCAAGTGCATTAAAACCTGAAGCTGACATGCAGCGTTAACAAGAGTTCATGCTCAGGAGTTTCACTCAGGCTAATTCTCATCTCTAAATAAAGTTAATGTGACTTGGTTATTTGTGTTCTAATTGGTTTTCCAAATTAGCGGATTACGTTAAGATTGTATCTGCAGCTTGTACACTTGATGCAGTGCTTCAAACCTGAATGCTACCTTTTAGAAATGCCCTTGACTCCCTGATAGTGCAGCCATTTTTTTCTGTGTCCTGCCTTCATTTTCCTCCAGTAGGCCTACTGAGCAATGATCCATGGGAAGCCAAATCAACAAGGAAATTGGGCTAGATCTTTGCCCTCGTCGAATGAGGTATAAAAGCCATTTTGCTCATTACCCTGCCACGAGAGACGTTTACCAACATAACTCTCCGATTGGTCTTGATGGCAGTAATTTCATCTTCTAACAATCTGATCCTGACAAATTAATTTCTGCTGTATTTTCTTCATGCTCAAAAAAGAGAAAAACCTCAGCAGTGACAAAAATGGAGACAGACAAAATGAGATAATTTAGGTGACCGTGAATGATGATTAACAAAAGCTCCGACAGTCTGGGTCTTCCAACGACAGGAAAGTCTACGTTACCTAAAGAAAAACTGCTGTAAAGTTTTAGCCATATAAAAAAGAGGAAATTAATTAAATGCAGGGCGGGTGGTTTGGCGCCATGGAAAGAATACACAATTTAGAGTCTTGCGCCAAGGAGCCAAATGGACTAAATGAAGGTGATCAGTCATATTTTGCTGCTTTTTGACATTAAGCATATGCTTTTTTTTCGGAGAGGTCAGCTAAGCAATTTGGACAAATTGGGCAAAATTGCAAAGGTAAACACAGGGAGAGGTCTCGTAATGTTTCTTTCACTCTCTTTTTCTTTCCCTCAGTCTCATTTTCAGACACTATTTTGTTTAGTAAATCCCTTACCTGAATTTTCTGTGACGGTAACTGTGAGACAAAATGACTCCGTCAGGGCTATCAGGGGCAGGGCTGTGTTATGCTGTTTGACTGCACCACCATCAGCAGAGCCAACACAAACTGCTCTAACTAGCCGCAGAAAACACTTATGCAGCCACTGAAACTACTTTATGTGTAGTTTATCAGTCATATATTCTGTGCAGACTTACATACTTGTCTTTTGTCGAGATTATCTTCAGTCTGTCGTCTTTCATTAAATGGATATACTTGTAGCATTTCAGTGTCTCACTCTGGTCTGACAGGATACCTGATATGGCAGCTTTCAGGGGCAGCCCATTCAGTGTGTAAATATGTCACTGATTCATTTCAGTATTTGAATCAGAAACGTAAATATTGTTAAAGTCCTACTTTGTCTTGTGTATTTTCTGCACTGCTATTTTCTTCATCAAGCTGTACTAACTGCATGAATAGCAAGTTTTAGAAAGCACTTGTAGTTGAGAGATAGTGTCTTTTTTGCAAACATAACTTGATTCTAAGCTAAGATTGTGATCTGCTAGCAATATTTACCCAATACACATTTTGATTTAATAAAAAAAAAATAATGACAAGAACTTTATTCGCTTTTAAACAGGGGTTTACGAAGTGCTTTGACAATCAACATAGTAGGATACCCAGAAAGCAACACAACGATAAAAACAAAAAGATGCGAAAATGCCAAATGGAATATGTCACTATTAATGAACCCTAATGATTACAAACTAATAAGAAAAACACTCAGAGAGCGCAGTACTCCGCAAAGGCTGTTCATTCCCCCATATGGCATCGTCAGAAATGCAGCATTTGTTTATTAGTTATGGATGATCAGAAATCACGGCACCATAGAATGTGGCCATTTAATATAGATATACACACAAACAAAATGACCTTGCGCTGAGCACAGGCATGTTATGCATGTGTACGTTTCGTACAGATACCGAATCGTGTGACCTAAATATGTAGCAGGTGTAAGAATTAATGAGACTTGGAAAGACCCCAACAATTTAATCAACTGTAAACAGCATATACATACAGATTGTATGTATATGCTGATCAGCCGCTTTAAACCACTGATAGGTTCTGCTGGGAAACCTTGGGTCCCTTTAACTCGTACCATCCACCTCAATATTGGTCCAGAGCATGGACAACCCAACATGGCAGCAGCTCAAGAAGACCCTGAGGAACACAAAAAACAGTCTAAGGTGTTGATCCAGCCTGAAATGTCAAAGATCCTAATTTAACACCTTGATGCACAACATGGGTCAAAAGTGACCCAAATCCAGTGGAAAATGGGTATCTCCTGACCCACACTGCGCATCAAAGAGTTAATCGAGCATGTGCTGGAGCTTATTCTTTACAGGGAGATGGGTAAAGAATAAGTTCCAGCACATACAGTGGATGCTTGATTAAACTAGGATCTTTGACATTTGAGGCTGGGTCAACACCTTAGACTGTTTTTTGTCTTCCTGAGCTGCTTTGGAATTAATAATTAATAACAATTTAATCGAGTATCCGCTGTATATGCTGGAATAAGCTTCATCTATTAGGGCCCCCTGCTGCAACATCCCAGCGGTACACACCACAGAACACCCATAGATTCCCCATGTCCATGGTTCAGCAGGTGAAGGTTCTTTTAACAGAAAACCGGAGACCTACACAAGATTAGGCATGGGGTTTAATGTTGTTGCTGATTGATGTGTATCTGCAAATATTCCATCAATACTGACAATGCTGCACAATATAGAATAAGTGATGTGCTGATGTGACGCTGATCTTAATCAAATTGCTAATCCCAAGGGCTTAATGCAAGTGACTACAGGGTCGACTTCAGTGCACCACTCTGGGGTCAACTTGTCAGCCCGAAACCCAGCCAGTGCCTTTCAGCACCATTTTTTCATGTGTTACAATAATGGCAAGATGAATCATTGGCTAAAGCCAGGCACACACGCACACTCACTGAATCCATTGCTAACACCTTTTGGGTCTAGACATGAGTGCAAGGTGCTGAAAAGGGAAAGCGGGCTTGAAGGAGATTGGTCATATTGACCACAGAAATGAGGTTTACGCAGGGAAAGTAACAAATACAGGTTGCTAAGACACTGAAGGGAAACCTGCTGCTGCTTTTCTATTCTTTTGTAAATCTTTTGGTTTTTTTTCTTCTCCTCTTTAGCAGCATGCTGGTATCCCTCAGTCAGTCTTCACTTCCATTCCACAGTTTCAGTGAGGCAACCGTTCACATTTGACAGGTTTTCATGCCACCTTATTAGCTTGAAGTGTCATTAAAATGATGATTGTGACCACACGTTTAGCAAGACAGAGTGTGCAGAAATAAAACATTAAGCGTTCCTTTAAGTGCAGAGCCCTTGACTCTGTTCAGTTTGTTGTCATCTATTTATCTAATGACTCCTTCACAGTTTAGACAGTGGGTTAGATTCTGTCCACTCTTGTATGCCTAAAAAAGCACAGTGCTGCCATAACCCTAATCACCTAATTGCCCTGCCCTGCCTCATTAGAAAACAAGCCTAACTGGAAAATCGCCTTAAGTGGCCTAAATTAATGAGACCTTCACATTGGTCGCTGACTCATCAGAAGCCTGAGTCGGGACGACGTCACCACAAAGGAAACGGCTGCTCCATAAACTGTCAATGGGCATTTGGGCAGCAGTGGAGAGGTTGACACCGACCTTCTGACCAATATTATACACGTCAAATTATTTGGTATTGTACTGAATACGTTCTGGCTCGTCCAGACCGCAGTCACGCTACGAAGCACAGCGCTGTGAATTCATCTCTGCGTCTTTGCAAAATAATTGGCTAAGCTGCTTACGTAGCACATAAGCTAATTGTTTGCCAACTGGAATATAAATATAAATCAGTCACAATAAATCTAAGAGCTTCTTTCTGTTTTCTCTGCACTGGACAAGCAGTTTATTCTTGTGTCTGTACCAAATTTTGTTCAATAAGGTCTTATTAAAAGCAGGAGCAAAAACTGTAGCTAAGAAGATGTTGGCTGAAAGTTAGCTGTTAGGTCGTTTGCTAATTGTTGGAATTGGAACCATAATTATGGCTTAACCAACAGAGCCTAAATTTTATCAGTAAGTAAATGTTTACTGTCATTTTCTGATTTAAAGCACTTTATGTGCAATTTTAGCATTGAGGACAATGTGCACAATACACCTCAAGAGTCAAACTTTTTTTGACCAGAGAAGGGAAACTAAATAGCATTCCAATGAATATTGCAGTTTACATGATTTATGAATGTCCATGCTAACCACGTTACCAGTAGCTGATAACTTTGTGTTTCTTTCTCCTGTCCAATTATGGTCAAGTTTTTTTCCAAAAAACAAAACAAATTTGGGAATGATCAAATGTCAAACTTGAGGCTCTAAAACAGCTTTCTGAAAACCGCTGGGTAACATCACAGTGGTTACTTCTTTCTTCTAAAGTTTATGGTTCACATATCTTATTCAAAAGATGTACTTACACCATTGACTTCAGTCTGTTTTTGGTGGAACAGTTAATACAGCAACAAAGCTTTATCTATCCTGGACTCTGTGTTTGTCAGAATTGTTGACTTGCCAGAGCTCAGTGGCAATATTTTAGATGTCAAAAAGTATCACATCAAATGATGATGACCAAAGTTAATGTGAAAAAACCTGTGTGGATTTATTTCCCTCTCGTAACCTGCTAATTGCAGTTTCCCTGAAATGTACACTACCGTTCAAAAGTTTTGGGTCACTTAGAAATTCCCTTATTTTTTTAAAGAAAATTTTTTGTCAGTGAAGATAACATTAATTTAATCCGAAATACAGTCTAGACATCGTTAATGTGGTAAATTACTATTCTAGCTGGAAACAACTGATTTTTAATGGAATATCTACATAGGGGTACAGCCAGCACCAATCTTGTATTCTAATGCTACAATGTGTTAGCTAATTGTGCAGAAAGGCTAATTGATGATTAGAAACCCCTTGTGCAATTTTGTTAGGACATGATTAAAAGTATGTTAGTTGTATGTAAGTTGCCTGGATGGCCCCAAACTTTTGAATGGTAGTGCATCTGTATCACTACAGTTTTTTTCTGTTCAATGCTGCTGTCTCTTTTAAAGCAACATTTTAATGAAATAGTGAACTAAAACTGATAAAGAACATATCGTGAAAAAAATGCAACAGAACTCTATTGAACTTGACACTGCCATCCAAAGAGGCATGATGGCTACAGAGATGACCCCATTATTTTACCCATCAGCCACGGAGCTTCTCAGACCTTATAACTCACCAGGACTGAGGTCAGTGTGTGATGACTTCATTATGTTTGCTCCCATGGTGCTACATTCCTACCTGTTGCCCTTTCACCCTCACCACGCTGTGTGGACGGTGGGTGTATGTCTCTGGAGGAGAGGAGACGCACATGTTCTGCGATAAAACAAGCTGTAAAATATCCACACTGTCAAAGTCGTTGTTGGATAACACAGTAACATGAAGGTTGGGGTTTGGCCTGGGAGGGCTGGTTGTAACTGTTGCAGTTACAACGTTGGCAAAGCACTTTCTGGTCTTCTGCTTCTCTTTTACCTCCTCATTAACTCATTTTAATGTCTTGTTGGAGCTTATCTTTGACTTTTCCTCTTCTTAATCTCTCATTTTTATTTCCATTTTCCAGCTCCTCTTTCTAAATCAGGAGCTTTTTCAGAACAAATGAGAAAACTACTCAGAGAGCACAATACTCTGCCAAGGCTGCTCAGTTGTGTCGTTTCCATCGGCGGAAATCTTGAAAAAATTTGTGGCAGAAATCACGGCAACATAGAATGTGGCCATTTAATATAGATGTACCCACAAACATAATGACCTTGTGCTGATCACAGGCGTGTGTTATGCATGTGTACGTAATGTACGGATACCGAATCACATGACCTAAATATGTAGTGGGCGACAGAAATTGATGGGACTCGGAAACGCCCCCACAATTTAATCAATTGTTCCTTTTATTATATCCAATGAATAAGTCCGCAATGGTCAATTTGTTGTAGGATTGCAATAATGTGATCGTCAGCAGGCAGCAGATGTAGTGTTCATTTGTTGTCATAGTTACAGTGACACCGTGCCGCTATCTAGCAATGATACAGAAATCTTTAACAAATCTGTGGATCCAGACTATAAGCTGCATCACTGTCAAAATCTAATCACTTGGTCCTTGTGTCATTTCTGACCTTCCCTGAAATTTTCATACAAATCCATTAATCCATTTTTGAGTCATGTTGTGAACAGACAGACAAACGTGCACCGATCGTCACAAAACTCCGCCGTTCCTTGGCAGAGTAAATATTTAAAATTGACACATATGGACATTTTTTTTCAAGCTTTAGCACAGGAACGATACATGTTTGCCTGCACCTCTACAGTCATCCCTCCCTGTGTGTTTCTGGAAAGCCCCTGATGCCTATACAGGAGATATGAGCTGACAAGAGGAGCATTAAGATAATATGACCAGGTAACATTCCAATCTGCATGAACCTCATTTCCAACAGCTCTCAGCTCCTTTAGTGAAACCTTTCATGACAGCAAATCCTTCTAGCCGTTTTAAAATTGATCATTTAGTACAACAGTAAAAAAGAGGACTCGTCAGACCAGGACTTAAATGTATAGTTAATGTATAGTTTGGCATTTGCGGAAACACTTTTTTCTTTACTTTCTTGGCAGGAGTTAGATGAGAAGATTGATAGCACTCTCATGTTTGAGTGGTACGTACGAAATTGGAGTCAGGGTCCAATTATATGAGTGTACTGTATAGACTGTAGATAAAGGGAAAGTGGTAGCTCGGCTGGAGGTGCCGGGAGGTGAATTTTTGAACTTTACACACAGCTATGCTAATAGTTCCCCCTGCTTCCAGTCTTTATGCTAAGCTAAACTAACCTCATCCTGTACCAACTCCACACACAGACATTAAATTATACCGATCAGCTTTTCTGTGGGAGTTAAGTGTGTGTTTACCCTATTATGCTGGGTAATAATGTTGAAAGGAGTTTCTCTTGCACAATAGGAAGAAGTCATGCATTTACAGTGAAACAAAATGACTGCATGAGTTCATCAGTCTGTCAGTCTTTTCCCTCCAGTAGTCCAACCATCTGTCTCTCATCTTCTCAAAGTATTTACCGTTCACTTCCCCTCTGCCTGCCATCCCTCTGTGGGAGACTGAAGTGTTGATAGTTGTGAAATGATGGCTCTACTGATTCCGTATTTTGGCAAACTCATCACTCCAACCGCAGTCTTCAGCCTCGGGTGATATAGCTGTGGCCAGACCAGATTGAGTTATACAAGTGCGTACTGAAGGAGATGATGCTCTGCAGCCATGAATGCTCGAGCTGGTTGTATCAAATCGTAAAATGAAAAGGACTATTTTTGTGAATGTCCAGCTGAAGGATCCATCCAGACAGAACTTTCATTTATTTTGAATCTATCCTTACATACTGATTTCAGTGCCAGAAGGCTACCAGTTGAAGTAATTCACCATTAGCCTATATGTTAGTTACATTTCTAGTTTCTTCTGACAAAAAGTGACAACCAACAGACTTTGTAGCTGCTTGTCAGCATTTTACAACTTGTATAAACCCTTGGAGGCTAGAATGGAAAGTCTGAAGTTGAAAAAAATACTTAGCCTAATTGTTGGACCTTCAGTAAATACAGAAGTATCCATATTTTTTGGTGAAGTGTGTTGCTTGTGTTACTGGCTTGCGTATTTCCGCTGGTCAGTCAAATACAGCCTTGCAATCTGACTTTCTGTGTACTGGTTTCTCTTTAGTCTATAAAAATCCTGAAATTAAAACTGCCCTTGAAGCAAAAGTCACTTGTGAACAGCTCACAACCAACATCAAAAGGTCACAGGTAGATGGGTTTCTCCATTTTAAAGGGTCATAAATCGTAAAAGTTGAGATTTCTTCCTGTCTCATATTGTTTGGAATAAATTTTCCATTAGAATTTTACATTTGTGGCTACTGTCTCACTAGTAAGTAACACAGCAGTGTGCATGTTGCTGGTGAATAGTCAACACTGGTCAGTGTGTCCTGTAGTCCTGCAATATTCTGAGACTGATCAGTTGTGACTACAGATGACGCCACCTCCATACCTCCCTCTAACAACTCATATGTTTGCTCCTCTATGTCCTTCCCCATATCTGTTTCTCTAACTCCAGCCACTGTCTCCATCACTGCCCGTCCAGACAGACAAAAGTAATTCAGGTATGCCTTGTTTGATTTGGGTCAGGGCCTTCTAAAACTAATACCTGTAAGCCCTATAATATGGTAATTTGTAACGGCTGGGGTAAGGAACGTGGATTTATCAATAACTGGGCTCATATTGAGCTTAGATTTGGTTTTTGGAGGGAGACGAGGGGCACACTGAGGGGTTAGGTGAAACAGAGGTTATTCAATAAGGGGGTGGCTGTTATTCCAAAAGGGAACCAGGGGAACTTATAGGCTGTCAGTGAGCAGGCACTGACAGCCCCGTAGACTGACACTCTGCGTCTCTCCCATGGGGGAAATACGTAGACGACATGCATGTGCATGCATACATGCAGACATGAACACGGAGATACTCAATCAAGCACATGTTGTTTATAGAAGTTTCTTTACATTAATTTGCCCAGTATTAATCTTAAATGTTGTAGCTTGTTTAAGATTTCATTCAAAAAGTGCTCAGTGTTTACTGTTTCTGCCAGACTTTTAATGTAAAATTCTAAGGTTCTTAAATAGTAGCAGGTTTAAGCTGATTTTCACCCAGATTACAAATCTCCATAATTTAATTTAAAAAGCGTCTCTCAAGAGGACATTTGTCAAAGATAAATAGTAATGCTTAAGGTCATCTTGGAAAGACCACAACTCAGTTTGTACTAATCAGTCGCAACATTAAAATCAACAATATTGTTTACGTCCTCTTCATGCTGCTAAAACGGATCTGACTGATCAGGCCATGGACACAGATCCTGTGGAGGTGTCCTGTGGTGTCTGGCACAGGCATGTTGCACCAGATCCTTTGCTTTTAGTGGATTGGGGTCTTGTTGAGCTCTTGATCGTGTTCCTCAAGCTGTTTCTGAGCAGTTTTTGCAGTGTGGTGGGGCATATTATTTTGCTAAAGTTTACCATCAGAAAAGAAAAGATCATCTGTCAGGAGTTTGAATGTTGTGGCTAACTAATGTACGTTTTAGAGATAATTATATCAACAACAACAACAACAAAAAATGTAAATCTGACTTGTTTTTTTTTCAGGCTTTTATTATTTTAATGTAGTTCAGCTGTGTTAGCATTTGCAACTTAGCACTTTAAACAAATTACATCTGAGGAAGAAAGAATTTTTTTTTCTTTTTTAAGGCATTAGACACCAAAGTTTTGGAGAAAAAAGAAACAAAAGAGCTGATATAATTAGAGGAACAGTCAGAGGATAAGCAAAATGTTCAGCAATCATCCTTTGGGAATTCTGAATGTCTGTACAAAATATTATGTCCATCTGTTGAGTAGATATTGAGATGTTTCACTACATTAAGTGAAAACTTTAAACTGCTGGTGGCACTAGAGGAAACATCAGAGGATGACAAAAATCAGATGCATTCATCCTCTGGAGATCATGAATGTCTCCGCAAAATTTCATGGCAATCCATCCAATAGCTTTATCATCTTTTAATCCGGATCGAAGAGGTGGACTGACCCACAAACCGCCGTCCCTGGAGCCAAACCATTTGCATGGGTACGCTGAGCCATACTCAAAACATAAAATTCAAGTTACTTCCAACCAATAACCCTGTTATTTTTGTCTCTTGGTTACCTAAAACAGAATCAAACTTTCTGCCAGAGTTCCACTTAGCAGTGTCATATTAAAATAAAGTAAAAGGTTGATTTCTACCTGGGTATAGACAACAGCTAAATGCATGCACGCACACACTGACGTAAGGTAAACAAAGGGGATGCATTAACACTCCTATCCTCTGTCTTTGCATCATACCTGGCTCCTAAACTAGGGAAGTGCAGCAGAGATGAAAGCAGCTCTCCAGGCAGCAGGAGGCACACTTCTTTGCACTGTGAAGTGTTTTTGGCCAAGGCTATCTCCTTTCCAATCTCTGCGGACAAAACAGGAGCAGACCTGGCAGATGGTTGTGATAAGATAAAATCACCTCCATAGGGAATGAATGCAAGAACACATGTTGACGGATCTCTGGGTTTGTTTACCAGAACCAACCATCATAATCACTTTTACAGTTTGAATTTTTTCAGCACAGTTTTACATTGTATTTAATTTTCAAATCCATCATTTGTTACTAGAGACAAAAAATTGTAAACTGTTATTGCTATTATAAAGGCCCATTATAAGCCTTGAATGTTTTTTGTTTACTATAATTATCTGGAAAAAACTGTCTGATGTGACAAAAAATGGCCTCATTGTTGAGAAACACTCCAGGTTTGAGTTACATCACACTGACTTGACTTTCTTTTGTTGTCAGGCAGGCTTAAAAAACATATTGCTGCAGTTTTTCGGCCTTGTACATATAGTCTGCAACATCTTATTCTACTGCAAGACCCTCCGAAGCAAAAAAAAAAAAAAAAAACCACTGACATATGTGCACAGACTCTGGTTGTGACTGTGGTTGTGTAGTTAATTAGAGCCAATGTGGCCACACTGTTAATCACCTCCATCCCGGCCTCCTCACAGTTTGTTAATACTGGATCTCTGAGATTACCTAGACCTAATGGACTCATTAATTACACACACTTTGCTGTGTTTTTAATTAGTCATCTGCTCATGTGGCAAATCAGTGGTGGGTTTTAATTTTTTTTAAGCCAGGGGCTCAGTGTTATGTAGCGTTACTCATAACAGCCGCTCAGTGGCCAGCTTGAAAGAGAGTACAAATGATGTGCCAGCGACTGGAGCGAATGTGAAAAAGAGTGTAGAGGAGTGTCTGCTTTGTTTCCAGTGTATTTGTTTTTGGTCGAGTTGTCTTAGGAATGGCAGGGTAGGTTTGTTCGCCAACTGATTGTTTATTTCAGCTTGAGGGTTCAGAAACTTGCCTGGAGTTGTGTGTGCGAGCGTATGTGTGTTACTTTGGGAGCTTGATTTGGAGGAGAGCTGCTGGTCGCCGTTCACAGCGCTGAAAGTGAGGCAGTTCCCATCAGGCGAGTCAGCACAAGTGGAAATGTTTTTCTAATTTGTATATTTTCTGAAGCAGAAACCAAAGCGCCTGTGTGTGTTAATTAGTGGCTGTAAAGTACTTCATGATGTAGTACGGCACATCGGCGTTGTATTCGAACAAAGCGGCCGAGGCCTGTGTGACCACTGCTGCTGCTGCTACTGCTATTGCCCACTCAGGTCCTTGCTTATTTCATTTCTGCTTTGTAATGGGAGTCAGATGCGATAGTGTTTACAACAGGATTAAATCAGTCACATGCTACCTAATTAGCTGCAAATGGGTGAATAGAAACGGCGGATATTTTTCCTCTGAGAAGTCGAGAGCAGTAGATCAAGCCCAATACTGACTCTACGTGGTTGTCAAAAGTATCTATATGGAGGGAGAGGTGGCTTTTCAAGTTGTGCAACAGTGGAAGAATACAATACAAGCTAGTGTTCTTCATAGATCTCAAATCCTTAAACACCAACCTGGCTAAACTGAACCATAGCAGAAAATTTTATTGAAAACACTACTTTTATTTGTAATAGAGTATTTTTGCACTGTATTGGTACTTTAATCTCAGGAAATTATCCAAATACTTCTTACACCACTGCCCAAAATGCAAACCTATATTTTACCTTTATTTCTTTTATTAGAGACTGACTAAACTTTGACTATTTCATTAATAGCCTGGACACAACAGGTCATTAAAGCAATGCTGTAGCAAAATCAACTCATTCTGTGGAGATCAGAAGAACTGCTTCAACCTGTCAAGCAAATTTGCATTATCAACCAATAGTAAGGCTTCTTGACAACCAGGAGAGCTGGAGTGTCCAAAAATAGATGAAGCTATGGAGGCTTATTATCTGTGTTGCACCATTTGCTTGTGATTACCCTCCTGTGAAGGGGTAAAACTGATGTGGGCGTTGATGATGCAAATACAAATTTTGAATTCATCTCTATTAGTTCATAAACAAAAGCTTGGACCTTGGTTGCTCTCCACTAGCAAGCTTGTTAGTGCGTAGATTTGTTTCCCATCATGTAAAACATAGTATTGAATACAAGGGTGTGCAATGATGAAAACAATTTGAAAGGAATGAAAAGACAGAAGTAGATATAAGATAGAAAGTAGCTGCATGAGCTGTTGTCACTGACTAGCGCTCGTCATGCCAGGCTGACCAGTAGAAGCAGATCACTAAGTAGCCTCGGGGACCATGTTGCCAATCTTCCAGCCCCCATTGTATTTGCATAGATTAGCGATCATTATCTCGTGGTGTGACTGCCACTGGATGCAACACTGCCCAACACACATTTGTCTCCCTGTGTTTATTTTGGCTTCGTGAATGTAATTGCTGCACATGATATGCATGAATCAGATGCTTGGCACTGTCAGAGAAAAATACACAAACCAAACCATAGATATAACATACTGTGCATATGTGGAACAAAGTCTGTGAAGCTGACTAACGCAGACGAGAAAAGCAGTACAATAGCAACTACGATGCTTCTGTGGTTGGTATTGATTGATCTGATATTCATATTCAGCATTTTTACAGTTAATTGTATAGTTGAGGTTTTGTATTTCTTTTGTTTTTTGTTTTAACGGATCCCTGACAAAATATATTTATTTAAAAATATGCTACTTTGGCTGTGATGCAGATTCTTGATCAGTAGTCACCTTCTGTGTTCTGGAGCAATGTCCTGTCCACAGCACTTTCTGATTGGTTGGATGTCACAAGTAATAGCCTATAGCTATCAACACCGAGGAAAATGTTGAAGAATTCTCTGTTTATTAGGTACATGAAAACCATTTTAAAAATAAATGCATTTAACCAAAGTTTTGTGGTGGACCTCATTCATTATTACTCCGCCAAGAAGGCAGAGCCTCGTAGATGTTATGTGATGATCGGCGGTGGTTCGTCTGTCTGTCTGTCTGTCTGTCTATTACCAACATTACTCAAAAATGGACTCGCAAAATTTGATGACATTTTCAGGGAAGGTCAAAAATGAGACAGGGACCAAGTGATTAGATTTTGGCAGTTATGTGGATTATAGCCTGGATGCATGGATTCGTTCAAAATTTCTGTATCGTTGTGAGATAGCGGCACAGCTTCAGTGTTACTATGACAACAAGTGAACACTACGTAAGCTGCCTGCTGACGATCACACGATTGCGATCCTACTACAAATCGACCATTGCGGACTTATTGAGACTTATCAGTCAGAAGTGATACAGGAAACAATTCATTAAATTGCGGGGGTGTTTCCGAGTCCCATAAGTTCCTGCCGGCTGCTACATGTTTAGGTCACGCGATTTGGTATTCGTACATAACACACACCTCTGCTCAGCACATGGTCATTTTGTTTGTGGGTACATCGACATTAAATGGCCACATTCTATGGTACCGTGATTTCTGCCACAAATTTTTTCAAGATTTCATCCGTTGGAGGTGCTACAACAACTGAGCAGCCTTGGCGTAGTACTGCACTCTCTGTGTGCTTTTCTTGTTCAAAATTTTGACGCAAAGATTTTCATTTTTACTACAAATGTATAATGCATCTATACATCAGCTCCTTAATTTCTAATATTTTAAATCATAATATCATATTGCTTGGACCCGAATTCTGTGGTATCCACAACTGTGCAATGTCTGTTATGAAAAAAAATGCCACCCAGCCAAAAAGCAGATACTTTTCTGGCCTCAATCAGGTCCAGTTAGCAGTGTTGAGAGAAGTTCCTGGATTTTTCTCAGGCTGTGACCACTGCAGGGGGAAAGATTACCAATGTAATTAAAAGAAGATATTTCCATGTGAATGAATGAATCACACTCACTGTTACTCCTCCAAACTATTGATTTATGAGGAGTGTAATTCCCACCCACACATGTTCCTCTGCTACTCGCTGTACAGCAGCCCTTTAACTCTGTGGAGCGACGATTCTAAAGGCGACCTGTGACTCTGTTCATGAATGGTGGCAAAGGAGAGGGAGGTTCTGTCCCATTGTCTACTTCAATTAATCTTCACCCAGGACAAGGCTTCTTTCAGCAACTTTCCCTGCCAGAGTTTTATTGGGCTCTCCCAAAACTGGTGGGCGATGATTGTCCCACAATTCAACATGTAACTTGCAGAGGTCACAGGTCAGATGTGTGGGACGGCATGAAGAAGAGGGAGAGGAACAGGAAGTGTCGGGGTCAGGACAAAAGAGTAAGAGGGATGGGTGGATGAATAGTAGAGGGAAGACAGGACAAAACCCCAGCTTAAACACCATGAACTTGAGTGCAGCAATAAAAGTGGGGAAATAATTCAAGCTGCAAACACATGCACCTTCCTCAATAAATCACAGAGGTGTCAGCAAAGGGGGGGTCATCAGGGAATCAACAGCTGAGCATGTATGTCAAGGTTTAGTTGTCTCTTATTGGTATTTAAATTCAAATGTGTTAATATTGCTTTTTTTTCTTTTCTTTTTTTTTTTTTACACAGTTTGTCTTCAAATTTTTTCTGGAAATGTGCCTATGTAGTATTAGGTTTGGGGAAACTACTTCAAAACTTGCAAAGCTGCAAATTGCTACTCAGTGGAAACTAGTTGAGCCACAGTAGCATTATATTTTAAGGTATGATAACGATATGGTACTGTATAAAGGAGATTAACCCATTCATGCTATTGCACATCGAGAAACATCTTCCGCTATTTACACTACCATTCAAAGGTTTGGGGTCACCCAGGCAATTTTTTGTTTCCCATGAAATCTCACACATCTCACATTCATGTGCTAAAGTAACTGCACAAGGGTTTTATAATCATCAATTAGCCTTTCAATACAATTAGCTAGCATTAGAACACGGTAGTGATGGTTGCTAGAAATGGGCTTCCGTACCCCTATGTAGATATTCCATTAAAAAAATCAGCCGTTTCCAGCTAGAATACTCATTTACAACATTAACAATGTCTAGACTGTATTTTTGATTAATTTCATATTGTCTTCATTGAGAAAAAAATGCTTTTCTTTCAAAAATAAGGACATTTCTAAGTGACCCCAAACTTTTGAATGGTAGTGTATATGAAAAAGAAATTGATCAAAAACATCAAAACAAAGGAAATTAATCTAGTGAGTCTGTAGTTTAATTCCATACACTCTACTTATACGTAGTGGCAAATCAGTTGAGAAATGTGTGATTGATGTTTTACACATTATTTTCTGGTTGGTGTAAAAGATTGTCTGAGTGGCGCAGAATAAGGGGCCGGTTCCCGACCATTTTCCCAAGGTTGGGTGTGTTACATGCTGATTAGCTACCAGTCCCTTCTGCTGATTGCCTCGTGCATGAGCAGACAGCAAAGTTATATGGCGCACAATTCTTGCATGATGTGATGTAACAAGCGGGCAACAGTTTTCACTCTTCAATGGAAAACAATATCTGTAACATTTGGCTGTGCTTCTGCATTACTTAGTGGACAATGGTTTTCTTTAATGGATGTGCTCCATGACCTTGAAAAAAGATATGCTACCTGAAAAGCTACTGGGAAATGTGGACTTGTAGTGCTTCAAATCGTGCAACCACACTCAAGTCATACGAATGAAGACATATGGTTGGTTACAACAGATACAAATGGGCAACAAATTAAGTAAAGTAAATTAAGTAAAACCTGAACTTTTGACATGTACATTAAGGGGATCCAGTGCCTCTGTTATGTTGTAAGAAACAATTTCTGGCAGTATTTGGCACAACTTGCGCTCTTAGAGGGACACCTGTTTTCTATGATGAAACATTTCTATCCTGATGGAAGTGGTATCCTCCAGAATGACATTGCCCCCATTTATATGACACCAAGAGTCACTGAATGGTTTGATGAAAATGATGTGAATCACATTCTGTGACCATCAGAGTCCCCAGAATTTGTTCTGTTGGCATGTGGTGGGCCAACACCTTACTTAGACATTTTGCGTTGGTTTTTCCTTTGTCATCCGTTTGTTGATTACTTCAGTAAACGTTATTGTACGAGCAAACTGTGAACACAATTTGTCCATCAGATGAATGGTTCTGAAGGAATACTGAAAATGAGCATAATCATTGAAATGATTAAGCTTTTGCACCAGAAGATTTGCAATGTCGTGAATTGCAGAATCATGTAGTGTTTCCATTCCAATGCTTCAGTTCCCACAAACTCCCATTTTCCTTCCAACTTCAGGAAGCCACTCGCCAAGCCGCTATAGTGGTGGAAATCCATCGTTTCCCATCACAACCAGATGCAAACCCATCCATTTCCACAGTACTTGGATGGCACACATACGCACACAGTCATGACAACATGGTATATGCTGTATCTCCTATAAGATCCCACGCTCGTCTGCTAGTCTGATTACAACCTCAGTGTTTGTGTTATGCCTTGTGTGTTTGCCAGCGGTCACCGTCAGCATGGTCGGGCTGTCACACTGCAGCGACAGCTTCAAGAGCACTGCCACGACTTGTGCTGAAACATGGGTGACACACAAACTCACATGCATCTGCACTGGCACCAGGGTAGGCTGGCTGGTGGAAGATCATGTCAAATTAGAGCTGAAGGAAGGCAAGAAAAACAGGCCAGAAGACGCTGTGATGCAACCGCACACATGCACGTGGGCAGACACGCTGCTGTAACACTATGGAAGGTTTGTTATCCTGTGTTTCCTGGCCGTGAGCTTTCCTACAGGGCAGTTTTCTTTTTGGTTTTCCTCTGCCTGAAACCCTGCAGTCCTGTGTGACTGCTGTGACCACCTTCTGAATGGGATGTGCCCTGAATCGGGTGCAGAATTGAAACGGGTGGTTGGAAAAGAATGGCAGCTGAAGTGAACAAGTCATGCAAAAGAAAGGAGAGCAACCATAAATCCTCATGCACGCTGTGCACAGTGAAAGTGCAGTGGGATGAAGCAGACACGGGTGTGTAAACATGCCCCTTTGAAATAAAGCCTGTTGGACACACACACACCTGCTCTCGCCTGTGACTTGGTGCCGCTGTGCTTTATGTGGCCTGTAGTGGTCTGTTGAGGAATGTTGAACAGAACCACAAATGGACCAGACACACAGCCAGACGACATAAAACTCAATTGGCTGGTTTCTGCTCTCCCTGTTTCTCTGTCTCTCTGCTTCTCCTCATTCTCCTTGGGTTTCTGTTTCTCTGTTTCTCTCTTGTACTATTTCTTCCTCAGTCTGCTTTGTTTAGTGCACATTTACATGTCATTGCTACACACACGTCTTTAACCTTTACAATTTTCCTCGTCACAGACTACATTTCTGCATTATTTTCATCTATCCTGTTTCTGTCCTCTCTCCATCATGGTTTTCTCCTTCTTCCATAATCATCTAAATCCAAGAAAATCACAAAGTAGTCCACCATCTCTATCATCTGTTTCAGTCTGACCATTATTGTTGCTATAGCCAGCTCAACATGTTCTCATTGCCATTTTGTCAAAACTCCTGCTGCCTTGGAGTGATGTACAAGGTGTCTTTCGGTGTCATTGCCATCATTACTTATGCAGTCTCATTTTCTCTCACTCTTTGGTTAAGTTTGAGCACCAAAACTACTTGGATTAGTTTAGAAGAAGATCATAATTTCGGTTAAAACATACCTTTTGTCAATGTCTGTGTAGATTCTCAGTGATCCAGGTCATGATAATCCTAGGAGCTTTAGCAAAAAAGCAACTGGACTTCTCCTTTAGGTTCTTCAAGATGTTTCATCTCTCATCCGAGAGGTGTCTTCATTTAAAACTTAGGTTAGAAATGAGAAAGCCTCGTGGATGGGAGACGAAACATCTTCAAAAACATAAAAGAGAAGTGAAATGGCTTTTGACCAAAGCTCCTAGGATTACTTTTGGCAACATTGCCTACAAGTTACAAGGCAAACTTCTTGTTGCCTGAAAAGGATTGACAGTGACAACACCAGCAGAGGACATTTTGCTTTGCAATCATGTAGGTCTTTCGGGCTATAGTTCATGTTAAAAATGACACTGAAGGTTACCCATAATGTTAAAATGCAATGACAATGCAGCCATACATGACAAAGACAGTCAGCTGGACTAAAATATTTCAAGAATTTAAATAAATTACAATGAGATTTTGTACATATCTATTCTATTTACTTTGGTATTTCTTCATTTTCAGTTAGTTCCACCTTGGGGTGAATTTTTTCAAGGTTTCTAACCAAATACCTGCAAAACAAATTACATTCCTCATCAGCATCAAATGTACTCCATATGCTAATTTGCAAATATTAGTATTCTAAAACCAAGATGGAGAACATGGCAAACCTTACATCTGGCCAACACCATCATGTTAGCATTGTCACTGTTAGCATGACTGCATGCTGTATGCATTTAGCTGTGATAAAAATGGCTTCAGAGAGCCACTAGCATTGCTGCAGATACTTATCTATTTATACTTATGCATCATCTCTATGCTTTATGTACAGTGTAGGTATATGTTTGACATCTACCATGTATCTTTCCTCCCCAGAAATGTAACAATACGTTGCAACAATACAGACCAAACAACAACCTAGTAGTAATGTTCCATGTGAACATAGTCGATTGATTTTTGCAAAGCTGATGTTTCTGTAAAATAAAATGCAACCTGTAATAGACTGTATTTGGCTCACTCATGATGCAAAATAAAAGAGCTACTATTCTGCCAGTGTAGCCATATGCCATTTTCTTGTTTTTGTAGTGTTACCAATCTTTATACAGACTCAACTGGTTCTTCTCTCTTTTCTGTGTTGCATTATTCTCGGTAACTGTTATTTCCAGATTTATTAGCTCCAGCTCCAATATGTACAGACCATGCTCCCAATCATTCCCTGTTTACTGTGTAGTCAATTATATTTACCTATACTTATAAGTCCACCACTTTAATATTATATTGGTTTTGAGAACAGTCTTAATCTTGTTGTAAAATGACTTTTCAAAGCTATTCATACTGACATTCTGCAACACTGGGCTACTTTTTGTGAACGATAGGTGGCTTTAATGCCTGGTACATTACTGTAGCAACACATTATGCAAGCTATCAGAAACCTGCATAGGTTAAACATGAGTAACACTTTTATGGTCAACTAACATTAAAAGTCATGCTTCATTGAAACTCCTAATGCAACACTATCTGTAGGTCAGTAATTTTCTGCATTCAAAATGAATATCTGCTCCATTTGTAAATGTCTTATCCAATATAATACAACCACCACTTTATGAACAGAATTTTAAACAGAATTTAAAAAAAAAAAAAGAAGTCACTCCTATAGTCAGCTCAATGACTACACTTTCCTTCATCCATCATTTATTCCTAAGTCCTTTCCTCTGTCCCTACATCTCTCCCTCCCCATCTTCATCTCAAGTGGCTGCAACTCTGCAAACTTTCATCAGTAATTTTGCAGTTCCAAACTGCAGCCCCCCTTCTGAACCTAGCAGCCAGGACAAACCGTGAGTGTGAAAGCTCTCATTTATCACCGGGCACCACAGGGCAATGGGCCCAGTCAAGCTGTAGCCATGGGCGGGGTAGGGTGAGGGGTTGGGGTGAGTGTAGGAAAGAGGGGAAAAAAAGAAGGAAGGCAGGGTGGAGACTGGGGTGAGAGGCAAGGAGCCAAATGAGGTGGGGAAGACTGAGCAGGGTGGGGCAGGTGGGGTGAGATGGTGCGAGTATGGGCAACAAGCAGAGCTACCTTTGGGAGGGGAGGAAAGATGGAAGCAGAGAGCCTGTGGGTGGTAGTGGGTTGGGAGGGAGGCAGCAGGACAGAGAGGCTAATTAGCTGAACTGGCTTGAACAACAGCAAAACGGAGAGCAATTTTGTTCTAAAGCATCAGTGTAAAGACAATCTATTCATTAGATGTTTTTAAAACAAGATATTTAATGACTGCATATGGCATTTTTGTTACGGTGAGTGCAAAGGCTCAGGTGCAGGGAAGAGATTACAGACACTGGTAACACTTTAGAATGCTCTTAAGTTACAATGTATAATACAGGTAATATAACACACAAAAAAACCAGGAAACAGAACTGAAACGGAGGCGCAGACATGAACTGAGCAGAACACTGACTGTTTGTTGTTCATAGTCCCCCATCCAAGACAGAGTGGCGTCTGATTATAAGCAGAGCAGCAGCAGCTTGATTGCACGACTTCCACCTGCACATAATCACCCAATCACCAACTCAGAACACCTGCTGCAGCCTTCTACACCAACACACACCTGAGAGCAAGAGAGAATAGAGCTGGAGGAGGACAGAGCACTGCCCCTGACCACAGCCCCAGGCTGTGTGCATGACAATTTTCCATGTTTGTTCTTTTGTGGATTTTGAAAATGCAAGAGCCACAGAAGATATGATGCAATTTAATTATTTTTAAAATATGAGTTTTGTGTTGCATCTAATCAACACTCTATTCTGTTTACTTATCTGTCCCTTCTTTGCATAGATGCTTGAATAGATATGAGACAAAACATGAAAATGATGAAAAGCAAGTAAACAAACCTGCAAACAGAGTGTGACTGTTAGTGTGTTGTGATGCGCTGGTTTTGATGATAGCGACAATTATTAATTATTATTATTGTTATTGTTATTATAAGGTTTTGGCCATGATGATCGCTAAGTAAAAATCTGACATTGTAGCAGCCTTAGCATTGAATTAATATAAATACATTCACAAAAGGGGAAATAAAAAAAAAATGTTCTCAACCCAAACCCAAATCTCAAATTGACTCATATGTGTGCACAATTCAAGTCCCTTTTTTCTTCACTTTTGCAAAACAAAAAAATGCTGCTATGAAGCTCTTTCAAACCAGCTCTGTATTATTCAAGCATTGTCAATTAGCTGTAAAAACAAAATAATATTCATTTTAATTCAAGTAATAGACTGCATTTACTGAACATCTTAAAAGTAAGGGTTTACATACAAAAGATTCATTCAAATATATAAAATTAGCTTTAAAAAAAATAACAAAACAAATACCACTCAGTGTTTCTGAGCCGTTTCAATTGTCTCCTCTCAAACATCTACATTAACAACACTAAATTTGCTGTGTAGGTAGCCATAACAAACCCTCCATTGGTCAGTTTCCTACATGCTTGTAGAACTGGGGTTATGTTTAGTAACTACTATTTGTTGATTTGCCACACTCAGAGTTGATGTGGTTGAGGCTGTTGGATCCAACACAGCAATGGAAACAGAAAGGCTGAAAGGCATGATTACGAGGTAGTTCCTGTAAAGTTTTGTGCCATCTCATTCCTGCCTCGGGTTCCTATGCGAGGAAAGTTGCCTATTGGGTGAAAGGCGGGATACACCCTGGACAAGTCGCCAGTCCATAATAGGCATCACTCAAAGAGCCAAACAATCATCCATGTCTATTTACCAACCCATCATGGTATACCAATCAGGAATAAATCATGCCTAATTTTGGACTGAGAGTGGAAGATGGTGAACCCAACGAAAACCCACAGAGAACATGCAAACTCCTGCAGAAGAACCTTCTTGCTGTAAGGACCACAGTGCAAACCACTGCACCACCTTGCCTCCCTGACTATGAAACAACCCCCAAAAATATGAATATTTTCCCAGTTTCTTGCCCCCCTTTTCTTCCCAAAAGGGGGCAAGAAACTGTTCCCCAAATCTCAGATACTGGGACATTCTCAAAACTTTACCCTGATATTGCCAAGTCTACACTGCCATTAAAACATCTCCAACCAGCTGTATTTCTTACAGTTACGACTTATCTGTGAAAACCACACTAATACTTTCATGAAGTGCATTTTTACAAGCAGCTTGAACAGAGTACCACTAAATAGTATGCTGAACGAAAAAGTAAGTAAGATGCACACCATAAAAACCAAACAAACACTTGGACCTGCCATTTGTGTTAAACAAATTACACTTCTGCTCTGCTAATGGAGATGGAACATTACTGGGTGCCAACTGTTCTTGCTGTGACATTTGAATCTGTATCAGATTGTATCGAAATCCATTAAACAATTCTAGATTCTGAATCTGATTGTAATTGCAGAGACATTCAACTCAAAACCCAAAATGCCAACCTCATTGTGGCACTAGAAGAAAAGTCAAGGTAACAGGAGTCAGTCGGATACATCGCCTGGAAATCATAAATGCTTCTTCGAAACTACATAACAAGTAGTCAAACTGTCACTGAGATATTTCAGTCTGGACCAAAATGGTGCACTGACCAACACACTGACAGACCAACTTTGGCAAAGAAGGCTTTAAAGCAGTTATTTTAAAGAAGGTGGTAATTTGAAATTGTGCAATTCTTAAACAGCCTAATTGTCTCTTTGCACAAATGCTGATTATACAGTGATCTCTGCAGTTAATTTTGATGTAAATGCTGCTTGACAGGTAGTTAACATAGATTATAGGATAGGCTGTTACTGTCAGCACAACCCAGGCCTCATTAAAGAGCATCATGTTATGTGGTTGGGTTTGTTTACCCTGCAGTTTACACACTAAACAGAGTTTCCAGGCGGCAAAAGTTTCTAAAATGCAGATCAATACTAAATCATGGAATAAATGAATTCTCGTGGGAATTATGGTTGGGAGCTGCGCCACTGACGTAGAATTGGTCTTTGAGAAATGTACGTCTGGACGTGTGCAGACTTACTCTCTGCTATACAATTGCGGGTCAATGAAGAAAAAGAAAATCACAATTCAGGACCTCACACTGGTTTGCATGCATTCCTATCAAACAGTTAGCATAATATTTATGTCCTTCTTTCTCTCCAGTGACGTGGACACTGCCCATTTAACATTTCCATCTACAGACAGACTGGAGCTGCAGAAACACAACATGTTCTATGAAATCCCCCACCAAATGGCCCATACAAACCAAGGACTAGTTGTGGTTCTCTCTGCATTTAGTTGGTTACAAATGTCAGTATGAAGAGTTTTTTTTTTCTTTTTCTAATGGATGTTCATGTGTGATTGAGCAGATTTTTCCAGCTTTCCCACCCTTGCTGAATACCCTTCCATAATAAGACTAAAATACATAAATGAAAGCACTTTTGCCATCAATCTCTGTGTTTATGTTGCATTTCCAAACTAACTTTGACACCTTTCGTGACCACGGGTGGGAAACTTCAAGGGGAAAGCTGGCAGTTCTGTTGATCACCTCTATTGAGGCTTGAATTTGTCAACAAAATCAATACAGGAAAATATGTCTCAGCTTCCATATTAGCATTTCCTAGCATGCGAAACAGCAAAATAAAATAAAGCTTTACTGTAGTAAAATGCCCAGGGGTGAAATGGGCACTATTTTTGCAGGAAACGTGCTAATGCTGAACGAAGGTCAGAAAGGAAAATGAGGGTGGCAATTTAAATCACATTCAAGTTGTCAGGTCCATTTATATTAAAGTCACACTTGACTACAATGTCATGTTGACTTTTTAAAATAATAAATCTTTTCAAAATGATTAACAAACTTTAATGGTCTATTAAGTAATCTCTCTTTTTTTTATTGTGGAATAGCGGATATAAACTAAAAATCTAACTTTTATTATGTTAACATCCTCAAATGGTGGTTTTATATGCTGGAAAACACATCATGAGCAAAATAAAAACTCCCCCTTGAATCTGCAGTATATTGACGACTCAAATGTGTCTCAAAAACACACATACAAATTTCTCTGATTTGATAGAAAACTTCAGTAACCAATCATGTCAACTTGCAAGGTGGGGCTTTCTGTATCAATATTCTTCTTCTGAATTGGACATCACTTTTATTAGATCAGTATTTTAGTTACTATGAAGGGTCAGTTGGTCAACATGTAGTCTTAATAAGCCTTGTTTCCGTTTCCATTTCTTTCTTGTTCTGTTGTCACACAACAGCATGAAAATCTGTTAATTACAACATGTCGACTATATTAAAATACAGTATCTGGGAGCACAGGGAGCAGGAGAGAAGTAAACAGACAAAAAGTGTCTCAACATCAAATAGCACTCATGGGTTTTCTCCACAGGTGCTCAAACACGGTGCTAGTAATATGTTGAAGTATTTTTAAAACTTGAGTCTTTAGGAACTTTGACTCTGGCTGCAGCCGAAAATGACTGACCCCATGACACATTGTCAGTGCCGACATCAACAATTGCATGGACAAATCGCTACATTTTTCTTCTTCAGAATGATTTTACAGTTCAGACATCTATGACTGGATTACTCCAATATTACAACTTGCTTTTGCGTAGTGTAGAGTAGTTTTACAGTGTTTGAGCAAAGTCATAGGTGAGCTGGTGTGCTCGAGTTAGGGGACGATGGAAAGAATGTGGCTTTATAGACCTGTGCATTTTAGAAGAAACAATAGGGTAGAATTACATCTAAGTCATTTTTAGAAAGGAATGGGTTATCTTCATTGTAAAACCTTCTAAAGATGTAACTTTGATACACTAAGGTGGGCTTTTAGGGGTTAATTCAATAACTAGATGGGCACTTCAAGGTTGCCACAATCTGTAGAGGGAACATCACCATTTGGTTGCACTGCTCACAACACAGAAAAATACAAACTGTAACAAGGCTGAGAAGAGAGCATGTCTTCATTTTAAAATGCCACAAGCCACAGCCAGGAGGCTTGTCTGGGGAATATAACACTGACTTTTGACCAGCTTATTATTTTTTGTTTATACTGTTGTTAAAAAAACTTATTTACTCTGCTGCTGCCCTCATTACAAGTCCTTCTGGGAAGAGGCATCAGTTAAATAAGAGTGAAGATGCTTTATAATCCCAGCAAGGAAAATTAGGCAAGTACTCACACAATGGCGACACTGTACTTAGTAACTTTGTCACGATTACTTCACTCATCCGTTCTGGTCAAAGTGACGTTTCAAGGACATTTAGGGACATATTAAGTAGGTCAGTCGTTGGACAACACTACACAACAACAAGGATGATGACACTGTGGGTTGCTGCTTCTGTTTCTTTCCATCCATGTCATCATCAGAGATGCACCCAGGCTCTCCATGTCAGCTACATCTGCCCTCCAGTCTTTCCATTTTTCTCTTCATGTGTGATTGTTTTTTTTTTGTTGTTTTTTTTTTAGATGTTCCTGTACTCTACAAACTTATAGGAGTAAATTGTATTTCGTTACAATGCTGCGTCCTTCTTACTTAACTGGATTTGTAGATGGAAATCATTACTTTTCTTACTTTCATTTACTTTTCATGCATTCACACACATTATGTTCAGAGGATTCTGATCTGAGGTCTGCTGGCATGTTGCTATCCTCCTGTACTCAGGCCTCCTCTGTGAAGTGCGCTCTAAAAGTTTGGCCTTCAAACGGCACTAGCACCCAAAATGAACAAACCACAGTGCAGAGTGGAGCACGCTGTGATTGTCTGGTCAGAACTCCAGAGAACTGTGGTGACTCTGAACTGAGAAAGAGCTGAAAGTGTGTGTTAATGCTGTATACATTCAGTGCATGATCCTTCAAAATTGCTACTACTGCTGCTGCTTACTAGACCTAAATGTTGAGGCCATAGGTGTGTGTCTTTGCAACTGTAGCATACAGATGAACTACATAGTACTTTTATTTATGACTGGCAAATAATTTCATCCATAGATGTCTTATTAGGCTGAAAATTAAGTGAACACATCTGTATTTGGTAATGGATCCAAAAAATTATCTCCTAATGAGCTTTAATGAGTCACTTGATATTAGACATTTCATTACAAAAATGTCTAACTTGCTATTTTAGCATCATTTTCTCATTTGAATACCACAGATCTGACTGTTCAGTTTTTAATAGAATTAGACACTGATTTGGGTACATCAACCTCAACTTTAGCTTTATTGTCATTCAGCAATTACAATAAAGACAATACATTTTTTAGACATATGTAGATAGTACACAGCTAAAATAAATGACGTTTCTCTCATTCATTTCACAGTGCAGAAATAAAAGTGTTAATACACCTTTCAAAACAGATTCTAAATGTCAAAATTTTTCCTGGATAAATAAAAGTTACATCTACAAAAAAGGAAAGAAAACATCTCCGCCGTTTAAAATAAAAATCATATGTAAATAGTAGTTTTGTGATCACTCTTGGCAGATACAGAAGAGGTCTATTTTTCTGCTGTAGTCTTCTGCATGTAGCAGATTGTCTAAATGAATACATGTATGTCTTCACTTCTTTATCTAAAGGGGATCATCTGTGTTTGGGATGATGTCAGTCATATTCACATCAATTAAAATAAGTTTTGACTTTGTTCTCTTACGTCTCACTGAGGAGTAAAAGTAACAGTACTTCAGTACAGTTTTTAGCTACTGTTCCCATCACAGAATGAGACGCTCCTGATGCTGATTATAATTTAATTTATGTCTCTGGAATCCTGACAGTGGAAAATGGTCAGTATTTCTAAGAAGCTACTATATGTTCCCAGGTAACACCAGTTCTATGAGGCTTAGTCATTCTGTTTTCAGACTATTATTTCTAACTTATATGAGTGGAAAGAAACCAAACTAGACCATTTTCCAAACTGTTTCTGGAAGCCGCAGTCAACAAACGGACAGCAGACAACCCAAGACTGACATCCTCAGTGTGACGGACTTAATTACACGCAATTACTGGGATTCCCCATAAATTACTCTCCAAACAGTTTTTGTCTTTTTCCCCATGTGAATGCAGAGGTGTCAGGAAATGCCTTTAAGCCACTGCATCACCACAAAATGTTCCATCTGCTCCATTTACCTGCTTTTAGGAGAAAAATATACATTTATAAAATACCACAGTTTGCTTTGAGAAGAATGGAAGTCAGGCTGTTAGCTTACTCTGAGTGGGCAGATTAACTCTTTAATGATGCCAGATTTAGGAGATTTTAACAGAAAGAGGATTTGTTTTACACCACATATGGTAATTTCAGAGCACGGCACCTAATCATGGTCAAACCTACACAGACAAATAAACAAGTGGGTTTTTGTCCATTTGCCTAAATTGCACACCTCATAAACTTGTAATTATCATGCTTAATTTGCACTTGAAAATAAGCAAGGTTCACTCAATGACTTAGGATGATGTGATTTTATTCAAAACGCATTTCTTTACCTCATAGATCCCAGTGGGGTGAATAAAACGGCATGACTCAGGTCATCTGAGTACAGGCTGTGAATGGTTTTTTTCTGCTATTTTCATGTGTACATTCAATTTTATGAAAATTATTCCATTACTGTTTGTGTATTTATTAGTATTTGAACACACTAGGAAGATGTATCATAGGGCTACACATACAGACAAACACACACATTCACAGCTATGGATAATTTAGAGTTACCAGTTAACCTCAGCATGTTTTTGGACTGTGGGAGGAAGCTGGAGAACCTGGAGAAAACTCATGCATGTACAGGGAGAACATGCAAACTGCGTGCAGAAAGGTCCCAGGATGGGCCAGGCCAGCATGTGAACCAAGGAGCTTCTAACTGCAAGGTGATGGTGCTAACCGCCGAGCCACTATGCAGCTCCATCAGAAACCAAAAAAGTAAATGTACAGTATCATTCAAAAGTTTAGGGTCGCCCAGACAATTTCATGTTTTCCATGAAACTCACATTTTTATTCATACATACATAATTGCACAAGGGTTTTATAATCATCAATTAGCCTTTCAACACAATTAGCTAACACAATGTAGCATTAGAACCAGGAGTGATGGTTGCTAGAAATGGGCCTCTGTACCCCTATGTAGATATTAAATTAAAAATCAGCCATTTCCAGCTAGAATAATTATTTACCACATTAACAATGTCTATACTGTCTTTCTGATTAACATAATGTTATCTCCACTGGAAAAAAAAATGCTTTTCTTAAAAAAATAAGTACATTTCTAAGTGAAGGTATTGTATACAAAACAACAAACACTTAGAAAGAGCATGGATTCCAGTCCTAATGCTAAGCTAAGCTAAGCTCATATTTTGGTACCATATTCAGCACCGTATTTAATGGGCAAATATGAGAGTGGCATCAATTTTCTCATCCAAAAAAAGCTTTTCCAGACAACAGCTTTTCAAAAAATGTTTAAGTATTGCTTTAAATAAAACCCCAAACTCATCAAATTTTGTTAGGAAGAAGAAATATGCAATACACTGATCACAGTGCAGAAGTCAATTCCTTACTGTGCCGATATCAGCTGTGTTTCTCTTATTTTGGATGTAGCTACAGTAGGTAGAACAACTCTGTAGGAAGATTCCCTTTCTTGCAACTTGCAACTTTCTTGCAAAACTCCACTGCAAGTAGTACTAAATCAGGACTGAGCACAATTAGGCTTCATATCAATCTCTGCTGTTTGAACTCAGACACACCAAAAGTTCTGACTAATCCGGCAGCTAAACTTGACTCCCGGTGTCTTAACTTTTTAATCGCAGCAGTGCTGTTTACCATTGTTTAGATAATAGCAGAGATTCCGACCACAGTTTGGTAAACTGTGGGGGAAATGTGGAGAGCCGCTCCATTGCACTTCAATCAGAATGGGAAATGTGAAACACATGAAGAGCTAAACTCTAGTCATTTCTCAATAATCTCTGCGGCTGGGCACCCTTGCATGCGTCCTGTACACTCACATTGCCTCTGCTTACATTTTAAGTCACACTTTAATATTTTAAGAGGGAAAGCCCTGCCACGGTGCAGAATTTAATGTGATGACTTGTTATTGTTGATTTAATTTCAATCCAAGCCTTATTAATGCTCCTTGGACAGGTATAGGAGACTCCTTTGGTAAATCTACTTAATGCAGCTGCATTCTTTGAGGCATGTTCTCGAAAAATCTCCCGCACATGTTACAAAGACCTGACTGAATCCACGGCTCAGCCCACACACTTTTTCCAGTGGTTTTTGGCCTTGGCAGACCTTTACCCACTGCAGCTACATGCCAGGGTCCAGACTGTCTAATATGAGAAGGTGATGTGCATAATTTGTTATATATGTATTGCTTAAAATCTGAAATATAAACACAGCAAAAATGACAAGCCCACTGCCCTCAAAACCACTAAAAATAACAACTCGGTTTAGGCGCTCTAGCTGCTCGCATCTGATTAGGACAAACTCAACTTTTTTTTTCTCCATCCCTTATTTTTTTCATGTGAAAACGGCGAAAGGCTTTCCATAAACACCTCAGAGAAATGCAAGGAAAATGAAGTTGTGGGTATCAAGGACGCAGTTTGTATAATGAGAGCGTGTGTGGAGGAAATCAGAGCTTCGGCTGTAGGTGATCAGAGCAGTCGAATGGCCCTGCTGCACCGCAGCTGAGCCATCTCTTTGAAACCTCATTATTGGATTTGCTTTATGATTTTTTTTCACCTCTTCATGTTTCCTAATAAATTCAGAGTTTTATTTTCATATGAACCAGTAGATGGGTCGAAAGACTGATGTTTCTTCTCTCATTACTGTTAAGTATGACTTCACGGTACATTGACGTTGAGAGGGAAAGGTCATGCACTTGAGTCTGGACCCCTCCTTGCACCCCTCAGTTTCAATCTGACGCTCGATTAGCGTTCGATTTTGTGGGATTTTCAGTCGCGCTGCAGATCTAACCGAAAGAATAACTCAAATACCTCAACGTCTGCTTCTAGTCCCTGTATAAACATAGTTAGAGCAAGGAGATGTACGGTGCGGTCACTGCACTGTGTGCAGACACACACTGTAATTGGAAGGATCAGTGGAAAGGGGGAATTTGAGACAAGCCAGAGCAATGTGGGGGGATGACAAGATATTGTGAGGAGCTGAAGAGACGATGGCAGCAGGTGAGAATGATTTGTTGGAGTTTTTCATGTACTCCAGAGCTGCCTCTGCTTTACCTGTGGCTCAAGAATGTCACTGTCAGTACCGTGATGTTGTACTTACACACTGAAGCGAATGAAGGGAAGAAAAGTGCACAGTGTCATTTGCAATTAGATTCTGATTGATCCCGTCTCCATATCGGGGATGATTTATAATTACAGGTAATTAATGAAGTTTTCATTCGAGTGCCCTGAGGGGAAATGTGCATAACTCTCCTGTTTTGGAAACATCCATATGGATTCTGCTGCTGTTTGCTGCTGTTTGCTACTGCAGGTATTTGATAAACTGAGAGAAAAAGACTCCAGCAACCAAAACATGAAGTGAATGAGGCAAAACTCAACATACACTATATTGCCAAAAGTATTCGCTCACCCATCCAAATAATCAGAATCAGGTGTTCCAATCACTTCCATGGCCACAGGTGTATAAAATCAAGCACCTAGGCATGCAGACTGCTTTTACAAACATTTGTGAAAGAATGGGTCGCTCTCAGGAGCTCAGTGAATTCCAGTGTGGAACTGTGATAGGATGCCACCTGTCCAACACATCCAGTCCTGACATTTCCTCACTCCTAAATATTCCACAGTCAACTGTCAGCTGTATTATAAGAAAGTGGAAGTGTGTGGGAACGACAGCAACTCAGCCACGAAGTGGTAGGTCATGTAAACTGACGGAGCAGGGTCAGCAGATGCTGAGGTGCATAGTGCCAAGAGGTCGCCAACTTTCTGCAGAATCAATCATTACAGACCTTGAAACTTCATGTGGCCTTCAGATTAGCTCAAGAACAGTGCTTCAGCAGAGAGCTTCATGGAATGGGTTTCCATGGCCACATCATCAAGTGCAATGCAAAGCGTCGGATGCAGTGGTGTAAAGCACGCTGCCACTGGACTCTAGAGCAGTGGAGACGCCTTCTCTGGAGTGACCAATCGTGCTTCTCCATCTGGCAATCTGATGGACCAGTCTGGGTTTGGCAGTTGCCAGGAGAACGATACTTGTTGGACTGCATTGTGCCAAGTGTAAAGTTTGGTGGAGGGGGGATTATGGTGTGGGGTTGTTTTTCAGGAACTGGGCTTGGCCCCTCAGTTCCAGTGAAAGGAACTCTGAATGCTTCAGCATACCAAGACATTTTGGACAATTCCATGCTCCCAACTTTGTGGGAACAGTTTGGATCTGGTCCCTTCCTCTTCCAACATGACTGTGCACCAGTGCATAAAGCAAGGTCCATAAAGACATGGATGACAGAGTCTGGTGTGGATGAACTTGACTGGCCTGCACAGAGTCCTGACCTCAACCTGATAGAACTCCTTTGGGATGAATTAGAGTGGAGACTGAGAGCCAGGTCTTCTGGTCCAACATCAGTGTGTGACCTCACAAATGTGCTTCTGGAAGAATGGTGAAAAATTCCCATAAACACACTCCTAAACCTTGTGGACAGCCTTCCCAGAAGAGTTGAAGCTGTTATAGCTGCAAAGGGTGGACCGACGTCATATTGAACCCTATGGATTAGGAATGGGATGTCACTTACGTTCATATGCCAGTCAAGGCATATTTTTGGCAATATAGTGTACATTAAAGGTATTTGCTGTTTTGTAAAGATCTGTATGTGTGCCTCTGTCAACTAAGAGCATGCAAACTGTGTCCTTTAGTCAAGGTTTATGGAGCAGTGCTGATGCTGAAATATGGGAAAAGACATTAGACTTTGATCTGTGTGCAGGAGTAGTCTGTTTAACTCTCTTTTCATAAAAGAGGGACTTCGCTGTTTCCTCTTGTTTGGTGTTGGGTTTTTTTGGGAAGCATGACTGAACACAGGCATATCATGCCCATTTCAGAGGTTTTTATTTGCAGAATGTTTCTGTGTTTGGTTGTGTTTTTTTTTGTATTTGCAACACAAATTGTAATGGCTATGGAGCCACAATTATGCACTTTCAGCAAGAACCAGTTCATGTTTGAAGGTCGGACAGATTAGTGGATGTGCAAGTCAGTGAACTTTCACCCTGGACACTTGAGTTTTAAGCCCCATCTTAAACCAGAAATATAGTTTTATTGTTTCACTTAAGCTTTGCTTTGACTTTTCCTGTCACTCAGTGTTTGTCATGTGGTACTTACTTGCATTTTCAGCACGTTGTTGGTTAAGTTTTGGCACCAAAACTACTTGTTTGATTAGGTTTAGAAAATGATTTTGGTTTGGGTTCAAATACACCCTGTCACAGTGTTTACTGCATCCACTGAAGAACTTTAATTTCAGAGGATTTTTTAAAAACAATTTCAATATCTTGTTTCAATTGTGAATTTTTCTTTGCACAATTAAAACTATTGCAGTTCTATTATTGTTCAATAAAGCTCTTACTTTTCAACATCTTTGCAAATATTTTTTTTTCCTCCCAATAATGTTATGATTGAAGGACAGCCCATTGGTTGTTTGAAATGTGGTGGGGTGTATTATAACGGCCCAGGAGTTGACCAATCGTAACAGATACTTTTTTTGTCTGTTTGTTATTGTTTTCGCATCTTTTCAGATGATAATTAGTTATTCATACCTCTGCCATGCCATCAGGGTGTACAGTGTCATTCCCCTTTGCCCCACACACCTAACCCCACCCCACCTCCCCACACAGCGTCAGTTTACAGCAAACTATGGCACAATTTGACACTGATCACTGCTAGGAACTTGGTAGGTTTTCATTGGGCCAATACTCAGGCTTTTCATGCAGTTTAGTCGACCAATTTGTCATTAGTCAGACAACAAGCCGTGTAACTTTCACAAGGAAAAAAGTGCTACATCAACAGCCTTCCAAGATATTTTGGGCAACAAGAGACTACGTACCCCTCAGTTTAGTTCATCTAGAGAAAACATGCAGAATTTTTACTCCCAGCAATCAACTGATTGCTCAAACAGTAAATACAATAATTTCAGTGGATGAAAAATTTGTTGAATGTGTTATTCATTTTTCTTACACTTCATTTCTGTCCAGTTTTTTTTTTTTATTCTAAATGCAGTGCTTTGAGTTCTCAGTATGATCGTACAGTTTAGATAGTAGAGGGCCAAAGACCACAGCACCAAAAACAAAAATTTTGGAATGAAAGCAAAAATCACCTACTTGTGATTCAGTGTGAAAATACAAGCATCAGCGATGGTTTTGAAACTCAGCATACAGGCAGACAGACATTCAGAAACAGGCCTGCTAATGTGCGTTCACAGTAGCTCCCATCCATCACAGCCACATGGTAGGAGGGACATAAAGAGAGACAAGCAGGATCACCTGCAATAGCTCACAACCCTCCGTCTCCCACGTCCCTCCTTCCTGTCTCCTCGTCGCCATGACAACAGACCAAACAGGGCTACGCCACGCTGCTGCCAAACAAGCTCCAGCTTTATGATGTCATGCCAGATTTCTCAAACTGAAAGAGGCTGTTTCCGAAATGTTCGGCGGATTAAGAATTGTCTTTGTCAGCATAGGTCCGGAGAATGTTGAGAATATAGTTTTTTTTACATTCGAAAACAGATATTCAGATGTTAAGAAACGTATTTTTGTAAATAAAGAGAATTAAACAAAGTCGATATAGAGAAGTATGAGAGGGAATTAGAAATTTATTTGTTCTTTAATAGCTCTTCAACGCTGCTAATCAAAAATCAGTGCAGGAGTGCAAGCTATGGTCATTTTGTCAGTTTTCCAGCATAAACACACACTACCTACCAAAAACTAAATTAGTGCAGCACTATGGTCTTGGCTGTGTTACATTCAAATAAACTGATAAGTAACTGTACATGGAACTACACTCAATATGCAATTACTATATCTGCAATCACTTTGTTGAAGTAATTATCACTCGATTCAGCTGTCAAATATTTCATTCTGGAGGAGAAGAATCTATTCTTCCCAGGACACACACCCACACATACTAATAGAAGCAGTGTGGTAGTGTTTCCCTGCCTGCTCCAGCCCGCCCAGTGAACCCTGAGCCACTGTTCATGGAAATGTAATGGGGTTGATGTTGGCAGGCCATCATACAGGAACTCAGAGAGCTCTCTGCTGGCAATCACGAATCCTCCTGCTGTAGTACACAGAAGTGCTGCAGCTAAAGATATCCTTCATCAAGTCTTAGATCTGCTCAGCTCCACTCAACATGCATCAGAGGTGTTATATCTGTAGAGCTCATATCGGAAAGGGCTTTACTAAAAAGGATGATTTGGGCCTTTAAAAATCAATAGAGATAAACATATCTCATTTAATTTTGGCTGTCAAGGGGGTCCTTGACTTACGTTGGAGTTCTGTTCCTACAGCCCAACCTAAGTTGATTTTCACCGGAAGTTGTAACTTCGCCAAAAATTTAAATTTTCGGCGATCAATTCTTCAGAAAAGTCATTTATAGCAGTGACTTTCATGCATGTATGATTCATTTTACAAGAAGATAACAGAATGTCTTGAACTATTTTTACAACTTGATCTACTTAGTCACACTCGGGAGCCATAATGAAGGGCAACTAGTTACATGTAACCAGTTCCGACGTAACGACAAAACGCCATACATCGTGAACCAAGGACCCACCTGTAACTAGTTTCAACGTAACACCATATGTCGTAAACCAAATACCCCCTGTCGTCCCTGTAGTCTGTAATACACTGCTCCTAGTGCTCGTGCAACACTTGTAACATTCCCTGGAAGTCCAGTTTTATAAACATGTCAAGCACTACTTGCACTAAATCTTTTAAGCTGTGTCAAAACAGTAATTCTTCAATTCAAATTTCAATTTGTTTAAGAGGAAGACCCTGAAGGAAGTCAAATCTGGTGAGCCGGGTGGGTGGACGGTGGTGATTATATTACCGTGACCAAATAACCAACGCAAAATCACTGTATTGCGTCATTAAGCCAAGGTTCAGGTTGTTCACCCTGAATGTTCTCCCACAGACATCTCAAGATGCTACAGTACAACGGAGCCATGACAGCCCAGTTCCTGCTGCACAACCACATAAATGTTGAAGAAAACAACATGCATGTGTTTTGGTGTAGTCCTGTCCTGAAGTGCCTTTCTCTGGGATCCTCCACTGTGAAAACCACCTCTCATCACCAGTGATCATATTCGACATGAAGACTGGTTCATCCTGGGCCGTGGACTTAAACAAAATGTGATGTTTTCTTCTCTGCCTCCAGTTCCTCCAGTCCTTCAAGAACTGGCAAGTGGGCACCTAGTGGTCGTAAAAGCATGTTGATCCCGCTAGTTATAGTGTTGTGTCACAGGGTCTGGATTTGTTAAAGTTTTCTGTATCATTGCAAGTTAGCGGCATGGCATCACTGTACCTATGACAATAGATGAACACTATTTCAACTGGCTGCTGACGATCATATGATTGTGATCCTGCTACAAATGTACTGCTGCTGAATTTTCAGGACTTAGCAGCCTTGGCGGAGCACTGCGCTCTTTGAGTACTTTACTTGTTTGGAATGCTTCTTGTTGTCAGGTTTCTGATTTGGAATGCCAGAAGAACCTCATCAACGCTGATCTCAAAATCCAAGACAGCTTCTTAGAGCAGCAACATCATTGAAAGCTGTAGTAATACACTGTTTATTAGCTTTTCTGTCTCATCTGTGTCTCATTAAATCAGTCTTATACACAACTCTGTCCAACATCTCCATGTTGCTGTGCGATACATATGTGTAAATTACCATTTAATGCATAGCTAGTAAGTATTGCTAACACTGGCTCACCTAAAAACAAAAGTTCTCCTGGCAGTGTGCATTTTGGTTGTAGTGGAAGATGGTCAACTTGGGTGTGACTTCCCAGTTTCAGCATCTGACTTCTGAGATAAATGGACAGAAGCATTTAAGCAAAGCCCACAGGCAGAAACTGAGCAGAAAGTCACTCACATTATGTATTTTGTTAACCTTGTCCACCTGTGACACTGAGATGTAACCCTCCTTCCTCTGCACAAGCTCAATACGATGAGGTGAGTGTTAGGCTCAAAATTATTCTTTATTTTAAAAACTTTGTTTACAGAGCAGTTTTATTTATTGAAGGTAAAATCACTTACCCCTTTAGAACATCTGCTGACGTGTTTCAGGTAGCAATATTTTTCTAAAATGTAAGGAGAGAGTTTTGGAATGAAAACCTTAAAAGCCTGATGAGAGCGAGCGCCAAAGAGCCGCACAGCAACTTCTATTCATAAAGAGTGCAGGAGAGCCCATTGATAAAAAGCAGGCCGCAACCAAACAGGAGTAAGTGGAAGCGGATGAAAGGAAAGAGATGAGGTCAGGGAAATTAATTAAAGGACAATTTATATCCATTTAGAACAAACAAGGCCTCATCTTCCAGTACCGTATATGCACACAGACAATACTCTGATTCATTCTGCGTAAGGACTCTTGTAATGTTCTGACACTAAGGAAGCAACGCCCTCCAGAAATGAAGAATTTGTGCTCAACGCTCATTTAATACATACATTTATATTTGTCTGAAATACAGACGCTATAGGTACAGGTACGAGGCATACCACCATTAAAACGGTGTGTGTTTTTCTAATCCCTCACCGCCTGAGGTTGGATAGCATCAACAGCGGCAGAAAAACAATAATATGCCTGGAAATTAAACAAACTAGCAAAACTTTTTATTGCACGCAAACGTTTTGATATTACCTTTCCCTCACAAAATCAGCTTATTCAACTCTGGCTCCCGGCTGACTCTCCAACTGCACTGCACTGTGTGTGTGTGTGTGTGTGTGTGTGTGTGTGTGTGTGTGTGTGTGTGTGTGTGTGTGTGTGTGTGTGTTGTGCATTGCATGGTAAAAAGCAGGACTGTTGATCTTGGTGTAAGATGCCAAACATGTCTATAAAGGGACTTTTCAGGGTCTGACCAGGCACTGTGCCAGACTGTCTGTGCCCTTGGGATGCCATATTGTGTGTATGTGTGTGTCTGAGAGTGTGAGTCGGTGTGTGTCCTTGGGATGGCGTAGCATGAAGGCAACAGGAAAGGTTACAGACTATTCTTGCTTTTTCCTGCTTACTTTTCTCAGTCTACCAGTCTCCAGAGGATAAGGATCACCACCGATGTCAGCAACAATAACTGTGATCGATTCAAAGGACAGTTTTGGTTACAAAGCCTAATCGAACGCCTTTTCCAAATATTAACACTGTGGTTTACAACTTTCTTTAGAACAGGAGCACATCGACAATGAGCTGAACTTAACACATTTTACATGAATTATATGAATCACACAAGACTGCAGTGTTAATTTAATAAACTCAAAGTACACTGACAATCTAATGTTCATGCAAAAATAAATATAAACATACATAATATCAAGAGAACTGTCATTTAATGTTCTACATTAATAAATAATAAATAAAAGTTAGACAATAATGTAAAGGACAGACACATGCATGAACAAGAAAAGCACTCAGAGAGCACAAAACTCAACCAAGGGTGCTCAGTCGTATCATTCCGGATGAAATCTTTATAAAAAATGACCTTGCAGTTAGTACAGTTATGCTCAGTTATGCCGTGACATGTTATGTATGGATACTGAATCATATGACCTAAATATATATCGGGTGGTGGAAATTGATGGGACTCGGAAGCACCCCGACAATTTAATCAATTGTTCCTTGTATGATTTCCGACAGATAAGTGCCACCATCTTGCAATACAGAAATCTTTAACAAGTCCGTGGATCCGTGGTCTGTGGATCCTTTGCAAAGAGGTGCAAAAGACCCACAAAAAGCAGGTAAACAATTTGTGGGTTTTTTTTTTTGTTGATGTAGACCTCAAAATGTTAGCAACACTTGAGTTTATCTCATTGCTTCCAGTTGTTTCTAGGAGTCTTTCCTCTGAGGTCATTGAATACCTGCTCCAAAGCAAGAGTATGCAACGTCTTAACTCTCAGATTTACATAGCTGGCTTGTAAAGTAAGATAGCTTAGTAAGTCCACACAGCAAAATACAATTCCTGATAATTTGTTTTGGTTTTAAGTTTTTGTGTGTCAATCCAAGATTTTCAGTGGCTCCTATCTGACCAATGCAGCATTTCTTGCATGAGGCACCTTGTAATCCTGTAAAACCTCTACTTTTCTGTGGGATAGCAAGTTACCAAACAATTACTTTTGCTTGCACACATCCTGCACATGTTATTGTTCAGTCAAGGTTATGTTTTTGCTAATCCAAAAAAAAAAAATTTAAAATTCAAGTCCAATATTTATTCTCACACTAGCACTATTTATGTCTGCATTTTGTCTTGTCTTTTCTTGAGATTCATATCTGCTTGTTTTGTTTGTTAGCAGCTTCACTTTTCTGTCACTAGCTAATTGCAAAATATGTCTGTCTTCAGTTTAAGGCTTACATTTGCCTGAGCTTTTTTGTATTAAACATCTTTTGCTATTGTAAACCAAGCTGATAAGAACACGCCACCAAAACTGTAAAGTTGTGGACCATAAAACTGAAACACTGAGCCGAAAAATGTGAAGAATATTAAAATGCTTTCCCTAAAATAGTGGCATCTCTTACATTATACAGAGTCATTTGACCAGTTGTTCATAGGAAATTATTAATTACTCCAGGATTAGCAGAGGTTTGTGTGTTTCTGGTTTGTCAATGATGCAGGAATGTTTTCTGTCAAGATGGACCATGTCACTAATTTGGACTATCCATACTATCGTTCAGTGGTTTGTAGTCACTTAGAAATGTCCTTATTTTTTTTTAAAGAAAAGCAGTTTTTTCAAGGAAGATAACATGAAATGAATCAGAAATACAGTCCAGATATTGTTCCTGTGGTAAATGTCTGTTCCAGCTGGAAACAGCAGATTTTTAATGGAATATCTGCATAGGAATACAGAGACCCATTTCCAGCAACCATCACTCCGATGTGAGCTGATCATGTTGAATGGCTAATTGATGCTTAGAAAACCCTTGTACAATTGTGTTAGCACATGAATAAAAGCGTGAGTTTCCATGGAAAACATGAAATTGTCTGGGTGACCCCAAATTTTTGAACGGTAGTATATATAAATATATGTAAATATGTAAACATTTTGGTGTTTTTTTTTGTAATGGGCAGCAAAACATTAAGATTAGCACCGTAGGACCCTAAGATTAGCAGGAGACAGCTGACCTCATATTCAGAACCAATTCATATAAGATAGGTCTGAATCAAAAGCATTAAGAGAAGTAGACCTCGTGCAGGACTTTAAACACTACAGCTTTACTTAAAGCTGCAAAGCAATTAATGAACTTGTGAACCAGCACCTCCCCAAACAAGGCGGTGTTTGAGCGGAACTGACGGTGACGTGCTTCACTTTCACTTAGCTTAACGGACACTTGACTGAGTCCCTGGGGTCAGCTCTGAGGAAGGGGTCCACTGTTTACCACTGTTTGCCTGTCACTCTGCAGGGCTCCTGCAGGTTCCCCCTCACTCTCAGCTCCCAGAATGACTCGCTAAGCCAAACAGCCGAGGTCTACAGCTCTGGTTGTTGATGTTTACTCTGCTCGGGCCCTGCCCTCCCATCCATGGCAACGTAGATACCATTTTGGAGATTGGGGGAAAAATATTTTCCCAAGCGGGCTGACTCGGGGCAAAACAAACACCTCGGTTTAGGGGTGCACACGGCATCGAAAGAATCCCACCTCAGTCAAGGAAAATGACCACAAGAGTATTATGGAAAGACAGAAAAGGAGAGGATAAAGATAACATAAGTAGAAGCATGTGAAATAAATAAATAATATCAATAAACAAATACAGGTGCCAGCATGAATTTTCCTGCATTTTTGAAGATTGCAGTATTTTTAACTAGATACATTTAGTCAGATAATCATTGGCAAAATTATTTACTTTAATTGAAAAAACCCTGATCAACATTGAAAATTCTTTCAAATACTGTTGAAGCAGCAGTTAGAAAAGAAAAGAAATTTGGCTACTTTTTAGCGCCTATTTTGAGTGAGGAGGTGGTAGTGGATGGGTTTAACTGTGTGTATTTTATTTTAGGAAGTCATTTAATATATTAGAATTTTAAATTTATTTTAATAGTAATTTAATCGTAGTATGGATGAACAGACCTTTGAACTATGCCAGCAGATGTGTCCTCAGTGTATTTGAGTGGAAAATGTTCACTTAAGAAGTCTCATAATACACTAATACCCAAATATATCATTAAAAATAATCAATAATCTGCCAACTATATAGCTGACTACTTGTCATATTTTGGCAGTACTTTAATGATTAGAGGGATCACATTCTATATGTAGTTATGGGAAGTGTCCAGACACACCATGACATCACTGCTGTATCATAAGGCTGTGAAATAGTCTCTATAGTTAAATACATGATATGACAAAAAATATTTCAGCCCATTAAATGGCCTGTTATCAGCACATATCCTTCCCATACATGTGGCCCAGTAAGGACCTCCTCCTTGATTAGGTCTGGAGAAGGATCATGGCTGGGGTTAAAATACACCCTGTTGCTATGTTTACCTCATGTTACAAAGCTCTGTTTTGAAGGTTTCTAAGATGGAAACCCCACTGTGGATTTTACACGTACTTCTTCACACAAACACAAAAAGTTTCCAACATTATCTGGGTTACTGTCTATTTATCTATGATCACAATGGGTGATAACATGTCTACTGAGCATACTAGAAGGTGGAGGAGGTTCCTACCGGCTCATGGTGTGGCATATGAATAATATGTGCTGATTCTGGGCCATTTAATTGGCTATTAATATTCAAATAATGGGAAATGTTAGCTGTTTAGAGTCTATCTGCATTTCAGCATTCACTTTTTTCTGGACACAACAATCTGTGGAAGATTTCAAGTTGAAGGTCAAAGTGACACAAAGCTAATTACACACAACTCACAATGAATGCCCATAAAATAAAGACTATCTTTTGTTCTCCCTTGATTGTTTATGGACATTAAACATGTATACATAATAGCTTCTTCTTGTGTAACTCTTGAAAAGAAAGTAGATAAAGTAAACTCTTTGGGTTTTCACTCTAGTGACCACTATCCCCCATTAATTCCTGATTTGGGTTAAGGTACAATCCCTGAAGGTAATTTCCCAGTCTAGTTAGCGCAGGAAGCTTTACATATTTCTTTAGCATGTATAACCGGACAAACAAAGTAGGAGAGAAATTGCTGTAGGACTCAAACTCAAGAGTGACTGATAAAGGCTGGGAACAGGTCAAGCAAACACCTCAAGGGTTGAGGTCGCAGGTTCACAGGCATTAATCACAGCTGTCCAGCTAATGGCGACAGCAGCACTCAAGGCCAGGTTTGATCAGCAGAATCACATGTGACTGTTGTCCCGGGGAAGTTGTCTCCCTCAATAACTGGTCCATACTACAGCTAAATAGACTGTGTAGGACAAGCTGTACACACACACTAATGCTGTTTTTGAGGAAAGTATTTGTTGTTTGGCTCGCTCTGTTTGTGCTATACGTTTATAATATCTAAGAATGTAAGACTAACTGAAATAGTTTTGGTCATTGACTATTTCAGTTCTAACTAGAAAAGCACTCAGAGAGTGCTACAATTTAATCAATTGTTCCTTGTGTCATTTCCGATGAATAAGTCCCGATAAGTCTGCAACGTTCAATTTGTAGTAAGATCAAAATCGTGATCATCAGCAGGTAGCTGACGTAGTGTTCACTTGTTGTCATAGTTACAGTGACGCTGTGCTGCTATCTCACAATGATTCAGAAATCTTCAACAAATCTGTGGATCCAGACTATAAGCTGCATCACTGCCCAGATCTCATCAGTTGGTCCCTGTGTCATTTCTGATCTTCCCTGAAAACGTCATCCAAATCCGTTTTTGAGTAATGCTGCAAACAGACAGACAAACAGCAGTGTAATAATTGTACTAGATAAAGGGAACATATGAACAATGGGACTGCAAAGTTTACAAAGTCTAATACTTCATCATGTGCATTGTATTTTACCATCTTATTTGTGATATATGTTAAATTCTAGCATCTTTAAATTTTTTTGTTGGTTTGTTTGTTTGTTTTTTTTTAGAAATATTTGATCTAAAGATGCCACAAAGGTCCCAGACTCAACTTAACCTTTGCACTATGGGGACGCTCGAATATAAATATATTTTTAAAATATTACTTGTTAATGCAAATTATTATTATTATTATTATTATTATTATTATTATTATTATTATTATTATTATTATTATTATTATTATTATTATTATTATTATTATTGTAATGGCACGCAGAGGTACTGGAAAGCTCTTGTCAGTCCTACTTAGTGCTGTTTCTCTTGCAGGCTGCATACTGCTTCATACAGACTAAAGTGTAGCCTGAGTGGCAAAACCCATTGAGAACCAAGATGCCACAGTGTTCCATGCGGTTCATAAAACACATTGCTGATATTTTACCATAATTTAGGGGTTTACATACTGTTTCGGGATTATGGTGGTTGGGAAGAAAAAGGACAAAAATTACTAAACCTCCTTCAGCTAATGACATTTACTTACTATGGCACTGATTTGCACTGAGGCAATAATGTTGTTTGTGGCCAAGAAAAGCACTACATTTTCAGAAATTTCTTCACGTCGTGAAAAAGCATTTGGGTTAAGATTAGTTTTGATTAAACTTTGATTATGTTTCATTTGATCCTCATTAGAAACAACTTTAAAACACACTGCCTTGTATTGTACAGATTCCCCTCAAACCCTGGACTCCACACAACTGTAATGATGTCGTGTAGACACGAACCAGGTACCAAGACGTTAGCATCTTAACGTTTAATTTGTTGAGGTTGTGAGGTGGAATCTCCATTGATCTGGCAGATGTGGGGACAGGTGTCGGAATAGGATGTGTGGAATTTGGTGGCCAGGTCAACACTTTGAACTCTTTGTCATGTTTCTCCAATCATTCCTGAAGAATGTTTGCTGTGTGGCAGGGTGCACTGTTGTGGTCTACAACAATTATTAGCTAGGTGGTATGTTTCTAAGTAACTACTATATCAAAGCCACAACCCAAGGTTTCCCAGCAGAACATTGCATAGAACATCTTACAGTCTCTCCCTGCTTTCCTTCTTCTTGTAGTGCATCCTGCTATCATCTCTTCCCCAGGTAAACAACGACCCGGCAGTCCACATAATGCAACAGAGAACATGATTCATCAGATCACGCCCCTTTCAAGTTCTGATGCTGACATGCCCAACGGATCCTAACTCCTTCCCTAAACTTAACCTGGTTCTCTGAGTGTCCAAACAAGACCATAAAAAAGTGGATATGGAACTTCAGCAAAATAGGCTGGCAAAATAAATGTGATATGTTCAGCATTATGAGACAAATCAAAACATTACACAAGAGATATAATTCATGTGTCTCATGTCTGTGTCAGATAGAGTTTTTCCTCCAGGATCTGTCTTAGTAGTTTACTTTTACTAAGTGTTCTCCAAGGTCTGGGAAACAAGTTAAGCTTTAGAGAGAACAAAACATAAATTTATAATCTGTTTCTGTCCTCTTCCCCCAGTGACATCTTCTCCTTCTGTTGGCTGTAACACCATGTCTGCATGGTGTCTGTGACCTTCCTCTGGTGTCTCCCCAGAGTCCCATTCTGTCTTCTGTTCCTCTTTCTTCACTTCTATTTTCTTCTCTTCCCTCTATCTCCTTTTCTCTTCTCCTATGTCCATTCCTCCTGACTAATGCTAACCACATTCTGAATATTCAGCTGCCCTGCTCCTCTGTTCTCAGGTATATTCTCCCCCTTTTCTTGACCCTATAGGTTATTTCATCCATGCCATTTTCAAAAGAAGGGATTTGGTTAAATAATATTTTCAGTCTCCCTCCTTTTCTGTCTTTCCCCTTCAGTAGTTTGAATCTCCTCAATCCAAGAACAATTGGCCGCCGTGACAAAAGCCGAAGGAGGGAAAATGAAAGAAAACAAATTGATGGTGGAAAGATAACATAGCTGGGTGATGTGGAGGCAGGGAGAAGATCAGCGAAGGTTTATAATGGCAGGAATAAATCATGCTGTGCTTGTTCGTGTCAACGGGCTGTTTAAGTTTTAGTCTCTTTATATAAAGCTTGATGAAAAGTCTGCGTTAGTCCTGAGTCTGTTAGCGACTGAGGGGTGATTGAGGGTGAAAGGGTGGTGTTGGGTTGCAGGCACTGCACTGTGGCTCATTTAATGAAGAAAAATAATGTTATCATGTTAAAGTAAGAACCTCAAACTGTGCAGTGGGCTCTGACAAATGGCAGAGACAAATGTTCACAAAACAAAGGCACTTGGCGATGACAAGATGACTTAGACCATAGGAGAATGGTTTCCATCTTTTACACGTGTTTCACTCAGGTGCAGACCTTTCAAGATAGTCTTTGCTTTAGGTTTAATCTCCAGATTGAGAGACTTCCACTGGAGATGTGAGGCTTTTTTGCTTTTTGTGGTAACGTAGTGACAGAAATGGGAATTGTTGCAGCACAAAATGTTTGCATTTGTTTTGTTATCTGTAAAAGTTAACAGATGTAAAGCAGGATTAGTGGTCAGAAAACGTCATTTGTGTCATTGAACGAGTGACGTCTGAAAATGTTTTTTTTTAAATGATAAAAGTCACAGATCTCATCAAGATATCAAGTAGCAAAAAGAAATATAAAGTAAATCACAAGCAGGAATGGTAGTTGAATACAGAACAGTATTAGTCTTCTTTTAAAACTTTTAAAAATTTGAAGATTACAAGATGATTGACTTTTATTATTTTCTCTTAGACAAAATTCTTTTTTTTGGCTTGCATCATTTTCTATGAATTGTTTTTGTTTTTCCTACTATTCATCACTGAACACCTTTGTACTTCATAGAAAGCAAAAAAAAAATGAATTAAGCTATAATAATAATAATAATAAATGTAGGCAGCACTGTCCTATTGTTACATTCTAACTTGTTTTATGGCACTTCTCCAGGTTGTTTTCTCCTGACTAGATCCTTCTGGCTGCACGGTGGCTTGGTGGTTAGCACTTTCTCCTTGCAGCTAGAAGATCCCCGGTTTGCGTCCCAGTCTTCCCGGGATCTTTTTGCATGGAGTTTGCATGTTTTCCCTGTGCATGCGTGGGTTTTCTCTGGGTACTTCAGCTTCCTCCCACAGTCCAAAAACAGGTTAATTGGTAACTCTAAATTGTCCATAGGTGCGAATGCAAGTGTGATTGTTTGTCTGTATGTGTGGCCCTGTGATAGATTGGTGACCTGTCCAGGGTGTCCTCTGAATTCGCCTTAAGTCAGCTGGAATAGACTCCAGTATTTTTCATCACACAGACACTGGAAAGAACTGGTGTAACATTTTAATGTAGTTTTATGTTTTTTGCACCACAAACTATATTTCATTCACCGTTAGTGTTTTGGCTCATAAGAAGAAATCTCCCAGAGGGTATCACTGCAGCCAATCAGCAATGATTCTGATGCAAAACCTCCCTCCAAGCACAAGCATTTCTCATATTTGTGTACAACAGCTAATGAAGTGATGATGAATCATTGTTGGGCCGCAGACTCAGTGTGTCTGTCCCCAGCTGATGCCACGAGCTTTACGCTCCTAAAACTTAAACCGGCGTTCCTCCTACATGGAAATTGCCATGAAACAGCAGGTCATTTTTTTATTACTTTCTGCTAACAAGCCAATGCCTCTGCATGCACAGCCAGCCGTTTGGAAGTTAAAAAACAGCCCATGATTAATGATCGCTGTGACATGTCTGAGTGAACCAAATGGAGTGTGCATGTAAACGCTCCCCAGCCAAAGCCTTCACCCTCACACTTATTGTAATCATTACAGAGAGAAAAAATTAGGGGGTGGAACTGTAATGGGTTAATTACACCACAATCGGCGGTGTAGAAATGCAGGCCTTTTTAATTATCTCCCTCCATCATTCGACACATTTCTATTATTTACCTTCTCTTTTTCTGCTCTCTGCTTTGACTGAGGTTCAACGGCGTGAAGGAAAATAGGGGGATAATTGGGTTCATCCATCTCTCTCTCTCTCTCTCCCTCCCTCAGCCTCCCTCCCACCTCTCGCTCTCTCTCTCTCCCACAACTTGTTGTACCTCCCTCTGTCTGTATCTTTCTACCCCTTTACTCTTGTTTTGTTTTGTTTTTCTCTCACTTCCCAGTTTGTGTCAGTGTGCATCATTCTGTATGATGCACCCCATGATTTGAAGGAATGAGCAGCATGTTGTTGCATTTGGGTTTGTCTTTACTAATTACTTTGAAACCAGTGACAAATTGACTGTAACAGAACTGCTCATGCTGGTTGATTTGATGCCACATTTGCCACTTGTACTTAATCTAGAGTGCAGAAAAACATGATTTATGCACTTACTTAAGCTGAACACACACACACACAAAAAAAAATCCAGATTCAGACAACCAGTGGAACCTGAGGTGGGGCGAACATGGTCCAACTACCACAGCTGAAAGTCATAGACCAGTCAATCAAACAAACCCTCCAAATACACAACTTAATAGACAGCTTAGCAGCTTGTTCAGTACGCCTTCTACACATACTTACAAATGGCTTTTAGATTCACATTGCTCTCTGTGAGTTAAGATTATTTAGTTAAAATAGCTTTACAGTTATATTTCCAGCAATATTTACTCTCCTCTCCTGAAGTTAGAGGTAGTAGAGGATGACTGGGAAGCACCACAGTAGACTTGTAGGGTAGTAGGGAGACTTTGGAGGTCAATGGAAGAGTACAAGTTTTATGGTGTGCTCAAAACACTTCAGGAAAACACAAGGTACACAATGGAGACTGACTGATCAGTGCGTAACATAGCATAGATAGTGACATGGAGCTGGAAGTCAGAGTCTATCAGACTCTGACCTCTTCTCTGCTGGAAAGATGAGGAGTCTAATCTAGCTTCAGCAGTCACTGCAAGCACATTTATGGCCCTTTTAGAAAGCCCCTGTGAGGATACCTGTGTAGTAGATGAGCTGATGTCTCCTGTACACTTTTTGTGGGTGAGAGTAAGTGCATAGCTGTATCTCTGCTGTTTATTGTGGCTACTGTTTGTCAGCCCTAAACATCTCATTCAGCTCTGAACACAACAGTTATGAGTAAACCATGTGCTGTGTTTACTGCCACTGAATTATTTCAGCTCTTGTTGAGTTTGTTAAAACTTACTACAGTAGCACAAATAGAGCTCTTATAGTTAATTCTGATTAAGTTTGATGAAAGAGATCATCTCCATCAATCTCATATGCAAACTAACACCTAGATTGCTGGGATTCCTTTAGGTACAGAGCTGGGAAGTGTTTCTTACAAAACAAAAAAGCACCTTGATGTTGTGTGGTTTTGTCTCTAAGATGACAATGTCTTGTAATGTGTGAATGTGTGTATAACATATAGATGAATGCACACTCAATCACGCATGCACACTCGTGTAAATAAGCATTATGTGTCTGACACACACAGATGTAAGTCTTGTACAATGTACACTTCAATCACAATTTCTTTACTCCTAATTGTTTACGACTATTCTTTTTTTCTATTTCAAGGACTGCTTTTCATCACATCTTGCATCTTGATAACATATCACCACTTTAACTACTATTGTATGATAAATCTGACTAATTGCCTGAAAAAGAGCAACAATGACAAAATTAGTGTCTTTCTGAAATTGAGATATTTTCAACTGGAGGCAAACAGAGCAGTCGCACGAAAAACGCTGAGCGCTTTGACACAATGGTGTATATGTATACCCAGCCCTGGTGTATAGCTCCCTCTTTAATGATCTGAATACTGGACTTCAAAATGCTCTCTTAAAACTGAAGCTGATTGAGGAAACTGTTGTTGAACTTCATTCAAATAGACAATAACTTAAATGCTTTCCAGAGAAAGAAAGAACGATATGTTTTAAGCTGACTTGTTAAGCTGACATGCAGATTGACAAGTATTTCCCTAAAAAGCAAGTGATGTCTGGAAGAGAAGAGTCATCTAGAAATCCTTTTGCATTGACAAGTTTGACAGGAATGCTGATTTCCAATGTGTCATTTCCTTTAACATGTGCTCAGTACCTAATTACTCCTATTTACCTGCTTCTCCACTCACACCTCCCAGCTCTACTGTCCAGCCCCCTTCTTTTTCCTTCCTCCATCCACCCCCTCTATCCCAGGGACAGGGAGGATTATAAGATCTGTATACTGTGACGTGAGATGTGTGGCCCCATGATGCCCTTGGAGGTTGCCCAGCCTTCTTCTTACAAAACAATCTCACACTCCTACTCACTATATGTCAAAAGACTCCCAGAGATGATTTCTTGGTGCACCACTCTGACGTCCTCTGAAGCTTTTAATTTCTGCACATTAATGAAGTGTTCCGTCTAATTTCCTTGTTCGTCTGGTGATCAGGAGCAGGAGAAAGGACAGAGAACAGTCAGAGGGAAAATAACCAACAGCAGCTCCAGGTTACTTGATAGATATTCAGGAATGAGGACAGGGAGTTTCTCATTTATAGGCGGGTGTGCAGGGTTGCAGTTATATAGAGCCAGTTAAATACAATGAAAATTAGGGCTCTGAATGGAAACAAAACACTGGTAGGAGATATCTTGAGGATGGCAGTAAGTATTTTATGTTGCTTTTATAGACTTTTGGTTCATGTTGCAATTAGAATACTGAATAGAAAATTCTGCAACACACATTTTACATGCATTTTCTTAATTTAGTGCAGGACTGCAGTATATACACTGATGATTATAATGACCGGTGAAGAATTTACCCAAGTTTTCTCAGCCTTTGTCACATCTCTTCATCGTTAACTCTAAATGTAAAACTGTTAAGGTGTGCGTTACAGTGTGGTTGAATCGATTGTTTTCATGATGTATGGCATGTATGGCAATGAGATGACATTTGAGGACAGATAAAGTGTAATCTGGACAAATAAAAAATTTAAAAGTTTCATCGTGGCTGAAAACATCCACCAACCCGTCAAGTTTCAGTTCATAACAATGTCTTTTCAGACTTGACCTTTGACCTTTTGCATATTAAATATAACCACTTCATCATTTGATCTTATTAGACATTTGACATTGATATTTTTGTCAAAGTTGTGGTCAAAAACAAGTTTTGTCAGGTCTCAGTGAGCTTTGTCCACCAAAATCTATAAAACTTTGATTTATTTATGATTATCATTCATGACAAATGTGAAGAAATTCCCTCCAAACACTCAAGAGATACTGCGTTCATGAGAATGGGACCAATGGACATATGAATAGACAGTCAGACCACCTGAAAACATAGCTCTAGCCTCAGCTCTCGCCACTGTGGAGGTATAAAAAGTCAGTAGCCAATATGGCAGTTGACCCTTACTGATTTATCCACTGAAAACAATTTTTCCTGGCTTGAAGCAGGGTTTGGCAGGTGGGGGTCTGTATCATCTTTTTCTGTATCAGGCGTGTGGGTGTGAGTTAGAACCAGCCTGTGCCTGCACTGAGCAGCAGAAACCCGTTCCTGTGCCCAACTCAGCAGAAGAAACACAATGAAAACATTCAGCTGTGCTCCTTGAGATTGTTTTTGGCCACAGAAGCCCTGTAGGAGGAAACACAAGCCCACCTCTATACTACTTTGTGTCTGCTGAAATGTATGCATTTTTTCTTTTTCCTGTCTGCGGCTGAAGTTGTGCAGCGTGCCAAATATTATTTAATTAAACCTCCACTTCGCAGGGCGCAACAACTCTCTGCGCCCACATTGTGACGAAGAAATGTAACTAATTGCTATTGATACAGTATTTAATGTTTTAAGATGGTTTTGGCACATCCAGATTTAGTGATGGTGACGACGGTGGAAAATGAACCTGGGCTCGGTGTTTTTCAGTCTGCTAGGCCTTGTCCTGGGCAGCACTGTGGTCAGACCTCAGTCCATAGAAAGTGATGATTAGTTTGTCTAAGCTGACCGCTGACCAGAGGAATCCACAGGAGTTCCAGTAAGTGGGGCTTTAGACACTGAGGAGAAGATTAGTGTTTCATTTCACTGCGCAGCCACCTGTCTGTCTTTCTCACACGACCTGTCTCACAGTCAGGGATCTCAGACCCTACAATCACACATACATCTTTGCACTTGTGTTTTTATAGTGCTGACTTCTTACATTTCTTATATTTTATCAGTGCTCGGATTCTATTTACAGTACATCTGGTATTACTACACTTTCTGACTACACCTTGTACAGTGTAGAAGTTTCATAAATACTGCTAATAATAGAGTTTTTGGTTCCAGACTTCTTTTTTCCATGCATCAAGATGTTTTCCTGCCTGTTTCAGTGATCTTTACTGAGTGAACATTTAAGAAATGGGTGTAATGAAATGTGACAAAACACATATAAAACGATAAATAACAAGATGCATTGTCGATGAATATAACATCTACTTCATTGACATGCAATGGCCAGAGGTCATAAAGCCTCGCAGAGGACTTTGTCATGGTGCCCCTTAAAGGTTTTAGTGTTGCTCGCTGGAACATATAAACTGTTTTAGATTTAATCCCAATATGTTTTATCCATCAAAGTCTCTTTACACATCTAAAGCACTGCTACATATGTGATTAGAAACATACAAGGACTTTGGTATTGCCAAAGATCTGATGAATTCCTTCAGTGGATATCATTTGAGTGAGCATTGTTTAAATGTGAAATATATCCTGGGGTTTGCAGTTACAAAGAGGTGAACTTACCACTTCTCATCTCAGCTTTAGGCTGGCAGCTCAAGACTATTTTAGCTGTTATTCCAAATTTCAAAACTTTAAACCAATGCCATGCTCTTAATTATGCAGAACTTTAAGCCTTAATATAATGTAAATGTTGGAGCTAGCTGAAAGTTCACCCCCACACAGTTGTAATGAATGGGAAAATTAGCTAAAGAGACCAAAATAATTTTTGTATCAGGTTGTAAACATTTTTATTCCTGCTGTAAAGTTAGGAATTTTAACATTCATTATCTATAAGGATTGATCAGTTTTGGAGTCTGCCTCGAGTGTCCATTTGAGGAACTGCAGTTATTGTCACTTATGTGTTGTCTTCATTTTTCAACCCTTGGGGCTGTTGCTTGTTTTTTATTGTCTGTGCTTGCCATCTTGTTGTTGCAGACATTGTCCTGAGGGGACAGAGAGAGATTTTATTTTTTTTTATTTTTTGCTTTGGTGGTGTTAATGCTGTAATAAGCATACTCATGTTGACTTATTTAGAGGTAGACTGTCTATGTAGATGTTGTTTGGTGCCATGTTTTTCTCTTATGCAACAATATAACCATAATGTTGTGTGTGGGCCCTGCCTGCTGGCCATCACCTATCTGAGCTGTCTAAGCTGTAACTACAAACGAGACACCTCCTTCCCCCAGACTGATCCAGCTTGGAGCCTCATTACCTGTACCTGTCTGCCTGTGAGTGTGGACCATCTGACAGCGTCTCCTCCACCGCCGACTACTAGTCAGGATTAATGAGAGCCAAGCACCCCCACCTCTCTTCCCTCCCATTCTCCCCTTGCCCAGCCAAAGCCGAAGCCAAGGCCGGCCGTAGGCCTCATTATTAAAAGCAATGGCCAGGACTCGGGCCCTGTCTGTACAAACATGCAGCGACGGAGTTGGGAGGGAAAGGGAAACCGGCTCACGGGGGGATGAGGTTTCAATAAACGTCAGCCAGCGTCGGCTCTGTTTGGACTGCAAATTATTGCTGGCTGATGCTCTATTATTTTACAACCAAAGATCGCTGTCGAGAGAAAGGTAGAAGGGGAGGAAAGAGAAAGAGATGGTTGGGAAAGAGGAGGGGGAAGGAGGGAGAAAAAGAAACTCTGGAAGGGAGCCTAAGGGGAAAAAAGGGTTAGTGAATACTATAATAATCTTTAAAAATATTACTGGAGCAGCCGCAGCTTAAGCTAAGAATAGGCTGGAGAAAGCAAAGTGCCTGTGGATGATTCCAGTGCAGATAGGAGAAGTAGAGAGCAAGCTAAGAGAGAAAGTAAAGAGAAGAAAAAAGCAAGGGAGGGAGGAAGAGAAGAGAAAAGGGGAAAGCCATGTGAGAGGGTTTGTTATGAGTTTGTGTGGTGTCTTGCCCAATTTTGGTGGCCATATGTTTGTGAGGGGACTTTTTAATTCATGAGTGACCACAGTGAAGGAAATAATGCTTAAAACACATTGATCAGTTCACTTGAGTTTTGTGTCTTGTATTTTTGGCCATTTCAAACTCGTTTTGTGGCTTTGTGACTGTAAATTTGTGTTGTTTTGCTGTTTTTCCATATGTGTCTATGTGATCAGTGTTGGGACGCTGGTTGATTAGGCTGAGTGGCTACAGCTGCTGCATCCGACGCACCTGCTGCAGTGATTGGTGACACTCCTTTAAAAGACAGACTCTTGAGCTGTTCAGATGGGCTCCGACTTCAGAGAACTGCACATCATGTTTCTCTGTTCGTTTGAGAGCGTGTGTCAAATAGCTCTCTTGTGAGAAATAAAGCCCCTTTGAATTGTGTTTACACCGTAAGCACATTTATTTCACCCTCCCCTCCTTTTGTTTGGTTTTGTTTATTATAATTCTTCCAGCCATTTTGGCTGGCTTAGTGGGTGATAGAGGCAATCTACCTCTATCACCTTTCCGAACCCATTTTGTGACCTTCTGTTTGGTTTATTTGTGTTGGGTTTCTTTGTTTTGTTACGGTTTTCCTTTTGATACTTTAATAAAGTTTGGGGTTCTGGGTATTTTCCTGGGGTCCCGCTTGGGAAACGTAACAGGTTATAAAATCAACACCTTTGGTAAACATAATTTACAGCCGCCTCATTACTTTTGCAGGGGAAAAAATGCATTTTTCACCATGGTTAAAGCTCCTTAACATCCAAATGTGCAATGGGCCATCACCCATACACTGAAACAAATGAGGAAAATGCAAAGAAAGAATCAACAAAAGTCACCATCATCCATCAGTGTCGGATCTTTACAGCACAGGTGCTGCAGCAAACATGGATCAAATTAATGCTAAATACAGCCCAAGCTGCCGTTGCTGCTGCTTGAGCTGGAAACTCCATTGCTTCACAGGCACCAGATCACATGTTTAACCTGGGAAGGACAGAGCAGGACAGAGCACACTCACTACAAGGGATAAGGATAGCAGCATGAATATATTTAGGCAAAATTGCATGATAAATATGTATACTTTCTAGCCATTTTATGGATGCAGGACATACATTTTAGATTTTAGAAGCTACAAGAAATCATAATGTAGTCCAGTTTGTCTTAATTCATGTTACAGAGATAGAGCTGAGGTACAGGCACACGCTGAAGACTTCAACTGTTCTGATGGCATGTTCCATGCAACAAAAAACTGTGTGCTGTACCACAGTGCACACAGACCATTTCATGTAGGTTCCAGAATGTATGAAAAAAATGTCAGGATTCCAACTGAGAGTGATACAAAAGTCACATTTTCTGCCACTACGGATGGCATGTTAGTTAATAGGTTGGCCTACCAATGTGGTCCTCGCTGAAATATTGTGACATAGATTAAACACCATGAAATTATGTACAGGCATTCATATTTCCCAATGGTTATATTGTAATGAACGTTCCTCTTGTGCCACCAGGAGGTTAACTTTGCAGACATTCAACTCATTGGTACATTTCACAGAATTTGGTGATTTCCTGGCCTTCCTTCATGCACCATCATTAACTTGGCACACAGGTGCAACACCAAGGACTTTCTGTCATTTTAGTTTTTGATGTTAGCACACCAACTTGCTATACCAATATGGTAAACACTATACTGGCTAATCATCAACGTTCCCTCAAAAGATAATTGCTCAATGGTGCATACATTACCATTCAAAAGTTGGGGTCACTTAGAGATGTCCTTATTTTTGAAAGAAAAGCAGTTTTTTTTCAATAAAGACAACATTAAATTAATCAGAAATACAGTCTAGACATTGTTAATATGGTAAATGACTATTCTAGCTGGAAACGGCTGATTTTTATTGGAATATCTACAGAGGAATGCAGAGGCCCATTTTCAGCAACCATCACTCCTGTGTTCTAATGGTACATTGTGTTAGCTAATCGTGTTGAAAGGCTAATTAATGATTAGAAAACCCTTGTTTCAATTAGGTTAGCACATGAATAAAAGTGTGAGTTTTCATGGAAAACATGAGCTTGTCTGGGTGACCCCAAACTTTTGAACAGTAGTGTATGTCTGACAAGTATCCCAAGTTTCCTTCATGGGTTTTACAGAGATTTTGCACAATTCTATAATTTCAGCCCATAGAGCATGCAGATAAAGGTTTCTCTCAGAGATCCTGCATCAGTGAGATACCAGCCAACCCAGCTGACTCACCCCCATGTATTAGAATGGTCACACGTCTCTTCAAAACTTCTAAAATTTGACTTTAGTTTACATTCTGATAATTATTTTGTGGTGTTTGTAACCCTCAGAAAAATGTGTTCAAGGTGTTATAGCTGCTACCTTTCCAATGAGGCAATAAATAGGAAAATGCTTTTTAGGCCTTTGTGTATATTGTGATGAATACAGTAGACAATGTAATGTGGTTTGACCTCAATGCCAAAATGCTTCAATGGTCTGGTCCAACAGAGCCCAGTTCAGTTCTCCTTCGCAAATCAGGTTTCAGACATTTTTAACACCAGTAGGTTGTGTTGGAATCTGTAACACCGGTTCCCAGTGAAAACCAGACATCAGGCAGATCTGAACCAGAATCCTGACAACAATTAGGAACTGGTGTGAGAACAAGACCTGAACTGGTTCTCTGCTGGTCAAACAGACGGAGAAGCCAACATGACTATAAATTCTTAGTCTTGTTTCTTAAGTGAATACTTCTGGATTTGCACATACACTACCGTTCAAAAGTTTGAGGTCACTTAGAAATGTGAAAGAAAAGCATTTTTTCAATGAAAATGCCATTAAATTAATCAGAAATACAGTCTAGACATTGTTAATGTGGTAAATGAGTATTCTAGCTGGAAGCAGCCGATTTTTCATGGAATATCTACATAGAGGTACAGAGGAACATTTCCAGCAACCATCACTCCTGTGTTCTAATGCTACATTGTGTTAGCTAATCATGTTGAAAGGCTAATTGATGATTAGAAAACCCTTGTGCAATTATGTTAGCAGATGAATAAAAGTGTCAGTTTTCATGGAAAACATGAAATTGTCTGGGTGACCAGAAGCTTTTGAATGGTAGTGTATTGAACATCTTACTAGATCATGTAGCACAAATGCCTTTCTTTTTCATTTCTGTGTGAACATCCCTTAATGATTAGATCTGACATTTTGCAACGATGCATAAAAATGAGCAAAAAGCACCATCTATTCCCAAATATTAACCAACAAGCAGAGCTCCTGAGCGCACATTCAGGCTGTGTAAACTCTGTCACAACTGAGGTGCTTTGATAAAGTCCTTACATTGCTGTTGACACATAGTTGCAGCAGATTTGTGGCTCTCTTTCAGGCTGCTGTGGTCGATATTATTGTAGAGCTGGTGACATTTAACAGGCATCTATGCTAGTTAACAGATTTCTGTCTGGATGTTCACAAACTAATCCCATCCACGCAGTACAGGAGTGTGCGTGTAAGACTTAAAAAGTGTCACACTGAATGGTTTGCAGTTTGTACGTCTGCGTGTGTGTGTGTATGTGTGTGTGTGTGTGTGTGGAGCTGTAAAGATTTTAATGCATTTGTGCATGTGTCCCTGCTTTCATAACACCACACTCCCCCCAAAATAGGTTTAAAAAGTCATCTGGCTGACAGGGGAAAGCAGTTTTCTTACCTCAATAAAATGATCTCGGATTTTAGTGTTTGCCTAACACTCTTGTACCCCTTTAATATTCGAGCGCGCTCCTCCGTTCTGGGTTACAGAGAGAAAAAAAGGTGTAACATATAATGGGCTTGGCCTCGCTGGCAATTCCTGCAGCTGAATTAAAATGCAACATTATATGGCTTGGCCAAGGTTAGTCCGTGTTAGCAGAGGTGCTGTTACAGGCACTTTTCGAGCCTCTCAATTGAGGTAATAAATTGAGTCTGATGGCTAATTTTAGGTGAAACCCAATACCTCAGGCTAAACTATGAGCCAGAGGGGACCATTTAATCACAATATGTCTGGCACTGCCGCCAATATAGAAACAACCTGGAAAAAAAAGATTTTAGAATAAATATATAGTTTATAGAAATTTGTTTTAAGGGATACTGTACCTTCTGTCAATCACAAGAAAGAGTTAACAAACTGTGGGTGGTAACAATCTGTGATTTAAAGTCCTGCATATCCACTTGGCTGGTAAAATAGTGGAAACAGCATTAAAAATGGCAGTTAATTCTGGCTGCTTTGGCTTGTGCACAACATATCTATCTATCAGAATAATTGTACTCCTAATTAATTCAAGTTAAAGCATTCCTTGTGTTTGGAAGCTAATCCTTTGTTAATACAGTGTCGTCACACAGAGAAGAGACACTTGATTAGTTTTCATCCTGTTCGATTATTTTACAGACATCTGTAAGGAAATAAAACCACCTGCGTCTTGCAGTGGAGTCAAAAATGTGCAAACGCTCCCCCTATACTCGCTAAATCATTCAGTGAGAGTGTCTTTCAATTAGCAGGGGAGAGGAAAGATCTCCAACGTGGCGTTCGGTTCGCAGCCTTCACAGCCAGCCAAGAGCCACATCTCGGAGCCGCAATCAGTGACACTCACAATAAACGGGCTGATATTTAATCATTAGCAGAGGAATGCACAGCGGACGTCTCTAATCTGCTGCCGCGGCTGCTGAGGCGTTGCACGGCACGCACAGTGGAAGCCGTGAACTCTCAGTGTCAGCTTCAGCTGTGCGTCTTCGGGGTTTCGGTGGCAGACCCGAGAAGGGTAACGTTGCATAGCAGAAGGCCTCAACATGCCATTGCAATTAATGTATTGTCTTACTTAATAAGATGGAAATGTTGGAATGATTAGTGAAGACTGTGGTGCGCACTCTGGGGTCGGCGGGAGGATTAGTTACCCAAGTGCTGAGGTACTGACTTACACCTACTGCTGAGCTGGACTGAAACAGAAAAAGACCATATTTTACTGTATATGCAGTATTACTATTGTCAGCTCACTTTAGATTGAAAAAGTTATATAATCTTGTTTTCAGTATGATAACAAGTAAACTTCCACAGTAGAAAGTTTACCTTATAGCGTGTTCAGTGTTGTCTGTGCAGATCCTCAGTTATCTAAGTCGTGGTGATTAAAAGAGCTCCAGTAGAAAGCAACTGGACCTTCTTGAAGATGTTTCAACTCTCATCCACGAGGCTTTTTCCAGTTCAGAACTGAAAAAAAAAATGTGAATTGAAATGTCTTCAAAAATGAAAAAAAAAAGGATTTCCAGTTGCTGTGCGAAAAGGATGTATCTGAACCCAAACCACGATCTTTTCCTCAACTTAACCAAACTGTAACTCAAACACTGTAAAACCGCTCTACGCTACACAATAGCAAGCAAATAGGGGGGTAATTCAGTCATACAGACACCAACTCTGAACAGGAATAAAGGTACATGTCCACAGGATCCGTCAGTTTCTCACATCCCATTCATTGTCTTTGTGAAATGCACCACATTGCATTGTGGATGGGTTGCGACATATTTCGAGCTGCGTTGTGGCGCATTGCCCTGGAGTTGCCCACAGCTCATTTGCATAAAATGGTTTAATTTCTACTATATGCAAATGACGCACGGGGAGCAGAGGTCCAACACATGGCGAAACTAAACGTCTAACCTAGCCGTTGTTAAACTAAATGAAGACAGATTCAGCAACTGCACAGTTTATTTCTTGCCACAAATGCTTTCAGAAATACTTTCCTGAACTGTTTTCGTAATAAAAGAGAAAGTTTGTGACTGAGCCGCCATGTTGGTCCAATGCTTCTACTGTCCCACAATTAACACGCCCCCCAAGCAGGCGATATTCAGATGAGGCACATTTCCATACGAGGAACAACACCCCTGTGGACACGTACCATAATGACACAGAAAGTTTCATTCTGCAAACTGACAGAATTGGTTTCTTTGCTTTGTTAACTCTGAAACACCAGAAGTCAGAATCTCTGTTTTTAAACATGTCATGAGAAAACTACAGCTTCAAGGTGGAAATGCTGTGTGGTGTTGACTGCTTACTTTGCTCATGGTATGCCTTCTCACATACAGCCAACACCATATAGACCTGTTAACAGGGTAAAAATTAGGATTTTTACCCAAGGGAGTTTTAAAATACACAATTTCTGTATCAATATGTATATTACATTATAATAACTTTGGCTTTATTGTCAATTTGAAATTAATGCTAAGTAATATACAGTAGGAATTATTGAGATGCATTTTGTCATCAAATAACCAGATAATAAAATAAGGTTCACATGATATTGCCAAACATATATTTGTATTTTTCACCAAAAACTAATTGGATACTGTGAATCAAGCAGTTAAGTTTAGCCATTAAGGCCTTTTGAAGAACTTTTTTTGTTTGACATTGACCACGTGGAATTGCATTGAAACTGCCCAATTACAGCTCAGCAAGTGGGTCATAAATTAAGAGTGTGCAGTGCAGTGCTGAGATATGGAGCAGTAAAAATTTGACATATCAGCTGGCAAAGCTGTTAAAATCTTTAACCCTAATTACACAACACAAGCATAAATTAACTTTCAAGGCCAGTTAACATGTCATATACTTCAGTTTGATTTAAAAGCAGTAACAAAGCATGAATCATGCAGACTAGTTCTTATTCTCTTACATTGAACTGAGCCCCAAACTGAAACCGCAGCATCCATAGTGTTGTGTCACACTACATGGAAATACAATATGACAGTAATTATATTTTGCATACCTTCGTGGAATAATCAAATTATTACCAACCTCTTTAGGGTAAATACTTCGGCAGCAAACCAAACAAGAAGAGGCCGCATGATTTTTTGAGAAAATATTTCTCCGGTGAAGAAATTAGCCACCATTGAGTGTTCATAATTTGTTTTTTATTTTCTTCCTAAACATTTATAATTGCATCCAGAGGGGTGTGTGCAGCAGCTGCCACTGCGCCGCACTGCCATTGTTGCAAGAGCAGGGGTCGAGTGGTTTGTCACTGATGCCCACATCACTTAACAGGACTGCCACACACACTGAGCAAGACTGTTTACCAAAGCTGATGAACAGCAGAGGTATACAGACACATGACTGAGGGGTTTCTCTGTGTATCATTACTGAGACTATAAGGTGAAGTACATATCTCAGATTAGCTCTCAGCTGTCATTAGCAGCTTACATGCCAGATTTTTAAAACCAATGATTGGATGTTTCTTCCTGAAATGCACTTTGGAATTTCTCCCCTTAACATTGTATATATCATTGCATAGGAGAGAATTTCATGGTGATCTACTCATAGAAGTTCTCCAACTGTCAGTTATACCTCAAAATGTTTTTTTTTTGAAAAAATGACTGGGAACCCCAAAACATCTCCTCCCAGTTCTTCAGCTCTTTTGTATTTGTCTTTATTTTGCTGCTGCATCTGTTTTCTTTTGGGTTAACACTTCTTCATGTAGTAAAACGGATCAAATGTCTCTCACCAACTTTATTTTTTTACTAAAGTATAACTTGTGGGGCAAACCCTGACATTTCCAAACATTTAGTAAGAATTTTATAGTAATGTTTTAGCATATAGTAGACAGCATCATCTGAGAAAAAAATAAACTTCTGTCCACAGTGAGAGCAGGATGTACTGATACAATGGGTTACATGCAAGACTTTTGGTGAGAAGGTCTAGAATTACCACAATATCTGCATCTTTAGTCTTGAGGAAAAAACAAGTGCATCTTTCTTCTGAAACTATTTGACAGCTTGCCTCCCACTGTCTCGGATATTTATATGTTGAGTTGATGTGCTGATCTTTATGGAAAACATGAAGAGCTTATTGGAGGGAGGCAAATCAAAGTGACACCAGTGACACACACTCAGGCCAACCAATATACACTACAGGAACCGCAAGCTGGAGCCCCTCAGGCTGTGGTGAGTTTATGGCTGCTCGTGACGTATAAAAGGCAGCGGCTCCTTAGTGTTTCTTTGCTCCTGATTGAGTTTTAATTGATTTCTCATAGAAGTGCGGTTCATTCTTGTCATTGAGATGGAGTCTTTTGGCTTTTTAATTTGCAGATCTCTTGATTTATCCCCCGAGTCTGTGATTATTACAATTATGTGGCTTTTGTAATTGGTGGATATCGAGTGGATGTTTTTTTCTCTGGGAAAGCATTACTTTGAAAAGCGAATGCTGCCAGGGACAATGAGGCTGCCCGGGGTGGGGTTTGATACATGGGCACACTTGTGGTTGGAGCAGTGTGTATGTGTGTGTGTGTCATGTACAGTATGAGCATGTTTATTCATATTTCTGCATCCTGTGTCCACAGTGTGCGTGCCGACCACAGCGCCGACGCTGCCTCGCCGTCTGCTCGCTAGCGTAATGTGTGTTTATGTTTACTCAAGTTTGTGTGTATGTGTGCATGCATGCATGTGTGTTTATGAAGTGACTGTGATGTGGAGCACCTGCCTTCTCCACCCAGTCATGCTGCTGTGTGGCGGCTACTGAGTTGGAACCTTCCGGATGACATCATCAAACGGTGACGAGGCAGACAAGTCAGGGCGCCTGTGGTTGTTGTCGGAAAATTCTACTCCCCAACGTGTGTGACTGTGTGTGTGTTTCTGTGTCTGTATTGATTTTCATATTGAGTTTATCTAATCAACATGTACTATATTTCAACTTACTCCACACACAATGTGGTACTGACATTACAGCTGTTTCTGCAGTATGCTTATGTTGGTGTGACACTTCATCAGGCTAGCTGATCTTAAGGAGGAAATCATGAAACTGGGCCATCTAGGGTTAGATGGCCCAGTTCACCTATGTAATAAATGTGGAAGAGAGGTTGGAACCAATTAACACTATTTCTGGCAGTGCAAACTGATCAAAAGATTCTGGGGTGCAATTTCTAAACAACTGAGTGATGTTTTCCGGCTCAACATCTGGAGTGACCCAGGCCTTTTCATTCTTGGCCTTCCATCAAAATTGGTTGCTTTGACTTGACCACATTTCAGACTGTGTGACAAAGTGTTGTTATTGGCTAGAAAATGCATCCTGATAAAATGGATTAAGGATAAACCAGCAACCGTTACAAAGTGGTATAGAGTTATTTAGAGTCCTCCCTCATGAAAGGATTAGTGCAGTTCTGAGGGGAAATGAGAGGTATTTCACAGACGTGGTCTCCTGTGCTCAGGTACTGTGTTTACCTAAAGGACTGACAGAATTAAGTGGCCGAACTCGCTGGGAGCTAATCCATAAGCATCCTCCTCCTTTATTATTGCGTGCTCTATTATCAACATAGTTCAGCTAGCTTTGTCTCTTTTGTTATCAGGTATTAATTTGGCTGTAAATGATCTGTGAAAACTGATCACTATGATAATCTGTATGACATCAGACTATGAGGGTGGGGTGGGGGTAGAGGGGTGGGGAGGTGGCAGCTGGACTTCACTTTGTCTTGAACATATGACATGGTACAGTGGCAATATTTCCTTTTCTTTGTTTACTTATTTATTTTCCCTTTCTTTCAATTGCATATTAATTCAAAGAATTGACTCTTTATGTACCTTTAGTTTGTTTTCTTTTTTCTTTTCTTTTTTTTCTTCCGTTTTAAATGTGCAGTGTGATACAACGGCATGATGTACAATATCATATTCTGTTGGTGAAAATACAAAAACCAACAAAACTCTGATTAAAAAAAAAAAAAAACACTGGGCCATCTGTGTAGTGGAAAGCTGCAGTTATTGGTGAAACTAGCGATTTATAACATGAAAACTGAAAAAAACGCCTATTGTAGTCACTACTGAATGCTTTGGGATCTGTGCCTTAAAAAGCTGCTCTTAACGGTCGGACCTCTGCTGGCAATGCCATACAGAGAGAGGTGATATTGTTCACATGTTCTACGGCTGTCCGAGCTTAGCTACCTACAGGCAGAGGGTCATGGCACAGATCAGTAGCAGTGTGGGTACAGAGGCTGGTTTTACTCCTGCTCTTTGCCTTGAGCTTGGCTTCTGTTAAAGTGATATCTATGCAAAACAAGGAAACACAGTGTTGCTGACGTAGTCAAAATCAAATTTATTCATAAAGTACGTGTAAAAATAGCATTGAATTGTGTACCACTAAAATACAACACACAATAAAAATGAAAAGGAAGATGTAGCTAAATAAAAGACAATAAAATGAGACTAAACAGACAAAAAGAAAAAGTTACAACACAATAAGATATTCAGTCACAGTGTCACGCTCTTCTTGAATGATGAGTCTTAAGCAACAACTTAAATGTTTCAAAAGTCTGTGCAATATTTCATGAAAAGGTAAGCTGATAAAATACATGAGTATTTTTCCATGACAAGGCCCTTAGTTGGTAATGTTAAAGTTATGAGAACATCAATGTGAAAAAGCATCCCCAAATTCAGTCAAAACTAGCTGAAAATTGTCGAGTCAAAATGAGCAACCTGGAGCTCAGTAGATAAGGAACACTGTGGACAATCATGAAATACAAAAGGTCTACTTTTCTGTATCACCAGGCCAAAAGAACATTTGAAGAACCCCAGCAAAAATAATACTGAATCACATTTTTACTTCATGTTATTGAATCTGTTGTATATACCTGTCCAAATCTGATTAAACAGAAACTAAGTGCAACTAATGCTTCATCTATTTTCTATTTTATTTTTTTTTTTAACAGATCAAGCCGGGTCCAATTGCAGGGCCCTCCAGTGAAGATTCAACATGGTAAATCAGTTTTGTCACAAAGCCTTGATTATACTCCTTTGTAGATGCTCTAATGAACCGCTGTAGACACAACGGACGTCTAAGTATTGTTATTATACTGGTTTCTAGTCTGCTTGGATGACAGATTCTGTGCATGCCCAATACTGCCTTTGCAGTGTAGCGGCTGAATGGACATACCAGACAGGCTGAAATTTTGGGCTCTGCATGGACATCTGTGGAGGGGTCATTGAAAACTCTCACAGGCTTGGGCTGATGACCTTAGCAAGCACTTGTATACTCATATATACAGAAAATGTAACAAAGACTTTAAGAGTAATGATTTCATTTCCAATACTAATTTTCTAACTTCTACGCTATCATCAGTCTTTCAGGACACATTTGTCCCACTTGAGCCATAACAAAACAACTGGAATGTCCTGGAAACTATTGTTGGGCTCCAATACACCACTTGAAACACCATCACAACCGCTTAAAAGCAATTACCTGTTACTGCCCAGGTGACTAAAAGAAACTGCATGGCAAAACCACCCCCAATCCACTGGCAACTACCTGCTAATGTACCAACACCCAGAACCTTTGCTGCAGCCACATAGCACGCATTTAGAAATACCATAGAAGCAACAGGAATGCACTTCTAACCATCTGTTAACACCTAGCATTCAGCCCAGAACACCAGAGCAACCACCAAGCAACGTCTACCTGAAGAGGATAAAGGTTAGAATCGATTATTCCTTTCCTTTTACTGTCTGAAAGAACAGCACCTTGTTTCTGTCTTTTGCTCTATAGAATCCATCAGGTCTGACTATAAATTCTACTCGGTGGCTAGTATTGTAAAAGTAGAATCCACAACTAATGGTCAGACCTCAGTAATCATTGTGTCAGCTATATACAGCATATTTCCCAATGCTATCAATAGCAGAGCCTTGTGGTTTTCTGCAAGTTGGGTGGAATGATCGAGGTAGATTTTTGTGTAGTATTTTTAGGTTCATATAGTTCTTCATATGAACTATAAGAGGTACACCGGTATCAGTCACAGTGAAAATTTACCATTGCACGAGGAAATGATACAGCACAATATTCCTTATTATATTTTTGCACTTTCTTTTCAAAACATAAGTTTCACTGAGCAGAGGAAACAGTATTATAGTACCCACATATTATCTTAAAATGCTCTGTCCACTGCTGAGCTTCTAAACTTTCCATTAAATGCTTTCTTACACATTCTACTCACTGCTCTTTGTTTGCTCTCTTTAGTTTCACGCTGAAATATGCATGTGTTGGTCTGTCTAGACCACAGAGGACAGGTTAGCGAGGGTATATTGTTTTTCCATTTGCAGATTTAGAGGACATTATGGTCTATTTCCACCTGCAAACCCAAGTGTTTCTCCACCTACCTGGTATTTGTCAGGATCTGCGTAATTATCACTGTCTATCCCTCACTCCCCATCTCATATCCTGAGCGCAACAGTTGCCCAGATTTACCCACTGGCTTTGAAATGGTTTTTGCTCAAAAACAACTCTGGAGTTTCAGTGCGAGGAAAAGAAGTGCTGAGACGATGCCTTCGGGGCGCAAAATAGACAAAATATGTCCCGTTTTGTGCACAGCGCTAATCATAATCAAATCATTTTTTGTAATTGTTTTTGCAAAGGAGACACCGCACGGTTGCCCAAATGAAAATAACCAGAATGCACTGCAGGACCAGAACGGTATCAGTGTTTCAACGAGTGCTGCCTCGGAGAAACAGTTTTGATTCGGGAACATTCCTATTTCAGGAACTTTAAATGTTAAGTAAAGAAACATTATGAGAGGGGGGCTGAATGGAAAGCTGTGTGTGTGTGTGTGTGTGTGCGCGCGCGTGCGTGGACGTGCATGCATGTGGATTATAGAGGAGGCTGAGCTGAGGGTGGGTGAATGTGTGATTTGGACATACACCTCGAAGCACACCTAAGTGTATGTAGCCAAATGTTTTTATATGGTTCTATGACGGGGGAGAGAGTGTGTCTAACAAAGGAGACTATTTCGGCCGGTCAGTGAAGGAGTGCTGGACTCATAATGACATAGAAAACAAACAGTTGTGAATGGGCACATGGTCCCTCTGTAACCACAGAGCCCTTAACGGGAAGAGCCTGTCCAGCGGCGCACAGCCCAGCTAGAGCGCTACAGGAAGACTCAGGCGCCAAGGAGTTAAAGTACACCTACTGTGAGGGAGTGTGTGAGTGTGTGTGTGTGTAGTACAGCGTGTGACACGCATTGCAAATCAGCCGCACATATGCACTAATACCTGCTGAGATGATATGGGCACACTCATATACTCATATGACTGCAGAAAACCCCTCATGCCCAGTCAAGAAGGCACATATTAACATATGAACACACACTCTGGTCCACATGTACACACAGTCACAGGGGAGACTTCCCAATCAACCACCAGCAACAATATTATCCTGCCATTCACTGTCGCCGTGTGATTGATGAAGCCGAGGCAAGGTCGGACTCTTGCGGCTCACACTGCTCCAGATCCCAACATGGAGCTCATGTAGAATAACAACAGGCAGACAAATGCTCATATTCGACTCAGATTGGTGCTACATATACAGTTTAATAGCCAAAAAATACTGAGCTGTCCCCATATGGACAGCTGCATTCTAAATGCATGCCCTGGTGGAAGATTTGGCAGAGTGAGTCACGTATTTTCATCAGATCACGGCTAAGTTTGAGTGTTTATTTTCAAAATATTAAGTAAGTTACAGCATCATCCAATTACAGTGGTCAGTGACATGTACAATGGATATATGGGAACTTCAGTAGAAAAACTTAAAGCATATGCTTTAATCCAAACTGTTTTGTTCATGATGTAAAATTTAATGCACACAGAAGGAAACATCCCTACATCCATATTAGCTGTATCTTAACACTTAACGTAGAGCCAGAAAACTGCTCTGGTACTGAAGAACAAGACCATCTTCATCTTTTATGTGAACTTTGAATGAAATTATGAATTAAATACATATTGATCTAGAGTGGCTTTTTTTAAATAAAAAAAAATCTGTGCAGTCATTCATCCCATACTGCAGCAGCTGTTTTAGGCTATTTAAAAATAACTTCTTGCGCAAATATCACTGATTCACAGTTAATGGGTTGAATTTAAACTTACATAGTTACATACAAGTTAATGTTTAGCAGGACAAAAAGTAGAAAGGAAGATCCTTTTATTAATCCCTAAAGCCAAGGTTATTTTTTATTTAATGTCTACCTGAAAGGAACAGCTCCTCCACTATAAGTCTAAACTGAACAAGAATGAAGGTCATCTAAACTTCCCTACTCCTTGTCCAGTTGTTTTTGTATCTTAATCAAATCAAAGACTAGAGGAAATCTGGAAAAGATTTGTAATGTATTTTGTATTTCTATTTCAGGAAATACTCCTGTGAGTCATATTTACAGGTGAAAGACAATTGACCTGTATGGTTGTTCATGTTAGGGACTTATAGAACCCGTTTTACAAGGCGTTATCCAAGACTGTTCTTTTTGCGCAGAAATGTGGCATGCAACAGGTGTGAGCGATAACTCTCATGAGTCAGCATTGTGCCATCCCAAAATCAACATCAGGAAATTTCTTACACGCCTTTTTGTGACCACTTGTGATTTCACCCTTGACATGCAAAAGAAACAGCATGTGGGGCGCCCTGGTCCCTCAGCTGGTTGAGCTGGTGACCCATAAACAGGGGCTATAGTACCTGATGCAGTGGTCATGGGTTCAAGTTTGACCCACAGCCATTTGCTGCATGTCATTCCCCCACTCTTCACCCCATGTTTCCTGTCTCTTCACTCTCCTATACAAAAAGGCCAAAAAAAAAAAAAAAAACATTTAAAAAAAGTAACAGCGTGTAGAAGTCTTCAAAGATCACCATCAACAGGCCTGGAATTTCATAACCCTCATGCCAAGGACCATCACTGGTGATGAGAATTTGGTCTATGGCTACAATCCAGAGACCAAACCGCAATCCCTGTCATCAAAGAGCCTCCAGGAAAACCAGAAAAGGCCCATCAAATCAGGACCGTACCCAGAGAATGCTCATTTTCTTTGACGTTCATGGCATTATGCATCATAACTCATCCTAAAGACTTAGACTATAAACAAAGAGTTCTACTAAAATGTTCTAAAGCATCTGAGAGAGAACATCCAGCAAAAACGACCTGAACTTTGGTGTGATGGCAATCATCTGGCTCATGTCTCAGATGGTGCTGAACAGAGTGCGACTTTCAAATGTGGCAGGAGCACTGGGAGCAGAGTATCACTGCACAAGATGACTTCATTGAAGGAGATGGCAGCCAAATTTGAATCAGGGAGAGTTTCTGCCCTAAAACAGATAAGGACTAGTGTTGTAGAAAAAGTGGAAAGTTAACAGACCATCTTGGGCTAGAGTCTATCTCAGCTGACTTGGGGCGAAGGCAGGTGACGCATAGAGACAAACAAGCACACTCACATTCACGCCCATGGACAATTTAGAATCATCAATTCTCTGTTAATTAGGTTCATCCAACCATCCATTATCTATACACCGCTTAACCCTCATGATGGTTGTGGAGGGCTGGAGTCTATCCCAGCTGACTAAGAATGAAGGCAGGGGACACCTTGGACAGGTCACCAGTCAATCACAGGGCTGCATGTAGAGACAAACAATCATACTCACATTCACACCTACAGACAATTTAGAATCACCAATTAACCTCAGCATGTTTGTGGACTGTGAGAGGAAGCCGGAGTACCTGGAGAAAACCCACACATGCACAGGGAGAATATGCAAACTCCACACAGAAAGATCCCATGCCCAGGCCGGGACACTAACTGGGGATCTTCTAGTTGTGAGGCAACAGTGCTAACCAAGCCACTGTGCAGCCTGTTGACAGATCATACTTACATATATTTTAAAATCATCATGTCTGTTGGTTGACAAACTGACAACACCTAAAACTCATACAAGAGCTTTAGATAGTCATTTATGTATTGATGTTTTAAGAGTTTTGAATTAAACTATTGAAGCACATTCTACAAAGGCCTTATATTAGAGATATTGTTGCCATATGATAGAGGACAGGACTGGTGAAAACAGAGCTGTGTAACGTGGGTGGTGGTGTCTAAACAACAAACGCAGACATGTTTGCTTTCCAGTTTACGCCACTCTCTGTCAACCCACACAGATGTTTTAGAGATGCTAGATTTAGTTTTATTACTCAGGGTTATTTATTTTTATAAGTCTGGCAGATACATAGATTTTCCACCTTGTGAGGTTTTTTGTGAAGACATTCTGAGGCCCAGTGGTTTTGTTAAAAATAAAAAAAGAGTACCTTTAGGTTGGCTGCTATTTTGAAAGCGGCTGTTTGTATCTGCCACAATAAATAATAGGCACCCAAAATGGCTTCATGTGTTGGACATCTTGCACATCTCAAGGTCATACGTAATCTCTTAATTATGTTTTTACAGAACCTGAAAGGACGGCCCTCTGATATGTGGACACGTGTACAGTCTGACGATGGTGTCTATGTTCTCTGCTTATTTACATGTTACCATGATAACTGTCAATAGCTCTTTACTGTCACCTCTCTTGGACTACACTCTGGCCAAATTCACTCTCCGTCAGACATCCCATAGGTCCATTTACTGCTCTGAAAACATCATAAAACAGAAAATTTGCACCAGGGCGTCAGCAGATGGTTTATAAGGTCATGGCAGTGAGTAAGCATCAGAAAAAATGTCTTACAAAATCTGCTCGTGTGGTGCTTTTTGTCTTGAAAATTCACTGATTTTATTAGGGAAAAACTGATATCAAATGATTATTACTGGAACAACATAATACATGCACAAGAAAATATATTTTCTAAATGTTCAATTTCTCTGAAATTCTACATTCTCTGCACAGTTGCGCTAACTTGATCCTGATGTGTGAAGCAGAAATGCTGAGAAACATTTTTCACTGTAACACCTCTCTAGGGTGTCTGGACGTGCACGTGTGTTGACCGCAGCAGCTCCCCCACTTAGTTTTACTACACGGGGTCGTAACGTTCTTCCGTGCCTTGTTCTGCTGCCTTTTTTTCCCCCTTTATAATCGCACATAACACTGCCAAAGACTAATTGGCATAGTTACATATTCTCCGACTGTATCTGTGTGAGTGAAAGAGTGCATGAAAGCGAATGCCAGACACAAACCAGTGGAAAGAGACAGGTTGCGTCGGGCTCCGCAAACCGCGAGTAGCCAAGATATATCGGCAGTTCCTGTGCATTATGGGATACTGTGCTGGTAATAAACAGAAACAGAGGAAATCTGAAATGAGGTGACTGAGACTTTTTATGACTTGTTCTCTTCGCAATGCAGACGTCTGTGGCATGAATCATGAATCAGCCTGAAATCAAACACATAAACCACTTCATATCTTACATATATCTTACTTTCTGCAGCGGAAAAAACGAGAACACACACTGAGGTTTTGCATGAGAACTGCACCGGACTGATTTTTGATTGATACTGTCTTCAAGGTTAAACACGCTTTAATGAGGAGTTGTCCTCCTACTTCTTTCTTATCTGCTTCTTCAGGCTGCCGGTGTGACTCACCGGCCCAGACAACATCGCCTGAATCGGAGCGGTGAGGTGATGACGATGATGAGTTCTATTCATTCTGTGCGTGCTGACATATTTGCTGCCACTTACTCCCCATACGTCTGTGTGTGTATCTGTGCGTTCATCAGAAAGTGTGGATCTGTCTTTTTCATCAACTTTCCACAGCCTCAGCCAGCAAATTGTGGACAGTTTTACCTCCTGAGAATCTTGGGGTTCTGATGTAATAGTAGGTGATACAAGGAATACAGTCAGAAAATAGCATCACATGATCTTTCAATCCTTAAATAAACATGGGCGGTCACACCGGGAATGAAACCCATTACTATGCATAGCTTTATGCTAAATAAATTATAAATAAGAATAGCCAAAAAAAACAAAATACCATTACAGGTTTAAGCCTTTTTATTTTGTTGTGTGGTCTCGATGCAAAACACTGAGTGACCCACTGACTTATGCTTTAAGAAAAGGCTATCATCCTAATATGTCTGCACAACTGTCTCCTTTTACTGTTGCATTTAGATTTCTGCGCCATTTTCTGGGATCTTGAAGACATTAGCGTCTGCACCCCTGCTGTTCGTCATCATGATCCTCCATCCGCTTTGATTTGGTTCTGGCTCTGATATCAATAAGCTTGATTTGGAAGGGAAAACTGAGGTCATCCTGTGAACTTGAACTGGATCCACTGATGCTGTTTGGATAGGTGCACGGTAGGCCTTGGGAGATGCACAATGTAGCCGTAACCATCACTTTTTACTGCATGCTGTACTTTGGCTCAGTCCTTAACAGGGATTATTCAGTGGAAAGAAAAAGCAGGTTGAAAGATGAATTTATACAAATAATCCTCTGTATCAGAGTTGCACTAAAATAAGTTGAAGACAAATGGGTGGTTTAGCTGGTTAAGCAAAATAATTACTGATACTTGCTCTCGTGTTCTGTTGCATAACCAGCAAAGCTAAAAGTTCAAAGAGTCTGATTTACAAAGGATGTCTTATTCCACTTTCTTAACAAGATAAGGTCACCTTATAATATACAAACAGGCTTCTTTTTTTCTGGCATTTCTTAAGCAAAGAAAAGCAGTTTCTTGCAACAATACATACAGGATTTTACACAATACTGCTGTGACCTTAAAACTTCTCTGACTCGGAAACATATTTACAAATGTACATTTCGCTCAGCTGTCAACACTTGTAATAATAGCTGCATATTATATTCACACTTTGTCCATAAAGCAGAAAATATGAAAATAGAATAGGGGTTGAATGGGACCAGAGCCCACTGGAGCTCTGCCTCTTCACTACTGCTGCATTTCCAACTCTTACACAACTCATAAAGTTTGCTTTTGGTTGCAAACAAATTTAGAATATAAACTCACTTTTGTGGTTTTATGAGACAGCTGGAGCTGTCATGGACTAGAAGGATCCATATATGTGCAATCTGCAAACTGAGAGATGAGATGTCTGCTGATTTATGCACATTTACTTTTTAAGCATATTTTGTTATTGAGGTTTTCTGATGTGTGATCTTGTGAGGTGAAATCAAAATGCTGTCTTTCCTTAGAAAAAGCAAAAACTGTACCTGCTTTAAATTTGGCTGTCATCCACTTAGAAGTAGTCTCATTGCAACACTGCCCCTGGCATACTTCCCTGGACATACCATTCCACAAGTGTGTCAAATATCTTCAGTAATCTCCTACAGTGTGAAAAACATGACACTCAACTAAAATTCATTTTGGGTAAGAGGAAAAAGTAACAGATCAGAAAGTCTAGCAAGTAGGAGCATCAATGGTGTTGGTGAAACTTAAAAACTTGCAAATTGTCAACACATTGTGAGCAGGTATATTATCATGATGAAGGACCCAACTGCCATTGTGCCACAGTTCAGTCCACTTGTGCTGAACGCTCTCCCTCAGACACCCCAGGACATTGCAGTAGAATGCTATTTCACTGTGCACAACCCCTTGATTGTCAAAGAAAAGAAGTATGCTCCTGGTGTTCTCCTGCCCTGATTCACCTTCTGCAGTCCTGGAGAAAGTAATGTCTTCCAATATGAAAACTGCTGTTTTGTCACTGTTTTGTAGCCACAGACCAAACTTGGATCACCACTGATGATAATCGGCATGAAGGTTAGATCTTCCTGGGTCAGTTATAGATTGGACACAGGGTTGCTTCTGCAGATCCACGGTGAAATCACGACAGCACACCTGCCACTGTCACAAAAACAGGTGTAACACAAGTTCTACAAGATCATGAGGAAACCTGATTCACGAGAGTTACTGCTCATATCTGCTACGTGACTGTACTACACCCTGTGCAGTAACCATCCATCCATCTATCCATCCATCCATCCATCCATTATCTATACACCGCTTAATCCTCATTAGGGTCACGGGAGGCTGGAGTCTATCCCAGCTGCCTTAGGGTAGTGGTTCCCAACCTGGGGTCCGCGCCCTCCCAGGGGGGGCGCCAGAGATCTGAGGGGGGGCGTGAAGCTTTGTCTGCTCAGAGGCTGTGAGGTTATAAAAAATCGATTTTTACATTCTGGATAAAATCAGATTAACAGACTCACTGTGTCATCACAAGTCTACCTATAAAACATTTTTAAATCACATTCATTTGGTCTTTCTTCAAAAATCCTTCACTACTTTGATGGCCACACCTCCTTGACCTTTCAGCTTCTCTCCACTTTCTTCAGGTCGGCTCGCTAGTTCATCCCGATTCATTAGTTTGTGTGCAGTTAGAAAATTACTGACGGAAACAGTGTCTGAAAAACGCAAAACGGGTGAAGATTCATCAGTACCTAAAAACTCCGGCTATACTTTGAGAGTTACCTTAAATTTGGTTTTATTAAAGAACAAGACAGAATTATGTTATTTGTGGTGAAATGCTCGCAAATGACAACATGAAGCCATCGAATTACGGCGAAGTCAGGAAACAAAACACAGTTCGGTAAAGTCGGAAAGATTAGCAAATTCGGACTTCCGGCATCAATAACTCATTAAATATACGTTGTCTAAACATAAATGATGCCTCTTTCCCATTGTTGTAAGGTAGACAATGTGCTACAAGCCCAGTTTTATCAAAAGTAGCTGTCTTTCAAGCTGCAGAAATAACATTGGTTAACTGGGGGGGGTTAGGGGTTAGGAGTTAGGGTTAGGGGTTAGGATTAGGGTTAGGGGTTAGGGTTAGGGGTTAGGGTTAGGGGGGTGCATCTGATAGCGGGGGCTGACTAAATATCAAACAATCACACTCACATTCACACCTATGGACAATTTAGAGTTACCAATTAAGTGCTCACCACTAAGTCACTGTGCAGCACGCATGGTAACCATATTAGCCTTCATGACTTTCTTCACATCACAGCAGGTGAAGCTATTGCACACAGATTCACAGTTTGCACATTGCAATCACTTTGAACCCCTTTCCTCAGAATAAGTCTAGCAAAAATTAGAGCTGTTGCTACATTTTTACTTTGAGACCAAACATGATTTCTACCTGAGAATCACAGTTTTTCATAGAATGTCAATTAGATTGTTACATGGAGATTTACTTTGGTATTTAAATATAATCACTTTAATGCCAGTGACACACAACCTACCTTTTCAACTATCTAAACACAGCAACAGTTAGGCATAATAATGAAAGAACAATTTATTGTTCTCTAAATCTAAGTTACTGTAGATACTGTTGTTGACTATTTTTATAAACGGCAGGAATATCAGTGTTTTCTGAACCATGAAGACACAAATATAGCATAAAAAATGAGTGTTCATTCTCCAACTGACTGAAATGTAGTTCTTTGAAAGTTAAATTCGGTGTAAAATAGGCCTGTGTGTGTCTGAAATATAACTAAAGCAGTGGATGTAAAAGGAATTTTGTTTGTGGTGTAGTGGCAAATGATGACATTTAGAAAACTCCTCTTCCCAGAAACAGTGCCATTGTTGGACCATCCACAGCCACAGAAAACATTGTCAACAGTTTTCAGCTTTGTCCCATGCTTTGCCAAAAGTAGCTCATGACACTTTTCCTAATACTCACATGCATTAGGTAGGTTAATTGCTCGTTTGTGCACTGGCTTTGATTATGTTCTAAAGGCAGACTGCGCATGAGAAACTACAAGATCATTTGCCTCCCTAAGCTGTGAATATGCTCTCATGAGTGTAATGTTTATTCTATTTGATCCATCAACTTGACTGTATTTCAGTAGAAAACTTTTTGAAGTGCTAATCAATATCAGATGTTGCTTTGTCCATTTGTCAGCTTTCATTTATCCAGTTTCACGATGCTCGAGGTCACAGTATGTCACTTTCACTTTCCCCACACAGATTTTCCCAGCATGGACTCAAACTAGCAACTCTCCAGCCACAGTCTTGACTCTCTGCCCATTAGGCCACAGCTCATGCTGGAAGTCTTTGTTCTCTCCAGGATGTTCCTCCTCGGAGCTGCTTGTCGACCACTCGGCCAAAACTTTAAGCCACTGTGACAGTTACTGGCAACAGACAGCAGAAGCCCTGCTTGAGTTATAGAAGATCACCACATGTGTGATCCCACCGAGCATGAGTTATGCTCCCACTGCCTTGCTTTGTCTTTTGATCACAATTTATCGCTGAGTGTTTGTGTCGACGTTACCTCTTGACATGCACAGAGCAGTAACTTGGGGTGAGATAATGTGTAGAGGTTTTTATGTTGTGTCTTGTATATCATTGACAATGCTGACTCTTCAGATTAGAAGGCTGAATAGTCTAACAGTTGATGTTGGGCACAGTGGATTTATTTGCTGTAAATGTACTCTAAGATTGTAGTGAAAGTCAAGTTAGTTATTTTGTCTGATAGGGATTTGTATCAGATTGTTATATTAAGTGGCAATTTACTAAACAAACTCCTGAATGGTAGCAGGACTGTCAAGCTTTGAATTGCATCATCTGCTAAAATGGTATCTACAGGCTTTAATACAAGTATGAGGGTGTCTTTTTTTAGAATTGTCTAAATGCAAAAACAGTCACAAACGAAAATATACAGATAAATGTTTCCTTATCTGCTGTACTGTGAGCTGAAAATGTGAGCATGCCTAGCTAACCAGCCTATAGTAACACCCTTGCATTATCACTGTAGGCATGTTGATAGCTAACTATTAGTGAAAAACCTGTTCAGGACAAAGAAATGCAACCGCAGATGCTCTGTCCTTCAGTTTAACTGGTATTAATCGGTGTTGCATTTGGCAAAGTTGATATTAGAATCAGTTTATTTTACCGGAACCATACTGTTATGAACATGTAAGCAAACATATATCAACTGTGTTGCTTGTAGTATGTTTCCTTTCAGTAGGCATTTAACTGTCTTCTCCTGGTTGGTTCTCTGTTATAGTGACCATTAGTTTCTTTGTCACCTGCATGATGAATGACCTTTTCAGCCAACTTTACTAAGAGTCCTGGTAGTTCCAAACCTTTTCCATTTCACAATTACTGAGGCCAAAGTGCTCCTGGGAGTGCTTAAAGCTTCAGAAACAGTTCTATACCTTTAGCTTGATCTATATTTCCCCCACAATTTTATTGCAGAGATCTACAGAAAGTTCCTTGGGCTTGGTTTGGTTTTTGTCCTGCAATGGAGTGTAAATTGTGGGACCATAGGCACCCAGGAGCAAACTTGTCTGAACTCAACCAATCAGTTCAGTTTACCACAGATGGACTCCAACTTCTTGACACATCTGAAGAATAATTAAGCAAAAAGCCTGTGATTGACTGCAACTTTGAATGCTGCAGCAAAGTGTCAGAATAAACGTTTTTGGCTATTAATAAACATGCCAAAATTTATGAAGTAAAGCTCTATAAGCAATACTGGCAGTTTTGTGATGGTGTGGGTGCTGATTTATATCTGTGATGTGTACCTTTAGCCTTTTAGCATTATACCATGTATGTGATAATCATGTTACTTTATTAAAAAAAAAAAAAAAACATAGCTGATTGTGCGAGAAAATAGTCTGGAGTTTGGGTTGAAATTGAGGCTCATAAACATTCTCAAAATAGAGAAATCTTTTCACAGACAATATATGGTAACCACCTACAAATGAGAAGTTTTGTTTGGTTACTGTGGAATCACAGATCAAATGTTTAAAATGCTATTGTGAATTTTAAATGGGCAATCTTTTATTGTTATCATATAAACTGCAGAGCAAATCCTTAATTGGCAAACCACCTAGAAACAAATATCTACATTATAGCAACCAAACAGACTTGTGCACTGACTAGTCAAGATTTGTAGTGGCTGGTGTCCAGTGGTAATCTTTCGCTGTAACGATAACCACAGTTTAGCACCACACACCCAAGTGGTAGCGTTTAGTGCTCTTGTCCTTTGGCCACAGGTTCTCCAGATGTTGTAGCAATGAACAGAAGAAAAAACGAAATGGCCTGGGTCGCTCTTGATGAGTCACCCGCCTAATGGAGCATGGTACGAAATTTGATAGGGGCTGCGTCTGCCTTGAGAGGGCAGTTTAGTGAAAACAGTGTCATTACTACAACCTGAGGCCTCCCAGGCCAGGACCTCATGCAGTGAACAGAATGCCAAGAAACCAAAGAGAGGACAGGCTGAACATGATACAATCGGGGATGGAGAGAGTCCAGTTTCAGGCACTGAGAGAAAGGAGGAATACGAGGAAACGGGCCAGGTCTTTGTTTTATCTGGAGCGAACGAGATACTTGCATCATAGCAGCACTCCAAGAATAACGTCAAAACCTGATGACTCAAAGAGAAAATAGTGAGTTGATGAAAATGAAGCTTAGCTTGTCCAGCGTACTCAGCGCTCAAACTTGGGAGCAGAGTGTAAAAGTTGCTTTTGGACTATGAGTGTGTTTGTGTCTCATTATCTAGTTTGTTTGTGACTTTACATTTATGTGCTGCATATTCAAAGAGGCTACCAAAATATTGAATACAGTGAGTGTGAAATACACCCAGCTACAGAATATAGCTAATCGCATGTTATGTCTCAGGTGACCAATGGTGTTGACTGTCACTCTTCAGTATTTTACATTTTAACCTCAGTTTAGAAGAGCTGTGTAGAACTAATGTATATGCAGCTCTGTGTGGGAGAAATCTCACTTTGCATTGCGACTTTGCTTAAACTCTGCTGATGTTATTCTATGTCCCCAAGACAAACTGAGAAAAGAGTCAACCTTTGCTGTTTTTTCAGCCATCAGCACTTACTCTAGTACTTCGTCAACTGAAAATTAGTTTTCCTATTCAGCATTCAAGTGTATAAGTCAAGCGTAAAACACAGTAAGGAAACCTCTGTGCAGACAGGTAGTGGGAAATGTATGCAGTAAAATAAACATTAATGTAATTTTAGTAGAGGATGACTTATCATTACTGATAATCTGCAAATGGTGCATCAGCAAATCAAGTAAAAACTTCACATCAGGTGGTGGTTGACTGTAGATCGTAATTTAAAGCAAAACGACAGTTAGTAACTACAGAAGTCTGATAACTGATTGGATGAGTGTTGCATGATAGACCAGAAATGCATCCAAATATACTGCTGTCATTTTATTAGTATCAGCACTTAAAGATTGTGTTTTAATAGAAGCTGTGTTTCCTGATAGCTTTGTAGATGTGCAACAGTGAGGCAATGTGTGCAGTGCTCTATTCCCATTCCCTGTTGGCATCAATGGTGTGCCAGCAGCTTTTTCCTCTTTCATAAGTACACTGCAACAACTTGCTGACAGTCCATAGATTGTTCACAAAGCAGAGTGCAGAGCAAAACATGTCACTGTTTTCCTTCAGCCAACAGTCAGGGCGAGCCAATGGACACCACAAGCCCATCTGTAAAAGTTGTATTATGCACAGAGGGAGCTGAAATGTCCAGTCTGGCAAAGCATTTCAGTGGCAGTCATCTCAGCTTGTTCAAATGATTTAAAGTGCGACAAGTTAGCACATGTGAAAATTAACATAATTACATCATGTCTTATATATATAAGTCATATTTTATGATGAGCAATGCTTTTAACTGCAGGAGGAAGGCGGAGTACCCAGAGAAAACCTACGCATGTACAGGGAGAACATGCAAACTCCATGTAGAAAGATCCCAGGCCCAGTCCGGGATGCAAACTGGGGATCTTTTAGCTGCAAGGTGACAGTGCTAACCACCAAGTCACTGTGCAGTCCACCATCAGAGTTTGATGAGCCTATTCAAGGCAATGGAATCTCTTTAATCTGGCTTCATTTTTTGACTACTTCACCAACCTGGCAAAGGTTTCTACATTCAAACACACATTGGTAATGTTGATTCCTGCTACGGCAGTCTCCTGAAAATCCCACACTCACAGTATGCAGATGAACAGTAGCAGCAAAAGTGATCATCTTCTGCAGAAAGAATGAAAGTAGCTGATTGAAATGTGCTCTAAAGTACCGCTACACTGATTTCTGCAAGGATTTAACCCTCTATCAGCAAGAGTGAATATGAAGAGATGTGAAAGTGTAAAGAACTGATCTTAATGAAGAGACCCTGCAGTTCTAGTTCAACATGAAATTATATACAAAATTATATAATTTACTAATTCATGGCTTCTTTTCACATCCTCCACTGCCCCGTATCAACATTGTAAGTGTATTCCCAGTTTTTCTTTCGTGATTAATAAAGCACAACAAATTTTAAGTTCCATGTCCTTTCTTTTATAATTCCATTAATTTCTTTGGTGTTTTAGGTTTTCTTTGGCCTCGTTTCAGTATAAGCGTTAACATTTTTAGGCAGACATCACATTGACGTCACAATTTATGTAATGTGACACTGAGTGGGACCTAAAGTCATTGCAAAGCTTGACAGTGTATCCAAACATACAGCCATGCAGTCTTGAAGAAATATCCTGTAAGAGATTTGGCCCCTACAGAGCCCTGATCTCAGCATCATGGAGTCAGTCTGGGATTACATGGAGAGACAGAAGACACTGACACAGAATAAATCCACTGAAGATCAGTGGCAACTTTTCCAAGATGCTTGGAAACATCTGCCTGTCAGGCACCTTGAAAAACTGTAGGCTATTCATACTTTTGCTACTTTTGTAAATCAAAGAAGAGATGTTCTCCAGTAGACTTAAATGTTCACGGAAATCTTCAACAAAACCAGCAACATGGATCCGAAGTAGTGATGAGTGAAGCAATTCAGCAAGCGTGACTGCAAACGTCGGAGTGCTGATCATCTCCCTCTTGAGAAGCTGCTGCTATCACGTGCCCTGTCAGAGGCTATTATGATCCACATATGCAATATTCCCTGCCAAGGATTTCCCTGCCCTCTGCTAGGCTTTGGAAAATAAGCAACACGAGTATTTAGAGATGGAAAAACCACATAAAATGAGAAAAAAATACATTAGGAGACAAAAGGCTTGTTTTTGGAAAGACCAAAAAATCACAAATTAGTAGGGCTGAGCCAGCTGTTTTATAGTCCTGTCATTGCTTTAAACACATATGTGTATGGTCTAATGATGGACCCAGTGAATTAGAAATGTCTGCAACACTGCATAAACCCTGGCTTACTGCCTTTGTGTGGCAGGGGGGAGACATGTATTGAGCAGTAACCAGCTGTGTGACCTGTTCAAGTTGCTCATTAGCTGTATTTTGGACAGAATAAGCAAACTTTTCCATCAGAACTGCAGTTAAATGTCATCTTTGGTTCTCACAACTGCTGGCACGTGTATGTAGCACATATACGTGTGGATTATAGACCATGATGAGGTAGAAACCTAAATCAGAACAGGGTCAGAGACATGTGACAACTATATTTAAATGTAGATTAGCACATGTCTTGCTGTCTTTTCACTTTTTCTCTCAATCACATTCCCTCCTTAGGGTTTAATGTGGATTTATTACTGGTACTAACTTGGAATCGAGCCTGCACTGGAAACAAATTTGGGGTGTCTGCCTTTTCACCTCAAGGGTCACCAGCAGTACCATGTCACCACTGCAGTCCTCTCAGTCACTCACACAGAGGGCTCTGCTTCATGTCCCCAGTATGGCACTGCATTAAGACTGAGACAGTTCGTGCACATGACCTTAGTTCAGCATTGAGTAGTGGCTCCAACACTGCTGGTATGCTTTTACAACAAGAACGATGGCTGACAGTAATATACATGTTAACTGTTGTTTGGATGAGTTCTTATATGTTAGACACAAGACAGAACATTTTAGACTGACAGAAGTGATTTTTACTCCACCAAGGAGCGCGGCAGAGTTTTGTGATGATCGGCATTGTATTGTGTGTCTGTCCATCTGTTTGTGTGCAACATCGCTCAAAAACAGACTAACAAATTTGGATGACATTTTCAGGGAAAGTCAGAAATGACACAAGGACCAAACGATTAGATTTTGGCAGTGATGCAGCTTATAGTCTGGAACCATGGATTTGTTAGTGATTTCCTTATTGTGAGATAGCAACATGGCGTCACTGTAACTATGACTACAAGTGAACACTACGTTAACTGCCTGCTGATGATCACATGAATATGATTCTACTACAGATTGACCACTGCGGACTTATCTGGACTTATTGGAACTGATGCAAGGAACTATTATTTAAGTTGTGGTGGTGGCTATCAGAATTCTTTGATTTTCCAGGCTAGATCCACCTTTATCCCCATAACTCCATTACTTTAAGAAGACATCCCCAATGTGCCCAATTGGTTATTGAGCTTTTTTAGTCCAACTACCTACTCTACACAAATTGCCACAACATATACCGACAAAAGGCAACAAACATCCACATTGAAAGCTCACTTGAAAAATAACATAGCTACCAATCTAATTTATATTTTGTTTGATTGACTAATTGCATGATGGGCAAATAATTTCACCACTGTCATTGTGGGAACAGTGAGTAAATCAAGTGAAACCATCATCAATAACCAGTCAGAACCACAAACACAGACATCCTGCCGCAAAGCTTTTTGTCTTGACAGAGAGAAATATTAGATGATGTAAGATGAACACACTGATATGAGGAAAGATGGGTTTAGTTAGGAGATTTGACTCAATCCCTTAAGAAGCTGTTGGGAAACTTTTCTGTCAGTTCTTCCCTTGTCAGTTACATCTACAGTTATGTCATTCTAATGGCCTGATGAGGTCTAGCTTGGTTCATGTGTGCACAAATTTTTGTCCACAGCCCTATAAAATGACCACAGAGTGGAAAACATACAATGACCAGAACAAAGTGTGGACAGCAAAGGGGGAGTCAGTGGTTGGAGAAAATG